>NC_072005.2:63151323-63472584 GCF_028885655.2 Pongo abelii
AGTCAAGGCATTCTTCTAAGCACCTGACTGTACTGGCTCACTTAGTGCTCATGTGAATCAGTGATAGAGGCACTGTCAGCAGAATCACAGTATGTTACAGATGAGGAAACTGAGGCCCAGAGAGATGAGAAAACTTACTGCAGGTCTCACAGCTAGTAAATGGAGAAGCTAGTGTTCAGGCCAGACAGCTCCCGATTTAATCTCCTAACCACATGCTCTCCAAGAAACATGTGAATATGTTACACATGACAAAAGGTTCTTTGAGGGTATAATCAAGGCTACTGATCACTTGACCTTGGCAGATTATCTTGGACTTGACCTGGCCAGTTGGTTATTGGTTCTTGCTGTCTTGAAGATGAAAAATGAGGGTGAGGTGGAAAGTGTGGGAAGGAACTGAATCTGGCCAATAACCAGCAAGTCTGGAAGAGGACCTAAGCCCCAGATGAGAACACAGTCGGCTGACACCTTGATTTCAGCCCTGTGAACTCCAAAGCAGATGACCCAGCTAAACCATGTTGTGCCTGGACGCCAACCACAAAACTGCATAATGATAAGCACGTGCTGTTTTGAGCTGCCAAGTTTGCAGCTAATCTGTTACAGCAGCAAGGGGCAACTAATACACCTAACTGAAAGCAAACACGCTTGTTATGGGAAACTGCATTTGAGATGCCTGTTGTAAAAACCACTCAATGATTGACAGTGGTGGAGCATGCTGACCACAGGAGGCTACGCATACCACCTCACTGCCTGCATCAGTGCAGTCAATGGAATAGCAGGGCTATGTGGTGCCTTTTAGTCTTGGGACCTTAGCTAAAGAGATTTCCTCCCTGTAAATATGGGTTTTAAGAGAAACAAAACCACACAACAAGACTAACTCCAGAGCACATGTCAAGTCCCCTCTGCTACCGCAGGCCCCACCTGGGCATTCGTCTCCATGCTGAGAAATCACAGTGGCTCTCATCTTCCTCCACAGAGGACATTTCTCCTGGGGAGGGCATTTCTCCTGGGGAGGGCATTTCTCCTGGCACTGGCAAAGCCCCTGGGAATGCTAAACCAACAGGCCAGTGGCCATGTGCACACTGGGAATGGAGAGAGGCCCGCTGGGCAGTTTCCTGGCTGCTGGGCCCTTCTCAGGTTCTCATCTCCCATAGCAATGGGAGAAAACCAAGGACTAGGTGTTGGATGGATCTCCAACAGGCAAAAATTCTCCATGGAAGGAAAGCAAATGGTCCACATCTCATAAGACATGATGGGGTGTTCCGGAAGAAAGAGGAATTACCACTTACCTTGGATTTGGATTTCCCCCGTGCAGAAGGCATCCTTTCCTCCCCCTTTAGGGTCCACACTCAGAGAGGGGCAGAGAGCTGGTAAGGCAAGGCTGTGGGGAGAAGACAGGTCATGAGGCCAACTGGGCCTTTTGGGCAGTGCCAGAGTCCACAGGCCCCTACCTAACCTGGAGACACACACACAGACACACATACACACATATGCATGCGCACACACACAGATGTCAGAACACCTGGCACATTCCTGTCCCCTCTCACCCTCTCATGGTCAGGGAAGGGCACGGCCAACCCTTTTTGTGCCTAAGATCATAGCAGGTTCTTGATCAGAAGGCAAATAAGGACTGTACAGACCTCTGGCCATCCATTTGACAAGTATTTACTGAGCACCTACTAGGTGTCCAGCTGTCCCAGGTACTGGGGAGTCAGCAGTGAGTTAGAGTGGAAGAGTGCCGGCTCCCAAGCACCTTACATTCCAGTAGGGAAAGCACATCCATATAAAGCACAATGATGATCATGGTCATTGTTATGAAGAATAAACAGGCCAGGGCAGGGATTAGAGTCGTGGGATGGTCAGGGAAGGTGTCTCTGAGGAGGTCACATTGAGCTGAGGTCTAAATATGAGAGCATGAGCCATGTGGGTGCTAGGGGAAGAGCATTCCAGGTAGAGGCACAGCAGGTGCCAGCGTCGTGGGTGGGCGCAGGCTAGGTGTGAGGAGAGCAAGGTCTGTGTACTGAGGCAGAGTGGGTGCAGCGGGGAGGGTGGGCTAAGGCAGGAGGGGCCGGATCATGAAGGGGGTGCTGAGCAGCTAGGATTTGATCTCAAGTGTGACATCACTGGGGGAGGAGGGGGAGCTGAGCAGGGGAGTGACACCATCAGACAACATTTAACAAAAATTTGGAGCATGTCTATATGGTGGGTAAACTGTGTGTTAGGAGAGGGAGCAAGAGTGAGGAGAGGACTCACTAGGTAGCTCTGCGGAAATCCGGGGAAAATGTTGGTGGCATGACTAGGGTGGGTGGAGTGGAGGAGGGAAGATGTGGTTAGATCGCCTCCTCAAGGGGGCCCCTCTATCCACCTATCTCAAAGAATCTCTGCCCTGTATCAGTCTATACCTATGCTGTCCAATGTGAATGCCACTAGCCACATATGAAAACTGAGCACGGGAAATAAGACTAGTGGAACTGAGGAACTCGTTTTCTTTTGAGACAGGGTCTTGCTCCGTTGCCCAGGCAGGAGTGCAGTGGTGTGATCTTGGCTCACTGCAACCTCAACCTCCCCGACTCAAGCGATCCTCCCACCTCAGCCTTCCGCGTAGCTGGGACCACAGGCACCCGCCACCACACTCAGCTTATTTTTGTATTTTTCAGAGACAGGGTTTTGCCATGTTGCCCAGGCTGGTCTCAAACTCCTGGGCTCAAGCAATCAGCCTGCCTAGGCCTTCCAAAGTGCTGGGATTACAGACATGAGCAACTGTGCCCAGCCTGGAACTCATTTTCATTCCAATCAATTCACTATTAAAAGAATAATAAAATAAAATTTAAAATTATTGCTAAAATTATTAAAATTTACTGTCAATTTAAAATGAAAAACTGATGCTCAATTTGGTTACTGTAAAACTTTAAAGTATGTCTGGAACAACTTGGGTATGTGACTCTGCTTTTCCAAAGGTTTTATGAAATTAAGTACGGATCAGGTATCTCTACTAAAAATTAAGGGTCTAGATGGACCATGTGTATAAAACTTGTATCAGATTTCAAAGACTCAGTATGAAAAAATGTAAACTATTAGTATGATAAAATAACTATTTCATTGATAACTGTTTATATTGGCTACATGTTGAAATGTTAATATTTTGATATAATCAGTTAAATGTTATTAAAATTAACTTTAATGGGCCAGGCACAGTGGCTCATGCCTGTAATCCCAATGCTTTGAGGCTGATGCAGGAGGATCACCTAAGCCTAAGAGTTTGACAGCAACCTAGGCAATGTTGTGAGACCCCATCTCTGTAAACCATTAAAAAATTAGCTGAGTGTGGTGGTGTGTGCCTGTAGCCCTAGCTACTTGGGAGGCTGAGATGGGAGGATTGCTTGAGCGTGGGAGGCAGAGGTTGCAGTGGGCCAAGATCATGCCACTGCAGTCCAGCCTGGGTAGCAGAGTGAGACCCTGTCTCAAAAACAAAGCAAAACAAAACAAAATTAACTTTAATGATAAATGTGTTGCTTTTTACCCTTTTCAATGTAGCCTCTGGAAAATGTAAACTTATCAGCCTCACATTATGTTTCTGTGGGGCAGTGCCGCTGCATGCTCTATTATTGTATTGCCCCACTTTCCACAGAGCACTTTACTGCTTTCTGAAAACAGCTTGTTTATGTGGGTGTTTATGTGGGTAGTACCTCCTCCCTCCCTAAACACACACAATGATCTGGGCTGGAAAGCAGAGACTTTGTTTTGTTCACCGCTCTACTCCCAGGGCTGAGAACCTACCTAGCACAGAGCAGGTGCTCAATAAACACTTGTTGACTAACTCAACCAAATCCTCAGTGTGCTGAAACCCCACCCCAGAGATACAGTTCTGCCATAGCCATTCTCTGGCCCTCCACATTTGTCTTTGGAGAGGACAGAAATGGGGACATACTTTTCACTTCCCTTAGTGTGGAAAGCTTGACATCTTGAGAAAACGATACAATGAATGCCTAATTACTCTTCACCAAATGTTAACATTTTTCCTACACTTTTTTATAAAAAGGCAGTCGTCTGAAAGTTGTAGAATGATGACAGTTCATCCCTAAATGTTCCAGCACACGCCTCCAAAGAATGCCATCGTCATACCCTGCTGCCAACAACAGCAGAAATGTCCCCAAAAGCTTTTTGTGACTTTGTAATGAAAAAAGTACAGCAGGATACAGCCTGGAAAATGGAAATAATGGATGTTCCCTCTACAGATGTTTGTTTCGTCCCCGTAGGGGTGGAGGTAGAAGAAGATAAATAAATCCAAGGCCATCAGGCTGGAGTTCAGAGTTAGGTAACGGATATGTTTTGATATGAAACATGGATCCTAAGATGGCCTTGTCCTATTTAAGAGAAGCTAGGCAGAAGAATGCTTGGATAATTAAGTTTCTCTCTTTGTAGGATAAAGTAGTAGTTAAGAATAGGAATACTAAGGTGAATTATTAACAAGATGAATAAATGTTGAGTGCTTCCATGTGCTAAGCAACACTGAAGATTATCATTTCAATTCTCACATCTGGTGGCAAGTCCAGTTCTAACGCCATTTTCCAGATGGGGAGGTGGAAGCACAGAGAGGAAGGAATCACTTGCCCAATGTCATAAGGTAGACCAGTGGCAGAGCCAGGGTTCAAACCTGGACATTTGCCCCGAATGCCTGGCTCTTAACCACACTGTGTGGCACCCTCCCCTCTGCCCGTGTCAGAGGAAACAAGGTGAGCAGAGAAGACCAGCAGGACAGGCTTGAGGCTGCTCTCCCAAGAGGCCTGTGTGCAGGGTCAGCCCCAGGCTGGCGTCTAAGGACCTGGCTGGGAGACCATTCCCTACATGGATATAAAACTTTTCCTAACTGTTAAGAATACCTTCAGCTTCACTGTGTGGTGCAGGGAGCACACAATTTATGCCTTATGTTGAACCCCTGCTTTCCTCCTGGGAGTCTGCAATTTTGTTATCTGCCAACCAGAGGATGCCGACGTAACCAGCTCACAATAACAAATGTGGACACTGAGTCTCTAATGGGCATGCTGTGTAGACAGCACCTCGCATGTGTTGTTCTAACTCGTTACTAAGGGAATTAGTATGTCACTCAGGACTGCACTGGGAGAGGACTCCGAGGAGCCTGGCCCTGGCTTCCCCAGGCTCTGCTCTGTGCACCCTTCCCTTTGCTGATACTGCTCTGCATTTTTTGGCTGTAATAAATCATTAGCTGTGAGCATGACTACAGGTTGGGTCCTGGGAGGCCCTCGAGAATGCTGGAACCTGGGAGGCGGCCCTGCAGACTCTGAAACATAAGCCAGTAAGAGGTAACCCCCACTCTATCACACCCCCCAGCTGTATCAGCCTTAGAATGAGGATCCAGTGAACAGTCATTCTGCAACAGATGGAGTTGAAGCCAGGCTCTGCTCTGTGCACCCTTCCCTTTGCTGATACTGCTCTGCATTTTTTGGCTGTAATAAATCATTAGCTGTGAGCATGACTACAGGATGGGTCCTGGGAGGCCCTTGAGAATGCTGGAACCTGGGAGGTGGCCCTGCAGACTCCGAAACATAAGCCAGTAAGAGGTAACCCCCACTCTATCATACCCCCCAGCTGTATCAGCCTTAGAATGAGGATCCAGTGAACAGTCATTCTGCAACAGATGGAGTTGAGGTGGGCACATGATCAATGTCCTGGCCCCAATGGGAGGCAGCTAGAGGTGTGGCTTCCCAGCCCCTCAGGATGGTGCCCTGAGCCACACCCCACTTCTCTGGTGCTCTTGTTAGAGGGACCCCTGGTTACCAGGCCTCTGGTTTAATAAAATATGACTAGAGTGACTCTATCTTAAAGTGAGTAGCTAGGCGCTCACAAGGCCCCCGCTATAAGGTTAATGCTTACAGTCTGAAAGTAGCCACATCCTGAGCTGACCACCTATTATAATTACAGAAAATATATGGACACACAGAACATCTCCCACCAAGCCTGCAGAATGTCCAGATGTCCTGAGAGTGCAGCCCACTTTACTCAGAGATAACATCAATGACCAGGCTTAGGCTGAAGGATGAATGGTCATTGATAGCACAAATAGCCCTACCTTTAGTGAGCGCATCTGCACATTCCAGGTTTAATGACAGCTCCTTACAGTTTCCCATTCCTTCTCCTGCTTTCTGAGAACACCCTACTCTGTAACAGAGTAGTTTCCAATAAACTTGCTTCTTTCACTGTGCTCTGTGACTCACCTTGAATTCCTTCCTGTGCAAGATCCAAGAACCTTCTCTTATGGTCTCGATTGGGACCCTCTTTTCCAGCAACACTCACTGGGCAAGAAGGGGCAGGGTCCCATGCAGGTGAGCCATGGTCCAGGAGGGGCCTCTAATTAGCACTGTGTGCCATGCCGGCCACATCAGGCTAAGGGGGATACTTGACTTCATCTGCCTGGGAATGGGGTGGGGGGAATGAGGGCACTGGGGCATTAGTGACTGTGGTAGACCAGAGTTATGCCCTCCCCACCAAAGATATGGACATCCTAATCTTCAGAACCCATGAATATGGCACCTTACATAGCAAAAGGAACTTTGCAGATGTGATGAAGTTAAGGATCTTGGGGGCAGTGGAGATAATCCTGAAAATGGAAAAAACACAAACCGTTTTTCCTCTGCTGTCACACCACAACAATCCATGACCACATGTGTGAGGAGTTTTCCCCACACACCAAGCAAGCAATCATTTCTGCAGTGGACCCCAGCTGGGTGACCTCCAACTCAATTCTGACACTATGTTCCTGTGGACAGAATCAGATCCCAGAGCTTGAGGTCTCAGCCCCCAAGACTGCCCCACCTGCCCCACCTTCAGATACCAGTTTCAAGTCTGGACTGCAGGAACGTTTGACTGGCTTTAAGTTGGGGTTCCCACAACTTAAGAATAATAAACATTTATTCATTATAATAATAATTTATTATAATTTATTTATCACTATAAATTTATTAATAATTTATTATTAATTAATAATTTATTAATAATTATTATTAATAATTATTTATTAATAATAAATTTTTATTATAATAAATTAATAATTTGCTAAAGCAGCTCACAGAACTCAGGCAAATACTGACATTTACTGGTTGATTATGAAGGCTATTCCGAAGAATACACAGGAAGAAATGTGTAGAAATACAAGGTATGTGTGAGGTGGTGTGCAGCTTCCATGCCTTCCTTGGGAACCCTCCAGGAACCTCCATGTGTTCAGCTATCCAGAAGCTCTTCAAACCCTGTCCTGAGTTTTTATGGTGGCTTCATTACACAGGCAAGATTAAACTACTGGCCCTTGGTGATCAACTTAACCTTCAGTCTTTCTCCCCTCCCCAGAGGTTGAAGGGTGGAACTCAAAGTCCCAACTGTCTAGTCCTGCCTTGGTCTTCCTGCTGACCAACCCTATTCTGAAGCTACCCAGGGGCTGCCAGCCACCAGCCATCTCATTAGCATACAAAAGACATAGAAAAGAAAAGGGCACGGTGCCTCACACCTGTAATCCCAGCACTTCGGAAGGCTGGGGTGGGCAAATCACTTGAGGTCAGTAGTTCAAGACCAGCCTGGCCAAAATGGGAAAACCCCGTCTCCACTAAAAATACAAAAATTAGCACATGCCTGTAATCTCAGCTACTCGGGAACCTGAGGTAGGAGAATCGCTTGAACCTGGGAGGCAAAGGTTGCAGTGAGCCAAGATCACGCCACTGCACTGCAGCCTGGGTGACAGAGCGAGACTCTGTCTCAAAAACAACAACAAAATCTCTGGGCCCCAAAATCACTAAGCCAAAGGGAAGTCAAGCTGGGAACTGCTTCAGGCAAACCTGCCTCCCATTTTATTACTAACCACGTACCTCCCTCACAATATGCCCACAAGAAAGTTCTTTTTGGACAGAGGACACACAGAACTCATGAGATAAATGCATATCTGATTGCTCCCTTTGCCCTATTTCACTAAGCCAGACCAAGGCATAAGTGACTACTCGTCTACCCTCCTGTCACATGTAAACTGTGTGTTCAGTGAAAGGCTCATCAGAGACTCGAAGGAATGCAACTGTTTGTCTCTTATCTACCTATGACCTGAAAGGCTCCTCCCTCGCTTCGAGTTGTCCCACCTTTCCGGACCAAACCAACACACATCTCACGCATACTGGCTGATGTCTCATGTCTCCCAAAAACATATAAAACCTAGCTGTGCCCCGACCACCTTGGGCACATGTCAGGACCTCCTGAGGCTGTGTCACAGGTGTGTCCTTAGCCTTGGCAAAATAAACTTTCTAAATTGACTGAGACTTGTCTCCAATATTTTGGGTTCACAGACATCACTTTGGAAATTGTAAGATTTCAGGAGTTTTATGCCAGGAAACAGGTTAAAGGCTAAATAGTTATTTCTCAAAAAGGCTAAATAGTTATTTCTCAATAGCACAATCCTGGATGGCCCGAGTGGGCTCAACATAATTACAAAGGTCCTCTTTATAAAAGGGAGACAGGAGGATCAGAGTCAGACAGAAAAAGAAATTGCAAGATGGAAGCTATGCTGCTGGCCTTGAAGATGAAGGAGCACCTGCCGACATGGCTTCGTAGCTCTGCCTTTCAGGACTGTAAGAGAATAAATGAGTGTAGCTTGAAGCCATTAAGTTTGTGGCAATTTGTCACAGCAGCAAGAGGAAATGAACACAGTGACCCTTCCACCATTTCCTTCCAGTCCTCATGCCCAATAAATGGGCTTCTTCTGCTTCGTCAGTGACCTGGTGCTGAAAACATCTGTAATTCAGGGGAATTACAGGGCTAGGGTGAGATGAAGAGGTCAGCTGGTGATTGCTGAAGCCGGCCTGTGAGGCCACTCCAAGAGGCAGAAAGGAGCCCTGAAACAGCAGCCCTGCCTGCCTCCCTCTTGCACGCCTGCACACACACACACGCGCGCATCCAGAGCTCCCTCATGCTGAGGAAGCTCAGAGTCCTGCCTTGTTCTAGCCAGGGTCAGAGGGAAGGGTGAGGTGGCCCCCAGTGGTGGTACACACATCACTCTGGGGTCAGACTACCTGAGGGTGGCAAGTGTTCCTATCAGCTGTGTTATCCTGGGCAAGCCACTGAACCTCTCTGTGCCACAGTTTCCTTACCTCTCAATTGGGGACAATACAGAACCTACTTCTGGAGGGAGTTGTAAGAATGAAGAATCACGTTCGGGTCCTACACCCCCACCCCCACGCCAGTGCCTCCCTGCTAGTCCCTGAAGGGGCTGCCACAGCCCCACCTCACTTCCTTCAGTCTGCTCAAACCTCACCTTCTCAGCAAGCCTCACTAACGTTTCTATTTAATAATGCAAGCTGCCCCCTTCACCCTTCACGGCTGGTTCAGATATTTCTTTTTTCGGTAGCTCTTATTGTGGTGTAACTCGCTGCAGAATTTGCTTATTATGCTTACTGTCAACCGTCCTTAGGACAGGCGTCTCTGTATTCCAAGTGCCTTAGACCAGCATCCAGCACACGGAAAGGGCTTAAGTGTTTGCTAACTGAATGACTGAAGGGCTTTGTAATAAATATTAACTTTCTTTACCAACACTTTTTCAAGCAGCCTTCCCTCACCCACTAAACCGGGGTAGGGGTATCCTTCACATGTATCAGGTGCCACTTCTTCACAGCGGAAACACATTCCATTGTGAGCACATTTGCCTTCTGGCTTTACCTCTTGTCCTCCACCGGACAATGCATTGACCAATGTTCTCATGTGTGCAGCTGCTGTGTGACCTTGGGCAAGTTACTGAACCTTGCTGGGTCTTTACCTCCCTCCTTTACATCTGCAAAGGGAGGACAAAGGGCTGTTGGAGGATGAGATGAGATCATATCAGTCAGTGCTCCATTAAGGTAAACTGTATTTACCATCATTGCTGTTGAGGTTACAAGAGCCAGGTGGGGCCAGTTCTGTGGGATGTGAGTTTGGGAAAAGGTCGCGTTGACCGTCCTTAGCCCACACGCTCTATGCACGTGCTCAGGTGTGTGTGTTGAATGTGCTCCATGCCTGGGCAGCAACATCACCTCCTCAGTTAATAATGATGAGAATGAAAGCTGTGCTGGATCCTTTATATGCATTACACCATCTCCTTTAACCTTTAATGGCAAATCAACCACCCAGGGTCCTTATTTTCCATCGCGGGGATGAGAGAGGGACGATGACCCGCCTGTTGTCGCAGAGCTTTAACTGATGGAGCCTGGATTTGAGGCCCTATCCACAAGCCGCACACTCTGCACTCCTCACACAGGGCAGGAGTCCACTATCCACCCTGGCAGGGTACGGGAGGCATCAGTGTGGTGAAATGCTTCCTGAAAACATCCCCATATGTATGTTTATGTCATAGTAGAGTGGCCACAGGAGTTGGGGAAAATTTGAGCATATCATGTTAAGACTGAGGAGCGAGGGTTCGGTGACGAACTGAGCAGACTGGCCTTCGATTCTGACTTTTCTGAGCGAGGTTTCCTTCGTACAGAGATGGGGACCAAGAGGCCTGCCCTGAATCCTGGACACCAGAATTCTGGGCTGTGTTAGACCCTAGGACAATGGTGTGCTGGGGAATGTTTAACAAGCAGCTTACTGCAGGGGTGATTTATAGTGTTACAACTTCCATGGAGTAAATACGCTGATATGGTTTGGATCTGTGTCCCCATCCAAATCCCATGTTTAATTGTAATCCCCAATGTTGGAAGTGGGACCTGGTGGGAGGTGACTGGATCTTGGGGGTGGATCCTTTGTGAACAGTTGAGCACCATCCTTTTGGTGCTGTTCTCATGATAGAGTTCTCACGACATGTAGTTGTTTAGAAGTGTGTAGCACCACCCCCCTGCCTCTTTCTCCTGCTCCCACCATGTAAGACACCTCCTCCCACTTTGCCTTCCGCCATGAGTAAAAGTTTCCTGATGCCTCCCTGAAGCTGCTATGCTTCCCATACAACTTGAAGAACCGTGGGCCAATTAAACTTTTCTTTAAAAATTACCAGTCTCGGGTATTTCTTTATAGCAGTGTGAGAACAGACTAATACACACTCCCACCACAGCAGGTTGTAAGCTATTGAAGTGATGTCACTTGGCATGGGGCTGAATGGCTTGGGTGAGCCAGCTCCACCACACCAAAGGCTGCTGCAGAGCCTTTGAGGACAAAGCCCTATTCTTTGCCTGGGAATTCTTAAACTTTGGGCAGAAATCCCTGAAGAGTACAGGAAGGCTAATGCCTATTTCTATGGTTTGAGATATATCCGAAAGCAGCTGCCGATAACAGAAAACTCTTTTGATTTCTTGTTTTGAAACATGTTCATTTGTGCATATTACTTCATAATAAATCTGGGTTTGTGTTAATGTAAAAATCATGTTTTAAATGATTTACCAGATAAGCAGATCACTTGGCTTTCCCCTTCCAAATACATAGGTAAAATGACTTGTTCCAGGAAGTTGTAATGCATTCATCCCGCAGTTTTCACAGGTGTGTGCACTCAGCCATGCACCCCAAATTTGAGAAGATGATTCTTGTCTGATATGGTCTGGCTGTGTCCCCACTCAAATCTCATCTTGAATTATAGCTCCCATAATTTCCACGTGTTGTGGGAGGGACCCGGTGGGAGATAACTGAATCATGGGAGCAGTTTCCCTCATGCTGTTCTCATGGCAGTGAGTAAGTCTCATGTGATCTGATGGTTCTGTACGGGGAAACCCTTCTCACTTGGCTCTCATTCTCTCATTCTCCCTGCAGCCATGTAAGACGTGCCTTTCACCTTCCATCACGATTGTGAGGCCTCCCCAGCCACGTGGAACTGTGAGTCTGGGTATGTCTTTATCAGCAGCGTGAAAACAGACTCATACATTGTCCATAAAATAATTTTCTTCAAGGAACTCGGCACTACTGGGGAAGAAAGAACAGCAGTTTGATATTAGGTAATCCTGGATTCAAAGCTTGCCTCTGCCAATTACTGGCTGTGAAAAAGTTACACAAAGCCTGTTTGCTCATCTATACAATGGGGTAAAGAAAACCTACCTCACCTCTGCTGTTAGGATATTTATATGTGATGTCTTCGGTAACTGGAACATGGTCATTGCTTGCCTTCCTTTTCCTTTTCAACTCACAATACAGTTGACCCTTGAGCCACGTTAGTTTGAATTGTGAGGGTCCACTTATATGCAGATTTTTTTCAACGGAAGTTACACTGAGTGTGCCTACCTCTCCAGCCTCCCCTTCCGGCTCCTCCACCTCTTCCACCTCTGAGACAGTAAGACCAGCCCCTCCTCTTCCTCCTCAGCCTATTCAACTTTAAGGCCACAACGATGAAAACCACTCCTACTTCATGAACAGTAAATATATTTTCCTTATGATTTTCTTAATAACATTTTCTTCTCTCTAGCTTATGGTAAGAATAGAGTATGCAATACATGTAACACACAAAATATGTGTTAATAGACTGTTTAGGTTATTGCTTAGGTGCCAGTAAGGTGACCAGTAGACTATTAGCACTTAAGTCTTTGGGGAGTCAAAACTATATGTGGATTTTCTACAGTACAGGGGGTTGGTACCACTAACCCCTGCACTGTTCAAGGGTCAACCATATACCAAGCATCCAAGAGACCAACAAAGACTGAGACCCACTAAAAAGGCTGAGATTAGAATTCTTATCCAGTGCTGGAGGAGATAAATTGGTGTAACCTCAATGGAGGGCAATTTGGCAATGTCTTTAAGACTGAAGATACACATTCTTTACCCCTGTTGTACTCTTTAATCCAGCAACCTTATTTCCTGTACATGTCTTCAGACATCTCTGCACATGTGCACAATGAGAGACACACAAGGGTATTCACCATGGCAGAGTTTATAGAAAGAGGCAGTACATTTCCTTGGGTAAGGGTGTGGGCCTGCAGCAGGCTGTCTAGGTCCAGTATTTAACTCTGCTGTCTGCTATCTGTGTGGACTTAGACACTCTATGTGTCCTCTCCCGGCCTGAGCTTCCTCAACTGTAAGATGAGACAAAACACAGTAATGACTTCACAGGGTTGTGGTGAAGATTAAATGAGTCAAAATACGTAACACATTTAGAGTAGTGCCAGGAAGCAGGGCCAATGCTAAGAATTTTATTATTACTACCACCATCAGGAGACTGGAAACAACCTAACAGCCCATCAATAGGAAAATGGCTAAGTGAATATTACATGCATATAATGAGACACCACATATTAAAAGAAACAAAGCAGAACCATAGTAGTGATTCCTAATTGGGGGTAATTTTGCCCCCCGTGGGAAAATTGCAATGTCTAAGGCTATTTTTGGTTGTCACATCTGGGAGGTGGGGTGCCCCTGGCATCCAGTGAGTGGAGGCCAGGGATGCTGCTCACCATCCTGCAATGCACAGGACAGCCCTCCAGAGCAGAGAAGGATCTGGCTCAACACATCAACTGTGCCCAGGCTGAAAAACCTCCACGATAAAATGGTATAAGGGCAAAAATATAGAAAAGCCATTTAGAAAAAAACAAAATATAGTATACAAATACATGACTTTGAAAAGGCTCTGGAAAGATAAACAGTTTGTAGCAGTGACTGTCCCTGAAGAAAGGAACCAGGTTATATGTGTGGGAATGGAAAAAAAATCCAAAACCCGCTTTTTCCTCTCTATGCTTTGGCATTTTGAGTCATGAATGTATAATTACATCTTCAAAACAACAAACGAAATAAAAGAAGGCTGGATCGCACATACCGCATCAAGGCAGGGCTGTAAACCTGGCTCGTCTTCTGAGTCCCTGATGATAGATGAGAAAAGACCTTGAAAGGCACAAAGCTACGTCCTCCTGAGGTTAGGACGGCTGGAACCTGGATGGGAACATGCTTCAAAGAGTTACTGAACCGTGGTTGTGCCTCCCTTCTGAGGCAAATAACTGAGGGGCCTTCCCCTCCTGCCCTGGCACCCCTTTGAGCCTGGGGGGCTGTGCTGGGTATTGAATTGGGGGAGGGTCCTGATATACTGAAAACCAGCCATTAAATGCACTGCCACAGCCTCATTGCCTCCTTTGGGCCAGTCAGCTTTTGCTGTACCAGCTGTCAAATATTCAAAGATCACTCCTGGCCTGAACCTGCCAGCCCCAGAGGCCAGGGACATATGTAGGCAATTTCTCCAAAGACCTCAGCACAGCTGTTACAGGAAGAACACAGGCTATGCATATGCATGTCTAGCCTGCCATTTCCCCACTTTGCCTGGGAACACATTAGGTTTCCTCACTTTCACGATGGGGCTAGGAATACCCCTACTGCAGGGAAGTGCAGCTGTGAGGACTGTTTTTGATAAGATATCCAAGCAGAGGGCACTCGCATCCTCCCCCTGACTCCTCCAAATCAATTTATCTCATTCCCAGAGGCCCCAAAGAAGCCTGGGCTGCAGGCACTCAGAGCTGTAGCTCTCAACCCTGTGCGTACATTAGTCTCTTGGGAGCTTTCTAATAAATAGTGGAAGCTGATGGCAGTTCACTATGCCAGACCAATTAAATCAGAATCTCTGGGGATTGAGTCTGACCCGCCCCCGCCCCCTTTTTTTTTTTTAAATAAAGCATTCCAAGGTGAGAGTAACATGAAGCCATTGTTTAGAATAACGTTCGAGTCTCAGAATCTCAAGAACAGGGCTAGAGATCTGACCTGTTTCTGTTGAAGTCAAGACCTCAGTGAAGAGAAAAGTCTTTGGTAAGATCAAAGTCAAACTCTTAAGATTCCCTAATCAAGGAATTCCAAAGGGTCACTGCTGGTGGCCATTCCTGGCTCTGGAGTTGACCAAGATGCCCATGGGAGACCTGGATGTTGACTCTGAAAAGAACACCTGCCAACACCCTGTAATCCCTTTACCCTGCTTTACTTTTCAAAATACCCATCAGCACCTATTATAGACATTATTTTTGTCTCTCCTACTAAATGCAAGTTCCAGCTGAGTAAAAACCTTGCCTGTTTTGTTGAGAGACTAGCACAGTGCCCAATCCACGGGAGGCACTCACTGGCTGAATGAATGAATGCATCTCGGAGCTTACCCAGGCTGCAGGCCCTTTCTTCTCATCTCAGAATACTATCTCTTTATCATCTCTTCGCTCCCCACCTCCCCAGCTCCCTTACTCTTTTCCCTATCATCATGCCTTGGGTCTGTCCATGCGTTTGCATCACGGTCCTCTCAATCAGAGTGATTTTGCCCATGCAGGGGACATCTGACAGTGTCTGGAGACATTTTTTTTTTTGCTTGTCACAACCCGGAGGGAGGTGCGGTGTGCTACTGGCCTGGTAAATAGAGCCCAGGGCTGCTGCACAACATCCTATAATACGTAGAATAGCACCCCCTTCCACCTCCCAACAAAAAACTATCTGGCCCCAAATGTCATAGTGCCAAGGCTGTGAAACACTGGTCTGGACAGAAACATTTCCAGACCCATGTGTTATATGGAAACATCCCTTAGTCCCTGACACTTCAAAGTTCTGTTCTTGACCCCATGGGCTCCCTAGGGACATCTCCATCAGGAAGATCCTTTGTTCCTGACCCCACCTCCTCTACCCTAATGCTGCCCTCCCAGGACCCTGCCTACACAATTCTGAACCTAAGCCCTGATCTGGACGTCCAAGTTATTTTACCTCTGGACCTGAAACCTTTACTCTGGGGCTCATCCTTTTGCATTTCTACCTCTGGATTTTATTTTCCAGGTGTGGGACGCCTGCGGTTATTATGCTAATAATAAAACGGTGACCATTTATGTGGCACTTCCTTGTGCCAAGTTCTACTTATGCTCACCATAAGCCTGAGGTTGGTTCTGTTATTACTACTGTTTTACAGGTGAACCGAGGAGTGGTAGACTTAAGTAAGCTCTCCCAGTCACACAAGCTAGCCACTGGTGAAAGCAGGAGTCAACACCAGACAGCGGGGCGCCACAGTCCATGCTCTTAATTTTCCAAGCTACCCTGGTAGGAAGGGGACACAACCATACTTAGCGTCAGTGGAGGGCTCTGTCCTCCACTCAAATGCACACATGCAGAAAACGGACGACGCAGGTGGTTGGCGGGGGCAGCGCACCACTGCTCAACTGGAGATGGTCAGATGCCCTGGTATGTGGACAAAGATCGCCCAGTCCCAAGTTCAGAGATGCAAACTCCTCCAGTATTCACTACTACCTCTGCCTCTGTATAGGGTCAAAGAAAAACGACCACCAGCACCATAACCAAGACCTAAACACGGTGATTAGTATGTGACAAGCTCTGTGCAGGGTGTTTGAGCTACATCATCCCGTTTAATCTTCCCAATAACACCCAGGCAGGTGCTATTAATATGCTATTTTACCAAGGAGGAAACTCATGCACAATTAAACAGTTCCACAGATTTCCAGGGCAGCCCATCACACCTTAGAGCCGCTCAGAATTCTTCCCTGTGGGCCTCCATTTCCATGGTTACAGTGAGATTATACACCAGAATGGCAGTCACACACTCATAACCGCAAAGCCACTGACGCTAAGCGGCAGACAGACGCCCAGGCAAGTCACACAGTAACCCAAGGCTACAATAAACGCCCACATCAGCCTGACACTGACACACGCACACACTCCAGCAACACAAATCTTCACAGCCAGCGTCACACACCCACTCCCCGCTTCCCACTGGCTCCATTGTTTCCTTCGCGTGGGTCACGCAGTGATACACAGCCGCGGTCCCGACATAGCTCCCTCACACACAGGCACACACGGCTCGCCTCACACGCGGCGCCCACTTCACACTCGGGCGCACAAGCCCCAAGAGCCACAGAGGCGAAAGGGCGCAAACCCCAAGCCGTCGCGGGCCGAGAACCCACGCAGGCGCGAGCCCACCGCCCACGCAAGCACCCGCGCAGACGCCCACGCCATCGTGGACGCGCAAACCCACGCGCGCCTGGGCAGGAACGTCCACGCAGTGGCGGGCAGGAACGTCCACGCAGTGGCGGGCAGGAACGTCCACGCAGTGGCGGGCGCGCCGCCCACGCCCTCAAAGAGACACACCCACACTCTCGCCAGCCCCCTCACCTCGGTCTTCCCGGGTTCCGACCCCGGCAGCGACCACCGTGACAGCCGCGCAGGGACTCAACGCCTGCGCACTCTCCTCCGGGACCCCGAGACCGCGCGCTGCACCCCCCTTCACACACGCACCACGCAGGCGGGCGCGTGGCCCCGCCCCCAAACAAGGCCACGCGGCACGCGCTCACCCGCCTCTCGGGTATAGTACCACCAGCCCCGGCCTGAGGCTCCGCCCCCTCAGCGCCACACGCACAAGCGCGTTCGCACTAGCGGTGCAGTACTGGGGGCAGACGCGCGAGGTCTCGCGCCTGCGCACACCCGAGGGGCTGGCATGCGCACCCGGCTCCTAGGCGACGGGCGCCCGGCCCTGCTTTTCATCTTCTCAGATTACGTGTGGACACTGAGGCGTTTCCTCGAGCTCTTTAACCAAACCCAACCTCCCCAATTCGCCGCCTTCCCCGCTCCCACAATCACACGTTCCCGTGTGAGGGCTTATTGCCCCCAGCCGCCCCCACATTCACGAGGTTTGGAGCCGGCCTCACCCGCGAACGCGGACGCCCGCCCCCCGCGCGTGCGCACTACGCAGTCATCCTGCAATATCCAGAAGCCCCCGAGGTGCAGCGAGGCTGTGGAAGGTCCCACCCAGAACGTGAGGTGAAGAAGGCTTGGGCTGCGCTGGTTCTGCTCTGTCCGGGTCGGAGATGAACTGACCCGGGAGAGCAGTGGAGGGATGTTTCTTTAGGCCAACAGTGGGGACTCACCCGCACGTTTTGCGAAGAGGCCCACAGTCCTTTGCGTGGCGGCCGGACTACATTTCCCAAAGGCCCCTGCGCGCCCTGGGGCTGTTTCATGCGGTGTTGCGCCTGCGCAGCCGGCGGGCTGGCAATGAGACTGACTGTGTCGGGATTGAGACGGGGTCGATGAGGCTGACCGCGGCGGTGAGAAGGGACGAGGAGGAGCGGGCAGCGGAAGGTCCGGGGATGTCCGCTATAAAGTCGTTTGAGGTGACCGTTGCGTAATTGTGAGTGTGTGAGAGAAGACGTGAAGTATGGCCTCGTCCCAGTCATCTGGGCTTGCGGGTCCCGGGTTTTGATCGCGCGTTTGTGTAGGTGAGACCCACATTGTGTTACCCTGAACATGTGTGAGGACGAACCTTTGTGTTTTCTTATACGTGTGTCTCTGAGCCGAATTTTGTGGTTTTGTACGTGGCGGGGGGCACTGATTTTGAATATGTGTGTATGTTCTGGACATTTGTTTAGCTTCTGCATCCACTTTTGCGGAAGGGCAGAGTTGAGTAGGTGGCAACAAGTACTGTGTGGCCCCACAAAGCCTGAACTATTTACTATTGACTCTAGAGCCCAGTTTTTGCAGTGTGTACATCTCTGTGGGGAACCGCTGATTTTGAATATGTATACTTGTGGATATTTACGTCTATTCTATGGATGCTTTTGCACAATGGCAGGGTTCAGTACTTGCAGCAGAGATCTTGTGGCCCATAAAGCCTAAAATACTATCCGACTAAGGTTTCGAGCCCTAGCCAGTTTTTGTGGGTGAGTGTTGTTTGTGTGTGGGAAGTCAGTGATTTATTTATTTATTTATTTGGGACGGAGTCTCGCTCTGTCGCCCAGGCTGGAGTGCAGTGGCGCGATCTCGGCTCACTGCAGCCTCCGCCTCCCAGGTTCAAGCCATTCTTCTGCCTCATCCTTCCCTAGTAGCTGGGACTACAGGCGCTCGCCACCACGTCCAGCTAATTTTTTTGTATTTTTAGTAGAGACGGGGTTTCACCATGTCGGCCAGGATGGTCTCGATCTCTTGACCCCGTGATCCGCCCTTCTCGGCCTCCCAAAGTGCTGGGATTAAGGGCGTGAGCCACCGCGCCCGGCCAAGGAAAGCCAGTGTTTTTGACTGTGTGTGTGTGTACCCGCCTGTGTGTTGAGACCCAGTTTTTGTAGTTGTATAGGTGGGTATATGTGCGAGGGGAACCCAGGGCCTGTGATTTCTTTCTTCCCCGGTGACTCTGAGCAAGTTTTGGGGACTAGGTAGTAGGGAGAATGTGTGAGGAACTAGTTTTGGGTTTCCCATTTCTGTGATTAGGTAGTAGTAATAATAAAAATAAAAGCTAACAGACACTGCTATTAGGACTTTTACCATTACCTCTGTGACTAGCAGCTAGCACTTACTGATTGTTGTTCCTGGTCAAAAGTGAATTTTTCCATTTAAGGTTTTCTTTAATCCTGTAAGCCGTTCTCTGAGTTGTTCTTGGAGCAAGTTTCTTTCTAGGCTGGAGATTGTTCTAAATACCTGTTAATACTAGAATAAGGGGTGTGGTCAAGAGATCCAAGAAACCTTAGGATAAATCTGTCACTTGGCAGTTTCTTTGTTTTCTTTAAACCACCTCCCAAGAAAGTATGTCATCCTTTCTGCTGTTTTAGGGGCACGTTAGTGCGAAAATCTGGGAAGCCCTGGACTGAGGAAAAAGCTTTATGCCTCAGACTGTCCTAGTTCAGAGAAACCAGAGTATGTGGGTCAGATGTCTTGGCTCCTGATCAAGCTCTGTTGTGCCCATTCTCCGACACCCATGAGCTTTCTAAGACACCCGTGAGCTTTCTAAGACAGTTTGTCCCAAGACACCCATGAGCTTTCTAAGACAGTTTGTCCCAGAGCCCATGTCCAGAATCTAGTCCTGCTCTTGGATTTGGTCAGACCTTCCCTCACTCTCACCTCAAGACTCCCCACCCCCTCCCCCTGCCCCAGGAACCCATGGGAATTACAGGTATAAATTAAATACCTGACCCTATCACAGCTCCAGAGTATCTGGAATCTTTTTTTTTTTTTTTTTTTTTTTTTTAGACAGAGTCTCGCTCTGTGGCCCAGGCTAGAGTGCAGTGGCGCGATCTCGGCTCACTGGAAGCTCCGCCTCCTGGGTTCAGGCCATTCTCCTGCCTCAGCCTCCCGAGTAGCTGGGACTACAAGTGCCCATCACCACACCCGACTAATTTTTTTGTACTTTTAGTAGAGACGGGGTTTTACCGTGTTAGCCATGGTGGTCTCGATCTCCTGACCTCGTGATCTGCCCGCCTCGGCCTCCCAAAGTGCTGGGATACATAATGTAGGTGACGGGTTGATGGGTGCAGCAAACCACCATGGCACGTGTATACCTGTGTAACAAAACTGTACATTGTGCACATGTAACCCAGAACTTAAAGTATAATAAAATAAATACATAAATTCATATGCTTTTAAAAACACACCTAACAAAAAATGATACACTTGAAAATGAACTTTTTTAGTTGTAATTGCAAATTCTAACAAGATAAGGTTAGTTACACAAAGCTTTTTCCTTTTTTTGGCTGTAGAATATGACTCAAACTTGGTAACTTTTTTCCCCTATGATGTATGGGTTTGCTACAACTGCTATAATAAAGTACCACAGATTGGGTGGCTTAAATAGCAGAAATCTGTGGTCTCTTCATATCATTTTCCCCATGCATGTGTCTGTGTGCAAATTTCACCTTTAAAATTTTTCCATTTAATTTTTATAATTTTCTTAATTTTTGTGGATACATAGTAGGTATGTATATTTATGGGGTACACGAACTATTTTGGAAGTTTCCCCTTTTTATAAGGATACCAATTAGATTAGTACCCTAATGACCTCATTTTGATGTAACTAATTATATCTGCAACAACCAAATAAGGTCGCATTCTGAGGTGCAGGGTGTTAGGCCTTCAGCATAAGAATTTGCAGGGACACAGTTTGTAACACATGAGAAAAGCTTTTTGAAATGTCTCCATTTTATGTCTTCTTAATCTAGTGTTGCTAAAACATAATCCTATTTTATGTAGCATCAAACGTTAAGTTTATGTTTTTTTGGTTTATTTTTGGCTAAGACAGTTTCCATGTGAGGAGAGGCATTTTAAAACGTACCCTGGATTTTTAAAATCAGGTATGGTGAGGTGACAGACATGGAGACAACTGCCTTTGCAGGAAGAGTTTATTACTTCCATTTCCCAGCAGAAGGGAGCATGCCAACCATACAGAGCCACGTGGGGATGTATCAAGATTTGGTCAGGAGGCAGAAGGAGTGCCAAGGCAGAAGGGAAAAAGCCTAGACCCAGAGCCTTTATCATGTTTCCTCTAGGAAAGGCAAAGTGAGGCAGGGGAAGCAATTTAGGATTGTCTAGTTTGAATAATGTCCTCAGGTTCTGGGCTATGGGGGTAGTCTCTAGTTGTCTGGTCCTCAGGTTGGTTTAGGGCAGGGGAAATAACGGTTGGTGTATGAGCGTTAGATGAAGATGGTAATTGGGGATATGTGCTTTGGATTGGTTGGTTGCATATAAAGGCTATGTTTATGGGCAAATTGTTTACTGCCTTTAAGAATTAGCTAGCCACAGGAGGGGCTCTCCCCAGCCAACTACTAGCTCCCCTACCCCAATATGTTGGAACATAATAAAATATAGAAAATAAAAACATATCTCTAGAATAAGCAGGCCCATAGATACAGAAAGTAGATTACTATCTGCTTTGTTTTGGAGGAATGGGAGGTGAGGAAGGGGATAGCTAAAGGTTATGGAGTTTCTTTTTGACGTGATAAAAATGTCTAAAATTGACTGTGGTGGTGGTTACACGTGTCTATGAATATACTAAAAGTTACTGATTTTTACACTTTATATGGGTGAATTATGTAGTTTATGACTATATCTCAATAGAGCTATCTTTTTTTAAAGATACAGTGGTGGGGTCAGAAGTCAAATTGAAGTAGATGACATTCTTCTTCCCTATTCAGGAATCAGTTGAATGATGAAGATCCTTAGTCTGATCTACTCCAAGAGAGATTCCAGCTGGGTCCCATCTGTTGCCATTTGGAATATTAAATAGTTTGCCAAGGATAGAACTAAGTCTGTGCAAGAATGTATAGAGAGTCAGAATGGCCACGCTTCTACACCTCCTTCTCCCCACTCACTTCTTCCCCAAGTCATTCTTCGATTTCAAGGGTAAGGTGAGCTAACAGTGGAATGTAAGTGTGTACTATTTTTCTGTCTGTCCTGAATGCCAGCACTTTAGGAGCAGTTAAAATGTGATTCAGTAACATGAGAATATTAGAAAACCTGGTTGTAGGCTACAGTGTCATATACTAGATAATCTCCTTGGTGTTACCCTAGAGAATATCCAGTTCTTCATTAGTTAAATGCATCTCTGCTGCACCCACTGTGAAATACTAGATGTTGAGTTGCCCATGTGGGAAGCAGCTGAATTATAAATCATTGCTTACAATTCAGAGGGAATATGGATTTGATGCCTCCTTTTTTTTTTTCTTTTTGAAATGGAGTTTTGCCCTTGTTACCCATGCTGGAGTGCAATGGCACGATCTCGGCTCACTGGAACCTCCGCCTCCCAGGTCCAAGCGATTCTCCTGCCTCAGCCTCCCGAGTAGCTGTGATTACAGGCATGCACCACAACGCCCAGCTAATTTTGTATTTTTAGTAGAGACGAGGGGTTTCACCATTTTGGTCAGGCTGGTCTCAAACTCCTGACCTCAAATGATCCACCTGCCTTGGCCTCCCAAAGTGCTGGGATTATAGGTGTGAGCCACCATACCTGGCCGATGCTTACTTTTCAACACAATTGGGTTTCTGCCATCATCATAACATCTGTACGTCTATGTAGGGCATGTCTCTCCCAGTCAGTGTCAGAGGCCTCTGATGCGTAGTTTTAATAGGTCTAAAGGAAAGTTCTAATGTGGAGTGTCCCTGGGCCTATAAGTGTAAATTCATGTTCTCCCTGGGTTATAATTTGAATCATATGATACAAAACACATTAAATTGCATGAAACTCCTCTTTTTTTTCTTTTTTTTGAGACGGAGTCTTGCTCTGTCTCCAGGCTGGAGTGCAGTTGTGCCATCTCGGCTCACTGCAACCTCCGCCTCCTGGGTTCAAGCGATTCCTGTGCCTCAGCCTCCTGAATAGTTGGGACTACAGGTGCACACCACCATGCCCAGCTAATCTTTTGTATTTTAGTAGAGATAGGGAATCACCATGTTGGCCAGGATGGTCTCGATCTCCTGACCTCGTGATCTGCCCGCCTCAGCCTCCCAAAGTGCTGGGATTACATGCGTGAGCCACTGTGCCCGTCCTGCATGAAACTCTTTAACTTTATCTTATGCATTAGTGTAGCTGATAAATTATCAACATATTCTCATATCATAGTGCATTATATTAGCTGTACTTCTGTTATTGGCTGGATTGTGTCTCTCCCAGGAATTTATATGTTGAAGCTGTAACCCCAAGTGTTACTGTATCTGGAAATAGGGTCTTTAGGAGCTAATCAAGTTAAATGAGGTCATAAGGGTAGAACCCTAATTGGATAGTAGCATGGCCTTGTAAGAAGAAGAAAAGAGATCTTCCCCTCTCTGTCTCTTCACCATATGAGGTCACAGCAAGAAGGTGGCCATCTGCAAGCCAGGAAAAGAGCCCTCACTGAAACCGCATCATATTTGTACTCTGATCTCAGATTTCTGGTCTCTAGAACTATGAGAAAATAACTGTCTGGGCCAGGTGTGGTGGCTCATGCCTGTAATCCTAGCACTTTGGGAGGCCAAGGCAGGTGGATCACCTGAGGGCAGGAGTTTGAGACCAGCCTAGCCAACATGGTGAAACCCCGTCTCTGGTAAAAATTCAAAAATTAGCTGGGTGTGGTGACACATGCCTGTAGTCCCAGCTACTCAGGAGGCTGAGGCAGGAGAATGGCGTGAACCCGGGATGTGGAGCTTTCAGTGAGCCGAGATCGCGCCACTGCACTCCAGCCTGGGCGACAGAGCGAGACTCCGTCTCAAAAAAAAAAAAAGTGCCTGTATTCCCAGTTCCTCGGGAGGCTGAGGCAGGAGAATGGCATGAACCCGGGATGCGGAGCTTGCAGTGAGCCGAGATCGTGCCACTGCACTCCAGCCTGGGCGACAGAGCGAGACTCCGTCTCAAAAAAAAAAAAGTGCCTGTATTCCCAGTTCCTCGGGAGGCTGAGGCAGGAGAATGGCATGAACCCGGGATACGGAGCTTGCAGTGAGCCGAGATCGCACCACTGCACTCCAGCCTGGGCAACAGAGCGAGACTCTGTCTCAAAATAAAAATAAAAATAACAAAAACAGCCAAAGATCAAGCTCCGGAATATTGTTGTGATTTAATCTCAGAAATTTCTCGTTTGAACAGTGGCTGTCAAGATTTCATTTGTTTAAAAAAAAAGAAAAAAGTAGGATAAAGACGCTAGAAAGTCTAGAGAGGAAAGAGGGATTATTTTACACAGGATGGTCTGGGGAGGCCACTTTGATAGGTGGCATTTAGCAGTGAGGCTTCCTGAACTCAACATGACTGCTCCGCTTGGCTCAGATTCCAGCTGTGTCCACTGTAGTTGAGGAATTATCCCTCAACAGAGAATGGGGAGATAAAGAGGCTCAGCTTGTTAACAGGTTCCCCTCTCACATGAATCTTAGTCATGCATGGCCTTTTGTCCACTGCCTGAAAACTGCCCTGATATAGTTTAATTTTGTAGTGTGCTATTGTGTCATGCTGTAACTCTTTCAACTCCAAAAGGGATGGCACCAGGTTCAAGAGGCTGAAGAAGAGACTCAGATCCAGGAAATGAGGCATAGGTTATATGTGAGATGGAACTTACATACAGAGTGGTCCAGCGGTGGTGGGCTGAACAAGAGAACTGCCACTGCTTGCAGAAAGCATGGACTTTATATAGCATTTTCACTTAACACTCTCCTCCTAACAGCATCCACATGGCAACTGTCATTTAACCCAAGACAAAGAGCTTCAGCCCCCATAGGGCCAGCGTTCCACAGGACAGGCCAGGGACTCATTTAACCCAAGACAAAGAGCCTCAATCCCCCATAGGGCCCGCGTTCCACAGGACAGGCCAGGGACTCAGACATTCATCATAGATAAGGATGAATCTCCAGGTTGGTCGTATTTGGAGCTCCAAACATGCATTCAGGTGGGTCTGCCATGCTGGGTCATTTTCAGAGTATGCTTAAGTTAGTGCTATCGGCTGTGTCTACCATACACAGTTGCATCTACCATACATAGTTGCATCTGCCATATGCTATGATACGGAAGACTTGTCTAGTACAAGCTTCTGTATCATAGCCCATAGCAGAACTCGTATTTGTGAGTATTGTTTGAAGGGGTTAAGCAGAGAGAATTGAGTCAGGATATCACTGGGGAGGTATACAGTTTATTTGTGGGATTTCAAGGGCCTGAATTGTGACAACAGAATAAAGTTCTTGTGGAAGAATTATTTTCAGAGGATTTGAGAGCATGGTGTTGAAGAGTTAAGGAAACAGCCTATATCTTTTCGTGCTAGATGCTTATATGCAAATGAATCTCCTTATGCTGTCACAAATGTATGCTTCTCTCTCCCTCCCTTTCACTTATCAGTCACATCCCACTAGTCCTGGAGCCTCCCCTACCCTGAGGTCAGGCATGAACCCTGGTGTGTAGTTTTGCTCAAATGCTTACGATCAATAACCTAGTTGTGCACCAGATTTCTTTATATCTTGAGGTTATCTACTGAACACATGAAAAATAAATTCAGCAAATTATAGAAACTACGAGACACTGCTGTCTACCTTTTGACAAACATTTACTCAGTGTTGTGTGCTGGCTTATTTGCATTGTGTTTTGCGAAAGTCTTAAAATCACAGTCATATCCAGTTTTTTTTCAAGCAATTCTCCTGCCTCAGCCTCCTGAGTAGCTGGGATTACAGGCACCTGCCACCATACCCGGCTAATTTTTGTATTTTTAGTAGAGACAGGGTTTCACCATGTTGGCCAGGTTGGTCTTGAACTCCTGGCCTCAATGGTATACACATTCCTATGGAAGGCAAGCATTATCTTGTGAGGTACATAGCTGATATGATGCTTCTGCATGGTCTTCAAAGAAGGGGGGCCTTATCTTTCAAGAAACTGAATGAAACTCTTCTTAAAGCAAAAATAAGGCTAAAGAGAATATGACTGTTTAAGATCTACAACTTCATCTGCTTATATGCCCCATCTCCAGTCCTAAAGCCAACTCTTTCTTCATCAAGGGTCCAACTTTGGCTTGGGAGACTTATGTAGTTGAGAAATTGAGCCTTTGAGTCACCTCTTCCAGTAAGTGCATATGCTTGGACTTGAGCTCTGCCTGCCCTCTGACTGCAAGAGATGACAGTTTCTTTAAATGCTCCTTTTGATATTCACGCTTTAGAATGCTGATTAAGGTATCTGAGATTGTTATTTTCTCTGCTGTTTGCATTAGTAGCACTTTTTTAAAGGCATCTATTCCACAGTCCTAATAGTTGCTATTTCTGCAGTACTAATCAAAGGCCAGAGGTACTGCACATGGCAGGGCATTCTTTTGCACCTATATCCCATCACAGTAGATAATCTTAGCAATTGTAATGTGAAAGCTGGCCAGGAGCTGTCTGTCCTTTTGATGTCCGTTTCCTTGATGCTTAGTGATATAGAGCATTTCTCATATACCTGCTTGTCATTTGTATGTCTCATTTTGAGAAATATCTATTCAGGTTTTTTTCCCATTTTAAAATCAGATTATTTAGTTTTTTGCTATCGAATTGAGTTCCTTATATATTCTGAATATTAATCCCTAGTTAGATGCATGGTTTGTAAATTACTCTTTCCCAATCTGTAGGTTGTCTCTTTACCTGCCCAAGGCTTACGGCTGCCAGTGAATTGATTTGAGGCTGCCTGCCAGTGAATTGATTTAGGGCTGAGGCCATTTTAGTCAGCCAGCAGTGAAGTGGTCTGGGACATGGGACCGTCCTGTGTGGGTGGCAGATTCTCTTCTGGCCTGGGGTGGATCTAAAAGCTCTGTTCATGGCCACCATTCTATACTCAGGGGCCTTGAGGTTCTGCCCAGTGCTGTGTTTTACTGTGGCAGGGCAAGTACTTGTACCATGCACGTTTCCCTCTCCTTCCTTTAAGGCCTTCCGTGCTATGCTGCCTAGGGTTGGAAGGAGGGAGGTGAAGCCAGTGGGAGAGTATCTTTCTTACTGTTTTCAGTTGTCTTTCCTTGTTATGCTAAGACCAGGTACTGTGATCTTTCATCTAGTTTCCTTAGCTCTTGTGAATATATTTTCTTGCGTAGAGAGTTGTTGAAATTTATGTTCCTGCTGGGGGGTTTGCTGAAGTGTTCCTTTCTGCCATCTTGCTCCACCTCTCTGTTCCTTGACCTTTTCTAGTGACCATGTCTTCTACCCCATCAGCCACTCAACTCAAGGGTTACCCCACATATTTTTCATTAATAATGTATGTATATCCACCATCATTTCAATGTCACATATCTATATTTTAAGAAAATTTGCATTAGCAACTCCATTTCCACAGTACTTCAACTCGAGAATTACAACTGAGTGATCTACCTTCATCTTACTATCCCTTTCCTCTCATGAGCTAATTTACTTCATAGCCCACATTGAGATGTTGAAATTAATTAGTCACTTTAATTACTTTAGTCACTTCTTTGCATTTTTAGCTAGAGAGAATTCATCTGATAAACACTAATCCCAAGTAAACTCAACTTTAAACATGACAGGAGATGAAACCGGAAAACCTTGCTTAATTATCTCCCTTTAACCTTAATGTCCACTTACACCAAGACTTGTTGCCTGAGAAAACATCATACCTTATATTTCTGCTTTACCTTCAATAGCTTCTCCCAATCTTCTCTTTCATCCGATGACCTTGAGGCACATTTAATGAGTAAACCAGGATGGGTCAGGAAGAAGTTCCACATTTTCCAGCAGGACAATCATCCCCCTGCCCCCTCCCATTACTGTAGATGAGCTGTCCATGTTCCTGCTGAAGGCCAACCACTCATCTGAGGCTCACTTTTCTCACTGCTTTGCTTACTTGCTCAGGGTGTAGCTCTAATAATTATGAGCATTGTCTGCTCTAATAATTATGAGCATTGTCTTCCACATAATTTTCCTACTGTCTTAAATCATTCTAGAATAATAAAAATGTTCTGGAATTTCCCTTAATTTAAAAACACTGTTACTCTAAGTCATGCATACTCTTTAAACAACTCCCCCATTTCTCTGTTCCCCATTACAGAAAAGATCCTAAAAAGAGAAGTTTCTGTTCTTTGTCTGTGGCTCCTTGATAACATTTTTCCTTGAGCACACTGGGCCTCTAATGCCACCATTGAAATTGCTCTTATAAATGTCACCAAAAGTTGTCCATGATGCTAAATTAAAGGATCAATTAGTCCTTCTTCTACCTAAATCTTTACCAAGATGTGATGTTACTGATGAACCCCCCATCCTTGAACCCCTTTTTATTTGGCCATTTGATGATTGACACCACCATTTTCCACATGGATTACTTCAACAACTTGTTGACTCATTCTGTCACTTTTTTATAGTCATGTATTCTTAACATATCAGGTAGATTAATTCTATTAAACCATAAGTCAGATCATGTTCTGGTCTCCTTTAACTTCCCCAGTGACTTTCTACCTCACAAAGAGTAGAATCCAGATTCCTCACAATGGCCTAGACAGCCCTAATGAAACCCCACACTGTGATCTCTCAGATTCCACTTTAGTCCCACTGGCCTCCTGTGTTCTTCCTCTAACGTGGCTGGTTTGCCTCCTCATCAAGGTTTTGTACGCTGCTGTTCCTTTACCTGGAATGCTCTTCCCTTGGGGAGCCCAGCAAATAGGTCAATGTCATCCTCTCCTTGAGGTCTTCCCAACCACCCCATTGTAGACTGCAGGTTGAAAATGGAATCTTTCCACCCTGTGAAGTCAGCAACCTCATTCTTTCCAGTGCCCACTGTGTGGTGAGCATGTTTAGGCTTTATTACAGGGTCTCAGATGAAGGTTTGACCTGTAATAAGTCACAGGTCTGTCCTCTGTTTTTCTCCACAGGGGTTCTATTCAGCCTCTTTGGTGGGATAAACATTCCTTATTTTCAGTATATGTGAAGAAAGACTCACTCCACAGGACTAGGGCCTAGATCAGCACTGTGAGCAGAAGAAACTCTAAGAAGAAAACGTGAGAGTGCTCTACATGATGAACAATATCTAGAAAATGAGTGTGGCCAGGCCTGGCACAGTGGCTCATGCCTGTAATCCCAGCACTTTGGGAGGCTGAGGCAGGCGGATCATGAGGTCAGGAGATCAAGACCATCCAGGCCAACACAGTGAAACCCCGTCTCTACTAAAAATACAAAAAATTAGCCAGGCGTGGTGGCAGGCGCCTGTAGTCCCAGCTACTCAGGAGGCTGAGGCAGGAGAATGGCGTGAACCTGGAAGGTGGAGCTTGCAGTGATCCGAGATCGCACCACTGCACTCCAGCCTGGGCGACAGAGTGAGACTCCGTCTCAAAAAAAAAAAAAAAAAAAAAAAAAAGAGTGTGGCCAGATGGTTTCCCAAGATATACGCTATTCACTATTCATTAACAATGCTCTGTTTTTAGAAGTCTTCTTCATAATCTTAAAAATACTCCATTTCTTAGTCATTCAAAGTCATGAGCCACTTATGTTATTTTATAAAGTCAAATATTTTTCTTGTCCCATGTCTTAGTGTATCAATAGAAGAAGGGAAATTCAGTCTTTATTTCTTTCACATCCTAATACTAGAAACCTTTTCTCATGAACCATCCTTTACTGTGATGCATATAGTTACCAAGTACCCATTTATGGCTAGTGTTCCATTATTGGAATGCTAAGCATGTGGGAGTTACATCTTACTGTTCAAGTCATTGCCAAGGTCTGATGGCAGAAATTGAAAAAATTGCAACCTCAGGCATAAATGGTAAGGAATAGTTGCTCATTTTATTATCTTTCATGGTCTGGAAGGATGTGTGCTTAATGACTTGAGTTCAGTTCTTCTGGGCTTAGTTTCTTGCCCAATAATTGGCTGATTCTCTCTACACTGGCTCTTATGTCCTAGGATGAGAACCACAAGAGAGAGGACATGAGGGTAAATACAATGGGGAAAAAGAAAACAAACAGCAGCAGCAGAGAATGAAGATGAGGAAAGAAAAAATGAGAAATAGGAAGAGGATGAGTTTGTTATGCTCATCTGGCAAACGTGTAATCTGAGTAAGTGATAGAGGATAGTGTTTATAAGAGAATGCTCTTCAGAGGCAAATAGACTGTTTAAATGCCATTAGATCTGAGTGTCCTCGATACATTCTTAGCCTGAAAACTAGAGGAATATGGGCTGGCAACCCAATACTGACATAAATAAATGGCAAGGAATATTAAAAAAAAAAAGTTTTGAGAGCCACGGGAACATATAACTTTAGGATATTAATCATTTCAGAAAAGGCTTTTATGAAGTAGTGAATTTTTTCCTTCTTTCTTGAACAGTTTTATTTTTAAATAAGTTTGGATTACCAAAGAGCTGCAGAGATGGTACAGAGTTTCTATATACACATTCCCCAGCTTTCCCTAATGCTACCATCATATAGAACCATGGTATATTAGTCAACCTAAAACCTTCACATTGGTACAATACTCTCAGAGAAACTGCAGGCTATTCAGAGTTCCACTGTTTTTCCAAGTATTATCTTTTTTAGTTCCAGGTTCTAGTCACAAATCTCACATTTCTTTAAGCCATCATGTCCCTTAGTCTACTTGGGTCTGCAATGATTCCTCAGTCTTTATCTTTTATGACCTTGTCACTCATCAGGATTTTTATCAAATGTCCCTCAGTTTGAGTTTGTGTGACTTTTTTGTGTGTGTGATTAGTCTGAGGGTATGAATTTTTAGGGAGATTATATGCTAGAGAATTTTAAGCTGTTTTGTAAAGAATTAGTCAAATCAATGCAAGGATACCATAAGTTTTTCTAGCAGAAGAAAAAGCAACAGCATAGATGGTGAGTGGGAAATGATTATGGTGTATTTTACCTCTTTTAATCCAACTTAAACCTCTAAGATAGAGCTATCTTTCAACCAAAATGACCAGCTTTCCTAATTTTGTATATCACCCATGTAAATGGACTAGAACAGAAATGATAGATTCCCCAGTTTTCCCTATTTTCTTCTCTACCCCATAAATGGTTATTAACTGACTCTTTGTGAGATTTGCAAAACAGTTCTTTAGAGTGGGATTGTCCCAACCACTCTGAGGAAGGGGCAAGAAAACCAAGAGAGGCTAGAACAGCAAGTTTCACAATAGACAAAAACTGCCACCTGAGTTCAGACACAGAGATATACTCCTCTCTTCTCATCCTGTAAAACTCAAACCGGATGGTTCCCCTTGAGGAGAGCCCGGCCTTTAGCTGCCCCAATGCACATTGACTGAACTTTAAACTCTATTTCAGCCACTTTTGATGGCACCCATCCCTTTCTGTGCATGTCTTTGAATATTGACATGCTCCATCCTTGCTGGAATCCAATTTCCTGTCAATCTTGGAATATATAAATACTTCTTGCTCCATTTTTGAAGCCCCCTCAAAGCCCCATCTTCCTTCCCACCCATTCCTGACACTGCCTCTGGGTTTCTAGAATTCATCAAAATTTTCCCTAGAATTGTTGATAGCCCTCACCGTGTATATGTTAAGCTCTTCCTCAGTACATGCATGAAAAGTTGCCAAAGGAAATAAGAAAATTGAATAAATAACATTTGCCACCTAACTGGAACAATGAAGAAAAGGCAGACAGCAACCATCCTTGATCTTCTCACTGGGATAACCTTTGAATGGGACAGTGGAATAGAACCATTAAGGGAGGGAAGATAGCTGTGAAATGGGGTGGAAGAGAGTAAATTTTGGGGAAAGATGGTTACCTGATGCAGTTCCTCACATGCTACTATCAGGACATTCTTTTTTCCTCTCATTTGTAGCCAGCCATGAGTGTGGTCATACCATGAGTCATGAGTCACTGTGAGAGAGATGAGGAAAAGAGGTGATGGGTTTGATTGTCTGCACAGTTGCAGCCCACTGTATGCATGCCATAAGTAGTTAAGGAGCACATGGGTGAAGTGAACGGAAATCCTTTTCCTTTTTTTCTCATTTGCAAGAGAAATAGAATTCTGCCCTTACTGCCTAGATACAAGGCAGCAGGTGCTATGTGAGATCGAGTATTGAAGATAAGTTTCACCTCTACCTGTGAAGTGGATTTTCAATTATGAAGAAAATTCAGTTAGCAAATGTAGGAGCTAAACTTCATTGTTCTTTTTTTTGAAGTCAGTGACTTTGTTGTTTCTATCATGAATTTAGTTGCTTTCTCTTATGCCAGAAAATGATGTAATTAACGGCTGCTAACACGTCTTTTGCTTATCTTCTACCCACCAAGAAGGTTTTCCCTCACATTTGCACTGTATTCAGATGACTGTGGCTGGAGGGGTCATGTCTCAAGGGATCCTGTTACTTCGATATTGTTGACTTATATAGTGTGGGGCATCTGACACATGCACACCAGCGTCTCCCCTTGATATTTTTAGTCTTCATATCCAGAGTAAACTTGCTATTTCTCTCTGTAAATCTGGACAGTAAAATAGAAGAACTAATATTCAGGAATGGTCAGCTTGCTTTCGGGTCATATGGACACAAAACAATAGAAACCTATGCTGAAACATAAAAAGTGAAACATTCAAGCAGAAAAGTGCAGAGATTTAGGGAATTCTGTTTGATTCCACTGCTCCAGCTCATTCTAAGGAGGTTGAGTTGAATTCTTATGTAGGATTCATTGAAAAAGCATAGTGTTTTCATAATTGTCCTTTTGCTCAAATTATTTACATTTAATATTTCTTGCAACTAAAGGTCTGGCATAATTCAGTAAAAGCTATGGCTGTGGACATGATGGTGCTGAAGTGCAAATAATGAAGTGATCTGCTCAATTCGATGTAGATCATATACCCCAAGAACTTCAAATACCAAAATGGATGCTTTTAAAAATCTTACAATAAAGATGCCAAGTATTTTTACATTTTTTTAAATTTCTATTTTTTGAGACAGAGCCTTGCTCTGTCATCCAGGCTGGAGTGCAGTGGCACGATCTTGGCTCATTACAACCTCACTGCCTCTCAGGTTCAAGCTCTTCTCCTGCCTCAGCCTCCCAAGTAGCTGGGATTACATGTGCCCACCACCATATATGGCTAATTTTTTTGTATTTTTAGTAAAGACGGGGTTTCACCATGTTAGCCAGGCTGGTCTTTAACTCCTGACCTCAAGTGATCCGCCTGCCTTAGCCTCCCAAATTGCTAGGATTACAGGTGTGAGCCACTGCACCCAGCCAGAGATGCTAAGTATTTTTGTAACATGGAGCAGCTCTGAACACTTTGATCAATAAGAAAATTGAGGCTCATAGAAGTTAAACCATTCTTCTGCTGAAAATAGCTAGTAAAAGGTTGAATAATCGCTGTTTGAATGCCGACACTGGGACCTCTGAGAGGAGAGCATTTATGCAGGAACATGCCAGATCATGGACTTTGGGAGCATGTTATGCTGCTATAGCAAAAATTGTACCAGTTAAAAATATGGTTACTCCATGAATTACAAGGTAATCTCACAAGATGCCAGATAATTGCACAAGCTGGCAGAAGGAAAAACAATGTTTTAATTTTTTTATTTTTGGCATGACAGCCTTTAAAAATAACTTTTATGGAAGTCCACCCTTTAAAAACAATATTTTTTAAAAATTGAAATACAGGTTAAATTTGAAGCTCTTTAATATAGTGATTAAGTCTGCACATGATGTTGACCATGCAGATATTAGTACCTTAATGCCTTCACGACACCTAACTCCCATCCTGGTTCTAAGCTGTACCAGCTTTTCTCACCTCATGCAGTTTCCTGAGTTTGTCCTTCAACTTGGTTCCTTGGTAGCCTAGTCTACAGGTTTTTCTTTATATCTTTTTTTTTTTAAGTTAACAATGGATCCTAGAGGCTACTGTGCGGTGATGTGGCAGTATTCCCTATTCCTGTTTTAAGTTGGGTACTATTCCAGAATATTGTCAGTGGCAATTTTGGTTCTTTCTTGTTTGCTATTTCAAGTAAAGAACATTTGAATAGTTTTGTAAATCCATCTTTTTTTGTGTTTTTGCTTTTGTACTTCTTCTGTTTGATAAGGGGGAATTCTGCATGAACATGTAACTGCAGGAATGTGAGAATTTGCAAACTTGTCCTACATAGATTTATGTCATTTTCCATCTAACCACCAATATGTGAGCATGCCTGTCTATGAGAGTCTCACCAATAGGGTGATTGGAATGATCTGAATGCTAGCTGTAGTAGGCAGCAGGTCACCCAGTACACACACACCAAAGATGTCCATAACCTAATCTTCAAATCTGTGAATGTGTTACTTTTCATGGCGCAAGTGACTTTGAAAGTGTGATTAAAGAATCTTCAGATGGGGAGATTATCTTGGCCTATCCAGCTGGAGACAGTGTAATCACAAGGGTCATTTTAAGAGTCAGGCAGAAGTGGGAAAAGCAGAGAAAGAGATGTGATGACAAGAAGGATGTGGCCGTGTGACGAAGTGAGGGCAGCCTCTAGAAGCTAGAAAAGGCAAGAGGTAGATTCTCTCCTGGAGCCTCAGGAATGGCAGGTAGCTAGACCCACATATTAATTTTAGCTCATAGGACATATTTTGGAATTCTGAACTACAGAACATAGCAGTTTAAAGAAAACTGCTTTGTTTTAACTGCTATATTTGTGGTAATTCATCACAGCAGAGAGAAACTAATAAACCTCCTAGTGTGATAGGTGAGAAATGGTATCTCGGTGTGGTTTGAATTACACTTCTCTTATTTTGAGTGTGGTAAATTGTATTTTTAAATGTTCACAGCACTTAGAATAATTTGGAGGGACAGAGCATGTTCACTGAGATTCTGTTACTAACTGGAGGTACCAGAGATTTAACCAACACCTAGGTTTGGAGGGCAAAATTTGTTTAAACCATGAGACAGTAAGACCTGGAGGTAGAAACTCTACCATTCTTCTAGGAACCCCTATTTTGAGTCATAGTCACCATGTCCTTGAAGAAACCATTCAAAATATTCTTCAGATGACTCTGGATTTTTGACCATCCTTATTGCTCTCCAGAAATAGTAACTAGAAATAACAACATCTCTGGGATTTCTCACTATGTAAATAAACTTAAATGAAAAAGGGGATATTGAGAATAAATATATCCATTTCCTTTGCTCCAGGATTTTTGCAAATGGATAAAGAAATTTAACTCACAGTAGAGTCTTTGGCTGTAGCTCAGCCTTCTTTAAATCATTCATTTAACAAAATGTATTGAGAACCTACTATGTGCTAGACGTACAGCTATGATGGATCAATGAAAGAAGTCTGCGTCCAAGTCCTCTCTACATTTATGGCTAAGGGCTGGGCTGTACAGGCATGGGGCAAGATCACCAGAATTTTACCAAATAGTAGTGACTTCTAACAGCTTCTTAACACTCCTGTTATCTAGCTGAGTCATTGAAAGCAGCCAGATACAAACAGACAAATTCCAGGCAGTGGAGAAAGAGGAGAAAAATGCCCCCTAACTTCTCATCAGAAAAACAAAGGCCTAATGAAAATGGAAAATTGTCTTTAAAGTGCTGAAGGGGGAAAAAAAACCTTCCTGCCAAATATGCTTCAAATATGAGGATGAATTCAAGGTAATCTTAGAAACATGAAAGCTGTGAGAATTTATTGCTGTCAGTTCTACACAACAATGAATTCTAAAGTCCTTCAGTCTGTGAGGAAATCATAGTGTTGTCCAGGGGGAAAGAAGGAAGAAGCCAAGAAACAGTAAAGAAGTAAATTTAAAAGACATTTTCTTTCCTCTTCCAATTAACTTAAAAGACAGCTGAGTGTTTAAAGCAAAATAACCCCGTTGACAGTTTTTGCAGTGTAGATAAGAGTAAAAATTGTGAGGGAAATAGTACAAAGAAAGATGGTGGGTAAATGGAATCAGTTAATAACTCCAGATTTTCTCCTCATTCAGCTTGACAAAGTCACCAAATCCTCCATCTGCATAACTCCATCAGCAAACACTGCATTTAATCTCCTGGGACAACCAATACTTTTTCTATATTTTTCTCCCTGTCTCACCCTCTTCACCTATCTATGATATTTCTTAAAATAGATGTTTTCACCAACTGCACCCTGGGATCTGATACTAAGCTAGGCTGTCAGTAAATGATATTGTCACTACAGAAACCAAGTGTATGTCTACTCTTTGTCGTGCCCAAATACAAATCTGTAAATTCCTTTAGTATGTGGGTTGGGGTCATCTTAATCATCACCTTTTTCTCAATCCTGTTTCAGAGCCTGACACATGATAGGTGCATAATACTTAAATGTATGAAGGAATAAAAGGCATGAATGCATACATAAGTTAATTAATAATCAGAAGTGAGTACATGGAAGAATCAGTACTGCCAGTTTAAACACACAGAAACTGTGCTTCAAAGACGTTGCACTATTTGCCAGTAGACAAAATGTGGAACCAAGGTTCAAACTGGAATTTTCTGAGCTAAAGTCACGGTCATATTACAGAGCTTGGTCTTGGGCTGTTTGCTTGTGCTATTTGTTTTCTTTTTCATTTATTCATCCTATATTTTCTTAAATCTCTACAACGTTTTAAGCACTTTGCCAAATTAGTATAAAACAGTAAAAATAGTAACATAATCAACATGGTCTTCATAATCATGGATGTCACAGTAAAATTAATGAGCCTGACAGTAAATAAGCAAACAAATGAAACATAGCACAGTAGTAATACAATGTGATAGCATAATACTATAATGCCTTTTTTTTTTTTTTTCCTTTTCTTGAGATGGAGTCTCTATCTGTTGCCTAGGCTGGAGTGCAGTGCCATGATCTTAGCTCACTGCAACCTCCGCCTCCCAGGTTCAAGCGATTCTACTTCCTCAACCTCCCGGGTAGCTGGGATTACAGGCATGTGCCACCATGCCCTGCTAATTTTTGTATTTTTCGTAGAGATGGGGTTTCACCATGTTGGCCAGGCTGGTCTCAAACTCCTGACCTCAGGTGATCTGCCCGCCTTGGCCTCCCAAAGTACTGGGATTACAGGTGTGAGCCACCACACCTGGCCTATAGTATCTTGATAATACTGCTACTACCACATCACCTAAGATGCTTCAAGGGAATTTCATACAGTTTTGATGGTTTTAATGCCATATGATTTAAACTATAATCTATGATGAGTAAACATTCACATTTTATAGCACAGGGTCACTCAATGCTAGAGGTTTTATGTAGAGCTCCTGAAATGATGCATCTGAGTCCTTTCAGCTGGGAAAGACATGGTCTGAATAGGTAATATCATGGTTAGAAAAACCCAATTGGGTTTCACATATGAGCACCAAACCTATATTTCCTCTCAAATAGAGGTACTGGTTTATAATTGAGGTGCTTCCCACATGGACTTGTCAACATTGGGTGCCTCCGTGTTGAGGGTGCAGCCAGGATTTATAAAACTGAAGACTGAATATTCTCTGGGGCAATACCAGGCAGATTCTCTTGTATATGACATTGTAGCTTAGAACAAGATGTTCTAATCTGCTCACTTTACTGAATCACATTTTAAGTTTGTTTCTAAAACAAAGATATTCAGGACAGTCAGAAGAGTAGTCCACATGGACATTCCTTTTTTTTTTGAGATGGAGTCTCACTCTGTTACGCAGGCTGGAGTGCAGTGGCGCAATCTCGGCTCACTGCAACCTCCGCCTTCTGGGTTCAAGCGATTCTCCTGCCTCAGCCCACCGAGTAGCTGTGCCACCACGCTCGGCTAATTTTTTTGTATTTTTAGTAGAAACGGGGTTTTACCGTGCTAGCCAGGATGGTCTCGATCTCCTGACCTTGTGATCTGCCCACCTTGGCCTGCCAGAGTGCTGGGATTACAGGCATGAGTACTGTGCCTGGTGGACATTCCATTATTAACTCACCTTGGCCTTGGAATTAATGACTTGGAGAAGAACTGAATGGGGAGCGGGGAGCAGTAGAAGCATAAGCCTTTCTGACTGTCTACATGTTCTTGCCCAGTTTCAACTTCTAGTCATGGCGAACGATCCCAGGGGAGCACAGACTGGACCCTGTTATGATCTGTCTTGGAGTGGATCAGACTGATGATCACCAACAACCAACTCATTCCCGGATAAGGAAGAAGAGAGTGTCACCTACTTCAATGTGGTTTCAACCCCACTTCTGCATCTTAAAGACATTGTATTGTTTCAGCAGTAATACCCCTGTTCATTAGTCCTCCTGATGTTTTCATTCCTCATCTCATCTTTTTCTTAGCAGCATTCAATGAATCCTTCATTCTAGAAACACTCTATATCTTTGGTTTTCATGAAACCATTTCCACCTTGTTTTGTCCTACGACTTTTTTGAAAAAACAAAAACAAAAACGAAAAAAAAAAACCCTTTTTTTCTTTTTAAATTCTGGTAAAAAACACAAAATGAAAATTTGCTATCTTAACTATGTTGAAATGTGCAGTTAGTAAAGTACATTCACATTGTGGTGCAAGCCATCACTACCATCCATCACTAGAACCCTTTTCATCTTGCAGATCTGAAACTCTACCCATTAAACAACTTCCCATCTTCCCATCCCCACAGCTCCTAGCAATCAACATTCTACTTTCTCTATCAGTTTGACTACTCTAGGTACCTCATATGAGTAGAATCATACAGCATTTATCCTTCTCTGCCTGGCTTATTTCACTTGTATAATGTCCTCAAGGTTCATCCATGTTGTAGCATGCATCAGAACTTCCTCCCCTTTTAAAGGCTGGATAATATTTCATGGTATGTTTAGACCACATTCTGTTTATCCATTCATCCATCAGTGAACACTTGTGCTCCTTCTAACTTTGGGCTGTTGGGTTCCTGCTACTGTTGCTCCCAGTGCTCAATCTCGTTTACTCCCTCCTAATCAAGTGTACAACGTTGGACACTGCACGATGATGCCACTTCATCTTGGATGCTAATCTGCCATGTTGACTTCTGATTAACCCCAGGCCCAGGAATGCCTCAAGATTTCTACTTTACTTACTGTTGCTTGTGTAAGCCAAGACAACCTTAATGTTATCATAAACATGTACTTACCTAAGTCCTGTCCTTTGGCAAATTATGGGCTATGAGACACAGCATTCTTGCTGTTCCCTGAGGGGTCAATTTCAGCGATCCTGCACATTCCTTCTGAAGCACGTATGCTCTTTCTGTATGGTATGTCAGCTCTGGGTCTGGAGAGTAACAGTGCAGAGATCTACCTGTCTTGTTGCCACATGTTTCTAAACTTTCCAATAAATCACCTTCTACTGACAAACTGGATTTGTCTTCCTTATTCTTTGGTTTCTTGGCTCCTTTTTGGTATGGATTTGCTTTCCCTATGTGGTTCTTTCATGAAACTGTTGGTGAGCTAGCCAGGAGGAATTCAGGAGCCAAAGTATGGGCAAGGGAAGGAAGCCTCAGTTGGAGAAGTCTTGGGGCAGCCCTCTGTGTGTGTGGGGTGGTGTTGCCCATTTGCTGGATGCCTGCAGACCACCGCCTGAGTACAGGGATGGCCCAGAACGCTACAGGGTCTAGAGTGCTTGTGAGAAGAAAACCACACCATGGACTGAAGGTCACTGAAGGTGGCAAAAGAGGGGTGGCTGCTATTATGGGTTGCACATGTGACCCCAGAAGTACAGTTAGCAACCGAGACAAAGGTACAGAAGCTAGAGAAGTAATTACAGTAAAAGAAGGATACGAGAATCTCCACATCTGTGTTAGCATCTAATTTGGTGCATAAGCTTGAAACTCAGGAGGTGCAGCTGGAAACTTGTCTGCTGCTTTATGCAGCTGTGAGGACAAAAACTGCACTGGTTGAAACTGTGAGCTGTCCTTGCTAGACCAGACCAAGAAGCTGAGACCTGGAATCCTTGGGAATCGACTTCGGAGTCAGATGAAAACAGAGGTTATCTCAGAGTAGGAGGATTGTCCTCCCCTTTTGAGGGCAGGAGGAAAACAAAACCCAACAGATACAGCTGTACAATAGCAAGCAGTCTTTTCACAGGAAAGCTTAACTCTGAGAGTACACCTCAGCAGAATTATTGGACACAGCAAGAACTCTTAAAGCAGCTGCCAAGAGACAGCATAGCCACATGGATGGTGGTGTGGCCATGAGAGAGGCCTGGCCCAGTGAAGGGGACTTCCCAGGTCAGACACTGGCATGGTGGTCTCTGGAGGAGGCACAGAGCAATTCAGGGGAGCTGGGTATGCAACAGGCCATCTATGACCAGCAGTTGCAGTTGTCCCCTTGTAGGACAAGATGTATATTATGTGCGGGATGCTGTAGCTGGTCTTGGAGAAACTGAAAGGGGAAGGGATAAGGTCTGACTGGTTACCAAGGGAAAAGAAAAGGAGGTACCAAGTCTATTGGACTCAAAAAAGAAGGTCTAAAAGGCCCTGTTAGGATTACCAGAAAACAAATGTGGTACAATCTGATCTCAGCTGGAATAAACCAAGAAACATGAAATCAGCAACCTAATGCCTTGTTGGTGGGCATTTGAAAGGACTTAACTTCTGCCCAACTGTTTAGACCTCTTCCCAGCATCCGGCCAGAAAAGGAGGATGGAGGAGATGAAATTCTGTATATTAAAAAAGAACTCCAGTCTCTGTTCCAGCCTTGGACTCCTATCCAGCCTACACACTGGGGAGGGGGGCCAAGGTTGCCACTAGGGATGAGCAGTAGAGGGTGACTAGAGGCTCCATGTGGAGCTCACAATATCAGAGTTGAAAAACACATGCAGAGGACACTAGTTGTAGTGGACACAGGTGCAGAGTGCACCTTAGTTCTTGGAAGCCCAGAGAGACACACTGGTAAGTGGGCAGCTCTAGATGGTTACTGGGGACAAACAATCCTAGTGGGACAAACTCCTCCCCTTCTTGGTACTGGACGGTGGAGTTTCCCTGCTTACTATACTGTCTTTATCTCACCTATTCCAGAAAACATGTTGGATATGGACATCCTTTAAGGGTGCACTTTACAAACGTCCATGGGGGAATTCCACCAATGAGTTTGGGTGGTAAACGCTCTTTAAAGAGTGGCAGTGAAATAGGCACCTGTACTTTTTCCTCCCCCATAATGTATTATCAGTGTGAAATAACAAATTATTTTCTTGGCAGAATAAAAGAAATGACAGCCACCATAGAGGAACTAGCCAAAGTTAATACTAGTTGGCCAGCCCAGAGTCCCTTCGGCAGTTCTGTGTGACTGGGAAAGGAAACCTGACAGCACTGGGCACGTGACAGTAAACTACAGGGAATTCAATAAGGTATTTGCTGACATATACCCTGCTGTGCCTAATATCATCTAAGTGATAGAACAACTATACAAACTATAGGTACTTATCATCTGTATTTGATTTAGCCAATGCTTTTTTTTTTTTTTTTTCTTGAGAAAAGGTCTTGCTCTGTCACTCAGGCTGGAGTGCAGTAGCACCATCATAGCTCACTGCAGCCTTGACCTCCTGGGCTCAAGCGATCCTTCGACTGCAGCCTCCTGAGTAGCTGGGACTACTCAGGAGTGTGCCATCAAGGTGCGCCACCAAGCCCAGCTAACTTTTCTTATTTTCTGCAGAGATGAGAAAATAAAGAGACCAGGCTGATCTTAAACTCTTGACCTCAGGTGATCCTCCCGCCTCAGCCTCCCAAAGTGCTGAGATTACAGGCACATACTAGATTTGTCTACCTCATTCTTTGGTTTCTTGACTCCTTCTGTGTTGGGGAATGCTTTGCATATACAGCCCTTTCACAAAAGAGACCCCACAAAACAATTGATCTCATTCTGTACATCCAGCTAAAATCACATGTGTACTAGCCGATAAGGCAGAACAAAAGTAATTAAGAGGTTTTATTTACTTAAATATATAGTGAGTCAAAGAAATGTGGATGAGCATTGATTTGAAGGCTATTTATAGTTCATGAAGGTAAGCCTGGTGCTAACCCACATTGAGGGTGTATCTTCCCCACTCAGTCCACTGATGTACAAGCCAATCTCCTCTGGTAATACCCTGAAGACAGCCAGAAGTAATGTTTACCAGTTACATACATATTCCTTAATCCATTCAAGTTAATACCTGACATTAACCATCACATCAACCCATGTTCTATGGTGCAAAGCACTGTGGATGCATTATCTCAGTTTACACAAGGAAACTATAGGCTCAAACAGGCTTAATCAGTTTCTAAACTGACCCTTTAATTTAGTGGGATATGTTGAATCAAGGACATAGTGATGCATGCTACAATCTAGATGCATCTTGAAGACATTATGCTAAGTAAAAAAAAAAAAATCAGACACAAAACATCACATATTGTGATCTCATTTTTATGAAATGTCCCAAGTAGGCAAATAGATAAAAAGAGGAATTAGATTGGTGGTTGCCAAGGACTGGGGAGAGAAGAGAAAAAAAAGTAATGGCTAGTGGGTAGGATTTCTTTTTGTAGTTAAAGTAGTCTCAACTATTGTGGTGGTTGTTGCATAACTCTGATTCTAACAAGGCCACTGAATTTTATACTATGAAAAATAGGCCTGGCACGGTGGCTCACGCCTGTAATCCCAGCACTTTGGGAGGCCGAGGCGGGCGGATCACGAAGTCAGGAGATTGAGACCATCGTGGCTAACACGGTGAAACTCTGTCTCTACTAAAAATACAAAAAAATTAGCCAGGTGTGGTGGCATACTCCTGTAGTCCCAGCTACTCGGGAGGATGAGGCAGGAAAATGGCTTGAACCCAGGAGGCAGAGGTTGCAGTGAGCCGAGATTGTGCCTCTGCACTCCAGCCTGGGCGACACAGCACGACTATGTCTCAAAAAAATAATAGTAATAAAGTAAAATAAAATAAATAAATAAAAATAGCCGGGCACAGTGGCTCACACCTGTAATCCCAGCACTTTGGGAGGCCGAGGCAGGCAAATCACGAGGTCAAGAGATTGAGACCATCCTGGCCAACATGGTGAAACCATGTCTCTACTAAAAATACAAAAATTAGCCGGGCGTGGTGGCATGTGCCTGTAGTCCCAACTACTCTGGAGGCTGAGGCAGGAGAATTGCTTAAACCCAGGAGGCAGAAGTTTCAGGGAGCTGAGATTGCGCCACTGCACTCCAGCCTGGGTGACAGAGGGAGACTCTGTCTCAAAAAAAAAAAAAAAAGAAAGAAATAGACTTTTATGCTACGCTATGAGGACTAAGCTCTGATTTTTTTTATGTTGCCCAAATTCCTACCTAAGGGATCTAAGGAGTCATGCCCTACAACCATAAATTCTCATCAGATGAGTTTTATTTGACCCTACACATCATGAGTTACTTTTCAATCTAATTCTGGCATAACATTATGAGACCAGGAAAAAACATTTAACCCCAAAATATATTTCTTTGCCACACCTTGAAATTGCCCTGCAAAGTCTCTGTTGGGAGAAATCCACATCCTATAGAGAATCTCCTTTCCCCGTTGTTTTCCTTCCTTTCTTTCCAGATCCAGGAGATAATCAACTAAGAGCCAGGTACCCTTTTGGGCTTGATAAGAAACATTTTACAACCTGCTCTCTCTCTCTGAAGTCTGCTGAGAACTTCCTCTGCACAATAAAATTTGGTCTCCACGATCCTTTATGTTATCCTGAACATTCCTTTCTATTGATCCCAGGTGTTCAGATAAACTCAACCAATTGTCAACCAGAAAAATGTTTAAATTTACCTATAGCCTGGAAGCCGCCACTCTGAATTGTCCTGCCTTTCTGAACCAAAACAATGTATTTCCTAAATGTATTTGATTGATGTCTCATGCCTCCCTAAAAGTCTGTAAAATCAAGCTGTACCTCAACCACCTTGGGCACCTGTTCTCAAGACCTCCTGAGGGCTGTGTCATGAGCCATGGTCACTCATATTTGACTCAGAATAAATCTCTTAAAATATTTTACAGAGTCTGACTCCTTTCGTCGACAATAATCTGGCGCCCAAACATGTGGGGCCTCAGAGAAGACTCAGGACCCCGAAGGAGTTGCCAGAAACCGGAGCTAAGGTACCAGCAGGGGCCCATTGAAGCCCCACTGAGTTCAAGCTTCTCCTCCGGTAGAGCTGGTAAGTCCTCCTGAGCCCCGGACCTCTCCTCAACCAGACTTTTCTTAGGCATCCCTGAGCCCTCTTCTTGAGTAGGCCCGGACCTTGGATTTCTGTGTCCATCCTTGCTGTACCCAGTTTTAGCAAGAATCCTGTTAAGTAGGTTTAGTGAGAATTCCCTTATCCTTGATCAGGTTCCTCATCTTCCACCCTTAATGTCTCAGTCCTTGGCCTGCCTTTAGCAGGATTCTACCCTTAATACCTAATGAAGTTCCTGTTTGTGATTTCCCACCCACTGACCCCCTTACTCTTACAGTTGGCTACAAAACCAACTGTTGTTGCTATATTGGGGAGTTGAGTTCACTCTCTCTCCCCCATTGCAATTGTCCTGAACAGTATTACTTAACCGTTTACACACATGTATTCTTTTCCTGTTTCCCTCATTTGCATTAGAAATAGAATTCTGCCTTTACAGCCTCAATGCAGAGCAGTGGGTGTTGTGTGAGATACAGTATTGAAGATGAGTCTCACTTCTGTCTGTGATGAAATAGATTGCGAATTGCAAAGAGAATACAGGTAGCAATGTAGGAGCTAAACTTAAATATCCTCTAATTTAGAGTCAATGACTTTGTCCTTTCTACTGTGAATCTGGCTACTTTCTGCTATGCCAGAAAATGATGTACTTAACTGCAGCAAACATGTATCTTTAGTTTATCTTCCACCCACACAAACCTCTGGGACAGCACATGTTATCAGGAGTTTTCCCCTCACGTTTTTACTCTCTTAAGATGACTGTGGCTGGAAGGGTCATGTCCTGAGGAATCTTATTACTTAGATATTATTGATTTTTGCAGAGTGGGGCATCTGACATATGCACACCAGTGCCTCTTCTCTTGACATTTTTGCTCTTTGTATCAACAGTGAACTTGTTGTTTCTCTCTGTATATCTGGACAATAAAATCGAATTCCTCATACTCAAAAATGGTCAGGTCACATTCAGGTCATGTGGGCACAAAATAATAGAAACTTACACTGAGACCTAGAAAACGAAACATTCAAGCAGAAAACTGCAGAGATGTAGGGACTTCTGTTTGATTCCGCAATTCCAGCTATTCCTGAAAAAGGTGGAGCTCAATTCTTACACTGGATTCATTGAAAAAGCACAGTGTTTTCTGTTTCCCTTTTGCTTGAATTCCTTGTCATGTCTAATGTTGCCTGCAACTCAGGGTTTGGAATAATCCAATAGGAGCTCTGATTGTGGACACAATCTAACGTTCTAATAACCAAGTGATGTGTTCAACCTGATATAGATAATAAACTCCAAGATCTTCAAAAACCAAAATGAAGACTTGTTTTTCATCTTACACTGAAGATACTACATTATTTTTATTCATGGAAGGGGTCTCAGCGCTATTTCGATGAATACAGTCCCAATTCCCATTTGAAAAATAAGAAAACTGAGGCTCATAGAAGTTATGTCATCTTTCTGCTGAAAAACAGCTAGTAAAAAGTTGGTTAATCACTGTTTGAATGCAGACACTTGGAGCTCTGAAAGGAGAACATTTATGCAGGAACATGCAAGATCATGGACCTTGGGGCCATGCCATGCTGCTATACCAAAATTGAAGTAGTTAAAAATATGGATACTCCATGGGTTCATCGGGGAACCTTGCAAGATGCCAAAGACTTGGATAAGCTGACAAAACTAGAACAGGTGTTTTAAATTTGGGGCGGGGGCATTACAACCTTTAAAATATCTTTTATAAAAATTCGACTTCCAAAATCTGAGAGTACTTGTCAGAAACAGTATTTTTTAAAACTCGGAATACAGGTTAAAAGCCAGGCTCCTTAATTCTGTATTTAAGGCTGTCCATGATATCGACCATACAGATGTTAGTAGCTTCATGTCTTGACCACACCTGACTCCCAACCCTGACTCCAAGCTGTGCCAGCTCTGCTCTCCCTGTGCAGTCTTCTGGGTTGTCCTCTGTCTTGGTTCATTGGTAGAATAGTCACAAACTTTGTTCCATACCTTAATCTTTTTAAGTTAACAGTGGATCCTAGAGGCCACTCTGCAGTGGTGTGGCAGTATTCCTTATTCTTGTTGTAAGTTGGGTACTGTTCCAGGATATTGTCGGTGGGAATTTTGGTTTTTTTTTGCTATTACAAATAAGGAACATTTGAATAGTTTTGTAAATCTACCTTTTTCGTGGTTTTGCTTGTATACTTTTTTCATTGGAGAAGGGGGAATTCTGCATGAAAATGTAAATATAAGTGTTAGAATGTGAGAATTTGCAAACTTATCCTACACAGACTTGTGTTATTTTCCTTCTAACCACCAACATATGAGTATACCTGTCTACCCAGGGTCTCTCCACTAGAGTGATTTGAATAATTTGAATGCTAGCTGTGTGGTAGGAAGGAGCCTCCCCACCGCTCTCAACACCAAAGATGTCCATGTCTTAATCTCAAAATCTGTGCATTTGTTACTTTTCATGGCAAAAATAACTTTGCCAATGTGATTAAAGGATCTTCAAACAGGGAGAACACCATGGACTATTCAGGTGAAGGCACTGTAATCACACGGGTCATTATAAGAGGGAGGCTGAAGTGTAAGAAGCAAAGGAGACCTGATGACAAGAGAGACGCAGCCTTGTGACAAGAAATGAGGGCAGCCTATAGAACAGGAGTCCCCAACCCCTGGGCCGCAGACCGGCACCAGTCTGTGACCTGTTAGAAACCAGGCCACACAGAAGGAGTTGAGCAGTGAGCGAACGTCACCGCCTGAGCTCTGCTGCCTGTGAGATCAGTGGCAGCATATTCTCACCGGAGCGTGAACCCTATTGTGAACTACGCATGTGAGGGATCTAGGTTGCACGCTTCTTATGAGAATCTAACTAATGCTTGATGACCTGAAGTGGAACAGTTTCACCCTGAAACCATTGCCCCACCCATCTTCCAGAAAACCCATCCCTGGTTCCAAAAAGGTTGAGGACCACTGCTCTTGAAGCCAGCAAAGGCAAGAAGTAGATTCTCCCCTGGAGCCTCAGGAATGGCAGGCAGCTAGTCCCAGACATTAATTTTAGCTCATAAAGTATATTTTGGAATTCTGAACTACACAACGTAAGATAATTTTTTTTGTTTTGTTTTGCTTTAACTGCTATGTTTGTGGTAATTTGTTACAGCAGAGATAAAAAAATGAATACACTTCTCAGTATGATAGGTAAGAAATGGTATCTCAGTGTAGTGTGAATTACACTTCTCTTATTTTGAATGTCATAAGTTATCTTTTTTAATGTTCATAGTACTTAGAATAATTTGGATGGACAAAGCACGTTGACAGAGCTTCTGTTGCTAACTGGAGGTATCGGATATTTAACAACACTTAGAAGTTTGGATGGCAACATTCGTTTAAACTGTGAGACAGTAATACCTGCTGAGGTGCAGAAACTTCACTACCCCTTCAAGAATCCTTTTTTTTTTTGAGACAGAGTTTCGCTTTTGCTGCCCAGGCTGGAGTTCAGTGGCGTGATCTCGGCTCACCACAACCTCTGCCTCCCGGATTCAGGCGATTCTCCTGCCTCAGCCTCCCATAGCTGGGTTTACAGGCATGAGCCACCAACGCCCTGCTAATTTTGTATTTTTAGTAGAGACAGGGTTTCTCCATGTTGGTCAGGCTGGTCTCGAACTCCCGACCTCAGGTGATCCTCCTGCCTTGGCCTCCCAAAGTGCTGGGATTACAGGCGTGAGCCACCGCACCTGGAAGAATCCATTGTTTTTTTTTTTGAGACAGGGTCTTGCTGTATTGCCCAGGCTGGAGTGCAGTGGTGTGACTATGGTTCACTGCAGCCTTGAATTCCTGGGCTCTAGCAATCCTCCCACTTCAGCCACCTGAGTAGCTGGGATTGCAGGCATGGGCCAGCATGTCCAGCTAATTTTTTTGATTTTTAGAAGAGACGAGGTCTTGCCATTTTGCCCAGGCCAGTCTCAAACTCCTGAGCTCAAGCAGTCCTCCCAGCTCAACCTCCCGAAGTGCTAGGATTACAGGTGTGAGCCACTGCACCTGGCCAAGAACCCATATTTAGAGTCAGACTCACCGTATCCTTGAAGAAACCATTCCAAATATTATTTAAATGACTCCGTATTTTTGACTATCCTCATTATTCTCCAGAAATAATAACCAAAAGTAACTACATCTCTGGGATTTCTCACTAGGTAAACAATCTTAAATGAAAAAAAGAGATAATAAGAATAAATGTATCCATTCTTCTTGCTTCAAGATTCTTGCAAAAGGCAAAAAACATCAAACTCCTATTAAAGTTTTGGCTATAGCTTGTCCTTCTTTAATTCATTCATTTAACAAAATGTATTGAGAACCCACTATGTGCTTGACATCTACTTAGACACTGTAGAAGGAACAGAGGATAAGATACGGGTCATTTCTGCCCTGAAGAACATTATAAGGCAGGGAAGAGGCTAACTAATGTTTGGACCATCAAATGATGTTATTACACTTGGGCACCACTGTTTAAGAATCCCTGGGCTGTAAATCAGGAACTGTGAGTTTGTTGGGATTCTGCCAGAGACTCCGACTCAGTGCTACTCCAGGAAATTTTATCTTTCAGACCTCTCTTTCTTTTTGTAGGAATTCCTACTCTATCCCATATAAGCACATCTCAGGGACTAAGCAAGTAGATGTTAGCAGTCAACCATATGTAAGATTCTTTTATAAAATTCAACATGATGGCGTGAATAAACTCACTATGCTGCCACTGGTTGTGAAACCTGAAGAGATTAAACAAACTTTGCATTTTCTCAAAACAAACAAAAAAGAGTTTGTTTGAATTAATAAAGCTGACCCCAAGCTAGGATAAGTTGGATCCAGTGTCATACAAGGCCATTTCCAATTCTAAACAAATAACGACCATATGGAGCCTGTGGGGAAAACTGGTCAACTCTCACCTGAAGTTCCAAAAGTTGAGAATATCATATTCTGTCCTAGAAATTATTTTGTAATCCAAATTCACCAGGTCACCAACGCTGTTGTTAAATTTAATATTCTTCAGAAAGGAGTTAAGCTTAAAAATAGTGCACTGTTACAGGATGGAAAGAGTTCTGAATTTGGAAAGAAGAAACTTGAATAAGAGTAATACCTCTGAAACTTATTAGATATGTGGCTTTGGAAAAAGTCCCTTATTGTTTAAATCTTCAACTGTAAAGTTAGTTATTCAATTTTATTTTTACAAGAATTACGTGAGATAATACCTTTGATGGCCCATGAACAAAAATGTGGTATATATAAAGTAAAAATTAGATAAAGAAAACATTATATATGTAATGGAATGATAATTTAATATAAAGCATGATAATGGAAATATCCCTTACTTCCTTGGTGGGATGAATGAGGACAGAAGAATCAAAATAATCTCTTGTTACTGGTTGAATTTTGTCTGCCCCAAATTTTGAATGTTGAAGTCCTAACTCCCAGTACCTCAGAATGTGACTGTATTTGGAGACAGGATTTTTACAGAGTTAATTAAGTTAAAATGAGGTCGTTAGGGTGGGTCCCAATGCAATCTGACTAGTCTCGCCATGTCTCCATGGGTTTTCTCTGGGTACTCCAGATTCCTCCCACATCCCAAAGATGTGCACAATAAGTTAACTGGTATGTCTAAGTTGTCCCAGTCTGAGTGAGTGTGGGTGTGTAGTAGGCTACACCATCTAGGTTTGTGTAAGTACACTCTATGATGTTTGCACAACAAGGTTCTTAGGAAATTGCCTAAGAACCCATTTCTCAGTATGTATCTTCATCCTTTAGCAATGTAGACTGTATTTCCATACTGTAAATAGTCCCCTTGTGGTGGATTTCTTTTTTATTATTTTATTTTTATTATACTTTAAGTTTTAGGGTTCATGTGCACAATGTGCAAGTTAGTTACATATGTATACATGTGCCATGCTGGTGTGCTGTACCCATTAACTCATCATTTAGCATTAGGTATATCTCCTAATGCTATCCCTCCCCCCTCCCCCAACCCTGCAACAGTCCCCAGAGTGTGATGTTCCCCTTCCTGTGTCCTTGTGTTCTCATTGTTGAAGTCCCACCTATGAGTGAGAACATGCGGTGTTTGGTTTTTCGTCCTTGCGATGGTTTACTGAGAATGATGATTTCCAGTTTCATCCGTGTCCCTACAAAGGACATGAGCTCATCATTTTTTATGGCTCCATAGTATTCCATGGTGTATATGTGCCACATTTTCTTAATCCAGTCTATCATTGTTGGACATTTGGGTTGGTTCCAAGTCTTTGCTATTGTGAATAGTGCCGCAATAAACATACGTGTGCATGTGTCTTTATAGCAGCATGATTTATAGTCCTTTGGGTATATACCCAGTAATGGGATGGCTGGGTCAAATGGTATTTCTAGTTCTAGATCCCTGAGGAATCGCCACACTGACTTCCACAATGGTTGAACTAGTTTACAGTCCCACCAACAGTGTAAAAGTCTTCCTATTTCTCCACATCCTCTCCAGCACCCGTTGTTTCCTGACTTTTTAATGATTGCCATTCTAACTGGTGTGAGATGGTATCTCATTGTGGTTTTGATTTGCATTTCTCTGATGGCCAGTGATGATGAGCATTTTTTCATGTGTTTTTTGGCTGCATAAATGTCTTCTTTTGAGAAGTGTCTGTTCATTGTCCTTTGCCCACTTTTTGATGGGGTTGTTTGTTTTTTTCTTGTAAATTTGTTTGAGTTCATTGTAGATTCTGGATATTAGCCCTTTGTCAGATGAGTAGGTTGTGAAAATTTTCTCCCATTTTGTAGGTTGCCTGTTCACTCTGATGGTAGTTTCTTTTGCTGTGCAGAAGCTCTTGAGTTTAATTAGATCCCATTTGTCAATTTTGGCTTTTGTTGCCATTGCTTTTGGTGTTTTAGACATGAAGTCCTTGCCCATGCCTATGTCCTGAATGGTAATGCCTAGGTTTTCTTCTAGGGTTTTTATGGTTTTAGGTCTAACGTTTAAGTCTTTAATCCATCTTGAATTAATTTTTGTATAAGGTGTAAGGAAGGGATCCAGTTTCAGCTTTCTACATATGGCTAGCCAGTTTTCCCAGCACCATTTATTAAATAGGGAATCCTTTCCCCATTGCTTGTTTTTCTCAGGTTTGTCAAAGATCAGATAGTTGTAGATATGCGGCGTTATTTCTGAGGGCTCTGTTCTGTTTCATTGATCTGTATCTCTGTTTTGGTACCAGTACCATGCTGTTTTGGTTACTGTAGCCTTGTAGTATAGTTTGAAGTCAGGTAGCGTGATGCCTCCAGCTTTGTTCTTTTGGCTTAGGATTGACTTGGCGATGCGGGCTCTTTTTTGGTTCCATATGAACTTTAAAGTAGTTTTTTCCAATTCTGTGAAGAAAGTCATTGGTAGCTTGATGGGGATGGCATTGAATCTATAAATTACCTTGGGCAGTATGGCCATTTTCACGATATTGATTCTTCCTACCCATGAGCATGGAATGTTCTTCCATTTCTTTGTATCCTCCTTTATTTCATTGAGCAGTGGTTTGTAGTTCTCCTTGAAGAGGGCCTTCACGTCCCTTGTAAGTTGGATTCCTAGGTATTTTATTCTCTTTGATTTCAATCTACCAATATGACATCACTGAATGTGGAGTTAGAAAGAGAGGTACAGTTCATGGCTCACAGTTCCTACAGCCCTTTTAATTTCCTAAATGACTACAGCAATAAAGTATCTTTTGTTAAAATATCTGGCCTTTTGTTCTTGGTTCCTGAAAAAGTTCCAGAACAGCTCCAGAGCCATAAAGGTGAAAGACAGTATTTCAACCACACATGAGTTTATGTTAATGAGGTGATTTTTGGAAACTCACAAGATAATCCCAATATTTGGGGGGAGTGGTGGCTGGTTGCCAGAGGAAACAGCCATGTGCTCAGAGGACTGGAACTCACAGCTCCACCCTCTACTTCTGGGAAAAGAGAGAGGCTGAAAATTAAGTTGATCGCCAGTGGCCAATGATTTAATCAATCACATCTACATAATGAAACCTCCTTGAAAACCAAAAAGGCCTGAGTTCAAGCAGCTTTCAAGAAGGTAGACAAAAACACATCCTTGTGCTGGGAGGGTGGTGCACTCCAACTCCACGGGCACAGAAGTTCTGCACTAGGGATTCTCTCAGACCTTGCCCTACATGTCTCTTCATCTGGCTATTTATTTGTATCCTTTAAAATATCTTTTATAATAAACCAGTAAACATAAATGTTTCCCTGAGTTCTGTGAGCTGCTCTAGCAAACTAATGGAACCCAAGGAACCGGTTGTGGGAGCCCCAATTTATAGCAAATCTCTCAGAAACACAGGTACAACAATCTGGAGTTTGGAATTGGCATGGGAAGTGGGGGGACAGTCTTGTGGGACTGAGCTGTCTAACCTGTAGGATCTGATGTTCTCCAGGTAGCGTCAGAACTGAATTGTAGTAGCGGTCACCTGCCTGGTGTCTGCTGCGGAAGGGTTTTTTTTGAGATGTTAAGACATTATAAGAGACAACAGAAAAAATGTATACGATACAACCTTCTCTGAGTTATATTTCTCCATAGCCCTTTTTACTGTTCATCAGACTGTTTATCTAACTCATGAATTTGTGGCTTGTCTCTCTCCGCTTCAAAGTAAATTACATAATAGGAGGGCAGGGATTTTTTTTGTCTCTGCTGTATCCCCCTGAATTGCTTCCCTTATTTGTCTCACCTTCCAATACTAATTCTACATTTCTCCTAGTCAGGGCTAGTCCCCTAAAACAGGGAGCATTTCCATTTTGTTAAGGGGCGGAACGCGGTTCAAGCCTAGCAGATTGGTTCCAAAAACGTCGCGTTATTCACTGCCTCTGATCAGTGACATTCCCATTTGCAGCTGAAAGAGGTATTAATTTGCCAGAGTCACAACACGGTTGGAGTTCCTCGTCGCTGTTCTTATTCCAAAATAAGCTTAACACAGAAAGATAATCACACTCCCACGGACTGGCACAGAAGGCCGCGCTCTGAATGACATCGCGATCACAGAGGCACAGACAGCGTCACAAAGCCCCACACGTACTCACACCGAAGGCTCAGCCGTCGCGCGTTTCCCTCCCAGGCCCCAGGAACTGGTAACTAGGGTCGCTTCTGGTCTAGGCGAGGAGAGGGGGAGAGCGCAATCTTTGCGCCTGCGCACAGTCCTGCTCTTACCCGCCGGAACCCTGGGCCACGCCCGGCTCGCATAATCACGCACTGCGCAGGCACCGCCCGCTCTGCTCTAAGGTCCCTCTCACTCCCTCAGCAGCCGGAGGACAATCCGCTCAACGCTAGGCCACGCCTTGTCTCTGCCCTTCTTGTCCGACCCCTGGAGAGAGGCTGGCGCCTGCGCGATGGGGGTTCCAGCGTCGACTCACAGAGTCCTTCGGATGAGAGCGTCTGGGTGCCAGACGAGGCCGGGGGTTTGTTTTGGGTGGTTTGGGAGACCGAGCTCGAGGGCTGGGCGAGGAAGGGCAGGCGAGGCGGGCGGCTCCGACGCGGGTCGCGAAGGCCCAGCCGCGTCGTCTGTCCCCAGGACGACTACATTTCCCAGAGGCCAGCGCGGCGCGCGTACTCGAGTCTGCGGGGCGGAGGCCGCGGCTCGGGGCTGCTGGGCGTTCGGGGCGGCTTGGGGCGGCGGGACCACTGGAGTGAGCTGTGGGAGAGATGGGGGTGTGCCTGTGTGTAAAAGATCGGTCAGCGTGTGAGGCTCCATGAGAGGGTGCGGTTTCTGTGTGTGTGTGTGTGTGTATGACCGAGAGTCCAGAGTGTGAGACCAGGGTATATTCGTGTGTGACAGAGCGAGACGGGCCAGTGTGAGAGACCAGTGAGTGTGAGAGAGAGAGGGATGTGCCTGCATTTGAAAGAGAGCGTGTGAAGCTCAGTGAGAGGTTGCGAGGTGTGTGGGTGTGTAAGTGTGTAACAGACCAGGTGTCCAGAGCGTGAGACCAGGATGTATTCGTTTGAGAGAGTGAGATGGGCTGGATGGAGTGTGAGAGACCAGTGAGTGTGAGAGATGGGCGTGTGCCTGTGTGTATGAAAGGCCGGTCGGTCGGTGTGTGTGCGAGAGAGAGAAGAATCACCATGTATGCGAGACTAGACTGCAAGAACAGAGTGTGAGACTGTGGTGTGTTAATGTGTGAAAGGGAGACCAGTGAGTGTGAGAAATGGGTGTTTTGGGTGAAAGACCCGTCAGTGTGTGAGGCCGTGGTATGTGTGTCTGACAGACAGAGAGAGACCAGAGTGTGAGACCAGGGTGTGTTCGTGTGTGTGTGAGAGACAACATAGCGTGAGACCAGTGAGTGAGAGAGAGACAACATAGCGAGAGACCATGTGGCTGTGTGTGAAAGACCAGTCATTATGTGAGGCTCCTTGAGAGGCTGGTGTGTGTGTATGAGAGAGAGAAAGAGACTAAACTGTGAGAGTCCAAAGAGTGAGACTAGGGTATGTTGTTAAGAGTTTGTGAGAGAGAGGGAGACGATCAAAGTATGGGACAAAGTTATGTTTCCTGGCTTGCGACTTCTAAGATCCTTGGAATCTCCAAAGTGTTAAGTGTCTTTTTGCATTCTAATGATTGGTGGGCTGGCAGCCTGTAGGTTGATCATGGTAAGGGCTGGTCACCAGAACAATCTAGGCAGGATTAGAGGGTTGGGATTACCTGCCCCATCCTCAGTCTCCAGGGAAAGGAAAGGGAGCCACAGGTTAAACTGATCGTCAGTGGTCAGTGATTTAACCAGTCATACCTACATTATGAAGCTTCCATAAAAACCCAAAAGGACTGGGTTCATCAAACTTCCAGATAGCTGAACACTGGAGGTTCCTGTAGGATGAGCCTCTTCCTATATAACCTTGTCCTATGCATTTCTTCACCTGCATCCTTTGTAATATCCTTTATTATTACAAATGTGTTTCCCTAAGTTCTGTGAGCTGCCCTAGCAAATTAATTGAATGCAAGGAGGGGGTCATAGGAACCCTGATTTATAGCTAGTCAGAAGCACAAGTAAAACAACCTGGGGTTTGCAACTGGCATTGGAAGTGGGGAGCAATTTTGTAGGGCTGAGCCCTCAACCTGTGGGATCTTATGCTATCTCCAGGTAGATAGTGTCAGAATTGGGTTGCCCTAGAGGTCACCCACCTGGTATTCACTGAAGAATTTATTGCTTGCCTGGTGTGTGTGTGTGTGTGTGTGTGTGTGTAGACCCCCACACATCTGGTCTTAGAACTGTTTTGTGTTGTGTGAGTAGAGTAGGAGAAACAGTTTATTTTTCCTCTTTGTCACCTGAGTGTGTTATCAGGGACTGGATTGTGAGAATCCAGAGTGTGAGACCAGGGTATATCAATGTGTGAGAGAAATAGATGTGCCTGTGTGAAAGATTAACAACTATGAGGCTCCCTGGAGTCTGAGAAAAGATCATGTGTGTGTCTGAGTAAAAGCAAGAGACTAGACTGAGAGTTCAGTGATTGAGAGAGACTGGGGTATGTTGGTGTGAGTGTGTGAGAGACCAATGGGTATGTGAGAGACTAGAGTATGTCTCTGTCTGGCCTGGTAGGTTGTGAGAGGGTGTATCACAGTATGAAAAAGATAGGAGTGAGAGCAACCAGTATGTATTTTGTGTGCGTGAGATAAAGCAGTTGGAATATGAGAGATCAGAGTGTGTTTGTGTATCTGTGTGAGACACTGGAGCATTTGAGTAACTGAGGCCTCTTTGAAAGATACCATTGAATGTGTATGTATGAGAGACCATCATGTTTGTATGTGTGAAAGAGGGAGAGAAAGACTAGTGATGTGGTTGTGTGAGAGACCAAAATGGGTGAGAAAGACACTATGTGAACCATGGTGTGTTATCCAAAAGGCTTTACAAATATAACCTCTGTGAGGCTGTGAAGCATGCACGTGTGAGTGAGACAGAGATAAGGGACAGTGAGCTGTGTGTGTGAGAGAAGTAAGATTGGGGGTATGTGTGAAGGTGTTGGTGAATCTCCATGTGTGCTTATATTCACGTCCTCAGACAATGGAAATGTGACTGTGTATATGTGTTTGTTTTGGGGTGCTTGTGATTGTGTCCTCCGTGTGACCACGAAACCTGTGTTAGTGTCTGTATGTCACCCTGTATACCCGTAATTGTGGCCCTGTGTGACTGCTGTGTATGGAGACTACTTGGAAGATTGATAGGATTGGATTCTTTATGAGTGTGGCTATTTGGAATTGTGTGTTGCCGGGATAGGAAACGTGGAATAGAATTCCTGTCCCCAGTCCAGGGGTTTCAGTAAGAAGCAAAAGCTGGGGTGACTGAAGCTCCTAACTGAAGCAGGAGACACCCTCAGTTCTGTGTGACAGGAGGGTAATCAAGGGGCTGGGACAGTGGTGAGAGTGAAAGTGGCAGAATTGAGTGCTAAAGGTTCCATCGTTTCAGGGTGAGGAAAGTGAAACATTGCCAGGGGGCGGGGCAGGGATGCAGTGGTGGGGATTGAGTGAAGAAGGAGGATAACCCTGGCCTCTGGTGGCATTTGGGAGTCAGATTTTCCTTTTTCTTTTTTTTTTTTTTTCCCCAAAAACCCCATCCATCTGGCCCAGAAAGGAGCCAGATTTTCAAACAGTAGACTTTCTTCTTCTTTTTTTTTTTTTATTATACTTTAAGTTTTAGGGTACATGTGCACAATGTGCAGGTTAGTTACATACGTATACATGTGCCATGCTGGTGTGTTACACCCATTAACTCGTCATTTAGCATTAGGTATATCTCCTAATGCTATCCCTCCCCACTCCCCCGACCCCACAACAGTCCCCAGAGTGTGATGTTCCCCTTCCTGTGTCCTTGTGTTCTCGTTGTTCAATTCCCATCTATGAGTGACAACATGCGGTGTTTGGTTTTTTGTCCTTGCGATAGTTTACTGAGAATGATGATTTCCAGTTTCATCCATGTCCCTAAAATGGACATGAACTCATCATTTTTTATGGCTGCATAGTATTCCATGGTGTATATGTGCCACATTTTCTTAATCCAGTCTATCATTGTTGGACATTTGGGTTGGTTCCAAGTCTTTGCTATTGTGAATAGTGCCGCAATAAACATACGTGTGCATGTGTCTTTATAGCAGCATGATTTATAGTCCTTTGGGTATATACCCAGTAATGGGATGGCTGGGTCAAATGGTATTTCTAGTTCTAGATCCCTGAGGAATCGCCACACTGACTTCCACAATGGTTGAACTAGTTTACAGTCCCACCAACAGTGTAAAAGTCTTCCTATTTCTCCACATCCTCTCCAGCACCCGTTGTTTCCTGACTTTTTAATGATTGCCATTCTAACTGGTGTGAGATGGTATCTCATTGTGGTTTTGATTTGCATTTCTCTGATGGCCAGTGATGATGAGCATTTTTTCATGTGTTTTTTGGCTGCATAAATGTCTTCTTTTGAGAAGTGTCTATTCCTGTCCTTTGCCCACTTTTTGATGGGGTTGTTTGTTTTTTTCTTGTAAATTTGTTTGAGTTCATTGTAGATTCTGGATATTAGCCCTTTGTCAGATGAGTAGGTTGTGAAAATTTTCTCCCATTTTGTAGGTTGCCTGTTCACTCTGATGGTAGTTTCTTTTGCTGTGCAGAAGCTCTTGAGTTTAATTAGATCCCATTTGTCAATTTTGGCTTTTGTTGCCATTGCTTTTGGTGTTTTAGACATGAAGTCCTTGCCCATGCCTATGTCCTGAATGGTAATGCCTAGGTTTTCTTCTAGGATTTTTATGGTTTTAGGTCTAACGTTTAAGTCTTTAATCCATCTTGAATTAATTTTTGTATAAGGTGTAAGGAAGGGATCCAGTTTCAGCTTTCTACATATGGCCAGCCAGTTTTCCCAGCACCATTTATTAAATAGGGAATCCTTTCCCCATTGCTTGTTTTTCTCAGGTTTGTCAAAGATCAGATAGTTGTAGATATGTGGCGTTATTTCTGAGGGCTCTGTTCTGTTCCATTGATCTATGTCTCTGTTTTGGTACCAGTACCATGCTGTTTTGGTTACTGTAGCCTTGTAGTATAGTTTGAAGTCAGGTAGCGTGATGCCTCCAGCTTTGTTCTTTTGGCTTAGGATTGACTTGGCGATGCGGGCTCTTTTTTGGTTCCATATGAACTTTAAAGTAGTTTTTTCCAATTCTGTGAAGAAAGTCATTGGTAGCTTGATGGGGATGGCATTGAATCTATAAATTACCTTGGGCAGTATGGCCATTTTCACGATATTGATTTTTCCTACCCATGAGCATGGAATGTTCTTCCATTTGTTTGTATCCTCTTATTTCATTGAGCAGTGGTTTGTAGTTCTCCTTGAAGAGGTCCTTCACGTCCCTCGTAAGTTGGATTCCTAAGTATTTTATTCTCTTTGAAGCGATTGTGAATGGGAGTTCACTCATGATTTGGCTCTCTGTTTGTCTGTTATTGGTGTATAAGAATGCTTGTGATTTTTGTACATTGATTTTGTATCCTGAGACTTTGCTGAAGTTGCTTATCAGCTTAAGGAGATTTTGGGCTGAGACAATGGGGTTTTCTAGATATACAACAGTAGACTTTCAAAGCATGAAGCAGAGACCCAAGAAGAGAATGGCTCCACCTTTACCTGTAAAGTAGAAGAAATGACTATTTTATAGAATTATTTCAAAAATAAATCGAGATAATCTAATCTATGCAGAGTACCTAATACATCTGAATGGAAAGGTGGCTCTTTGAAAAAGATTAAATTTCGGACCTCAAGCATGAAAAACAAAAGACCCAGTTATGAGTTATAGCCCTTCATTGGCCATAGGTTGCTTATACCCAGTTATGGGATCAACCAAAGCTGGGAAGAAGAAGAAAGTTTTAGGCTAGTCATTCTGGGAGTGCAGCAAAGGCCTCATCTCTCTCTAACCTTTCCCTTCCTTCAGCCTTGCCCTCTCAAGACACTGTTCTTCAAGAGAAAGACCAGAAGAGAAGGCAAAAATGAATGTTGAAGTAGTAAAAGTCATGCCCCAGGTTAGTTGATATTTTCTTTCTCTTCATGAAAGGCAGTCTTGCTGTTTAGGACTTTGTAATGCTTCTTTTCTTTTGAAAATTCCCTAATTAACAGTCCAGGAGCCTAGTTCCCACTTCTCTCAGGGGCCACTGTCTTTAACTCTAATTACCCAATGAGTGAGTAATAGCTTAGTATAAAAAGTCATGGAGGTCCCTCTGAGATTCCTCTTCCCACCTTGTGTACATTTTAAATTTAGTGCTGACTCTTGTGAAAAGACTTGGTTTATGTTGTATGGAATATACATGTGGATATGTTAGTACTAGTGAGTTGGGTTCCAGGTTAAATGTGCATGCAGTGCATTTCCTATATATAGAATGCATCAGGAATTATTCCTCTACCTGAAGTTTTGTCCAAATCTCTGATTATGTCCTTAAGATAAATTCTTTAAAAGTTTTTCTTTACATTTTAAGTATGAATTACCAACCTCATTTGTTCACCTGAAAAATTTTATTCTACTTAATTTTTGCAAATTTTATAAATTTAAATAGGTGAGATGTTCACATGGTACAAAATTTAAAAACAGATTTCACCCTTAATTCCCAGTTATTTTAAGAAGTTATTCTCACCATGTATCTCATTCAGAGCTGTTATGCCTTTGTGTGTATACATAAATACTTACTTCCCTTCAAAGTTAATGATTTTTCGTGTCTTGTTGATGAAATTTTTGTCTACCTTTAGGTCCTGTTTTTCTTATAAGATTTGTTTTATCCTTCACAGTTAAGTTTCTGGTAAGCTTAGACTTGATTTTTGTGGTTTTCTATCATGGTAGGGCTGAAATTACATTAACTTTTTATGTTAAATTTAATTTACATTAGATTTTTACATTTAATTTACATTAAAATTTTACATTAAATGTATAATTTATAATAAGTGAGGCAGAGATTTATTTTTTCAAGTTGGCACAATGGCATTAATTGAATTATTCATCTCATTCTCACTAGTTTGAAATGCCAGCTATATGATGCACTAAATTCCTGTGTATATTTGGTTCTGTTGCTGTACTACACTCAGTTTTACTTGAATTTCTGCTTTTAATCTTTTAATTTTTAAATATTATATTGCACATGTATAAGGAACAATGTATAAAAAGGAACCCTTAATTCTCCCACTGTGAAATTCACATTTTTTCTAAGTGGAAAATTTGTCTTCATGACATACATGAGTGTCAGATGTCCATAATTAATGCTTAATTAATTTATATGCTTCATATTGAAAGTTACGTTAAATTAATTTTGAAACACTGCTTTTTTTTCTTGCGCTGTCAGAGTTCATGAGATATTAAAAAATATTTACATGGATTGTGGTCATCTGTGTCTTCCTCAGCATTGAAACCATTTTGTGAATTACCTAACATAATTTTCCAAAGATACAGACCTTTTAGAGTTTGTGTGCCTGATGTTGTCGTTAAAATTCTACCTGAAGTCACAAGCACCAATTAACACAACAGAATTAGTCCCCTCCAATTTGCCCTATAGAAGTAAGTTGGGATCTCCACAATACCACTTACTGTCTTTAGTTTTGATATTTAACCTCACTCCTGAATAATGTTCCATACACTATTTCTTGGTTATTTTAGTTTTAGAAATGATCCAGTAACCTACTACTATAGATGATAAAGATGCAGTCCATTAACCCCACCACCTGAAATGCACACACACATGCTTATTTGATAGACTGTGAACATTATTCACTATTTTTGTTTTAAGTCAGTGTTCAGGGTAGCTTGGTGTCTTTCATCAATTTGGAAATTTTTCAACCACAAATATTCTGAAACTTTCCTCTTTTTCTAAGATTACAATTATATACATAATTGACACTGTTTTATATGTCACTTATGCTTTAATTCTCTCTTTAATTCTCTAATCTCCTGTTAAGCCCATAATGGAATTCTTAACTTCTGTTATTGCATACTTAGTTCTAGAATTTCTATTTAATTGTTTTATGTAATTTTCTATTTTCTTCCTAAATTCACTACCTTTCCTTTTAGCTCCTTAAAAATATTATCATAATATTTTGGTATCGTTGTTGGATAATTCCATTATCTGGATCTCTTATGTGTTTCTATTTTCTGATTTTTTGAAAATTGTCTTGATTTTTGTCTTAAATGCCTCATTTTGGGTTTAGTGCTAGACTTTATATATTTTTAAAAGATAGTTTGAAGCTTTGATGTCCTCCTCTTGAGAAGGTTTACTTAAAAAATAAATTTTATTTTTTAGAATAGTTTTAGATTTGTAGAAAAATTGCAGAGATAGTATAGAGAAATCTTATACCACACCAAGCTTCCCCTATTAATATTTTACATTAGTGTGGTACTTTTGTTAAAATTAATGAACCAATATTGATATGTTATTAGTAACTAAAGTCTGTGCTTAGTTTAGATTTTCTTTCATTGTTTTCACTTTTTAATTTTTTTTTTTTTTTTTTTTTTTGAGACAGAGTTTCACTCTTCCATCCAGGCTGGAGTGCAGTGGCAGGATCATAGCACACTATAACCTGACTCTCCAGTTCAAGCAATTCTCATGCCTCAGCCACTCAAGTAGCTGGGATTATAGGCATGCACCACCATGCACAGCCAATTTTTGGATTTTTGGTAGAGGTGGGGTTTTGCCATGTTGTCCTTGCCATGCTATGTAGGCTGGTCTTGAGCTCCTGGCCTCAAGTGATCCACCGGCCTTGGCCTCCCAAAGTGCTGGGATTATAAGTGTGAGCCACTGTACCCGGCGAGGTTTTCTTAGGTTTTATCTAATGTTTTTTTTCTGTGCCGGGATTCTATCTAGGAAATTACATTACATTTAGTAGTCGTATTTCCTAAGACTCCTCTTAGCTGTGATAGTTTTTCATGCTTTGCTTATCGATGACCTTGTCAGCTTTGAGGAATACTCAGTTATTTTGTAGAATGTCTCAAATCTGATGTTTTTTCATGATTAGACTAGGGTACTGTGTTTTGGGGAGGAAGACTGCAGAGGTAAAGTTCCTTTTTCATCACATCAAATCAGGGGTGCACACTGTAAACATTATTTATTACTGTTGATGTTAATAGATGTTAACTTAATTAACTTTGAGGTAGTGTTTGTCAGATTTCTCTATAATAAGGTTATTCTTTTTTCCCTCACTTTTCCATACTGTACTGTTTGTAAGGAAGTCACTATGCACAACCTACACTCCAGAAGTGGGAAATTATGTTCTACCTCTTTAAGGGCAAACATAAATCATTTGAAAAATCTTCTAAATGAGATGTTTGCCTATTTTCCTCATTTATTTATTTAGTCTTAATTTAGTCACTTATTCAGTATTAATCCTCCTGGAAATTTCATAAATTATCTGATACCTTGCAATAAATGGTTTTTTCCTTAAAAAGAAAAAAGAATTACAAGCTCTTCAGATGCTATCCATTGGGATTTACTTCATTGGTTATAGCATTATCAATTAAAAAAAATCACTACATATACATGCATACATATATATAAAGTTATTCTATAGATATTGGTAAAATTCTGGTAGTATATATACTAGATTATTAACCATAAGTACCAGGATCAAAAGCAGTTTTTTCTGTGGGAACAGCCAAAGCTCCTCTGTCCTTAATAGTCACCAAAATTATCCTAAATATCGGAAAGAATGTGAGCACCTTTTGCTTGCATTGAGGAATACATCTCATTTTATAAGAATGTGTGAAATGATGGTTCTTAGTTCTCAACTCACTAGAAGGTGGAAACTAGAATTCAGGAAAACTGTGAGTACACAGAGAAACTTAAACAATTTTGTAATTCTTTTATATGAAAAATATATTAAACATTTTCCTAAAGGTATGTATATCTTCTAAAGTCTCATACATTGAATATCTGTTTAAAATTTGCTTTTAAACACTAATCTTTAGAACAAAGACATGGTACAGAGATGACTTTAAAGCGAATTAAAATGTGCTCATAACCTTGTCTTTAGTTATATTTTTGATAACTTTGCAAATCAGGCACTAAGATTAAGAAGATATTCATTCTCAACATGTTTTTATTATTTAAGAAAAAAAAATCAGCTACATTAGTTCAATGCCTTTCTCCAGCCCCTGCCAATAAAACTTGGATCCCATGGAGTATCATTTGAAAAATACCAATTTAGATATTCCTTGTGTGCTTTTGAAGATTCAACACAGGTATGTGTTCTTCCTTGAAGCCCTCTTCACTGCCTTGTAGTTATGCACCCATATTTCCCTATGTTCAGAATTGATTGGCACCATTGTACCCAATGCAGTTAAACACTTCCATAAGTACTGTTTTGGCTTGGCTCTTCCTATTTATGTTTTTTTCTCTTCTATGAGTTATTTCTCACCTAAAGTAGAGACATCTTGGATCAACTCAGAGTTATCTTTGGACATGAGCATTGGTTGGTTAAGAATATATTTGTCACTTCAGGACTTAGTGACATTCAAGGATGTGGCAATAGATTTTTCCCAGGAAGAATGGCAATGGATGAACCCTGCTCAGAAGTGTTTATACAGGAGTATGATGTTGGAGAACTATCAGAGCCTGGTATCACTTGGTGAGGATCTTTTCCGTCCTGCATTATCTACCTTTAAGGAACTTCTTTGTCTATATATTATTAAATTTGCTTTTATTATATGTAGGTCAGAATGGAATTTGGGAATGGAATCTGAGAAACAGAGGATATAGAGGGACTGAAGAAAACTTGAGATTTAGAGTTAGTGAATTTGGTGACTATCAAATATTCCATGCGTACACCCTTAAGGCAATTGGGAACACAAGACACAATGTGAATCTCACCAGTCTCCTTGGTTTCCTTGTTCTCTCTCTCCTGCAGAATTATTATCACCACTAGACAACAACAAGGTTCACAAAGAATATATAGCTACATTACTATAAATTCAGAATATCACTTAAAATCTGTATCTTTGTATTAAGTAACAAACTGAAGACACAAACTGAAAATGGCTTCAGATCACTTACTGTTAGGGAAATTCATGTGGACCTTTCTTCTAAGCACTGGGGCCACCCCATTGGCTAGTTTAGCTTTCTGTTCTCTAGAAGCCCTTTTGATTATGCTGTGGTTCATTGAGCTTCCTGAAACTAAATTTATATCTTAAACCAAATTTGGGAAATTTTTAGCCATTATTTCTTCAAATCCTTTTTTCTGTTCTTTTCTGTTTTGGACTTCAGTTACACCTATGTTAGATTGTTTGATATTGTGCCCTAGGTAACTAAGGATTGTTTCACTTTTAAAAATCTTTGTTCTGTTTTAATTTTAATTTCTCTCTCGCTCTTTTTTTGTTTCTTTGTTTTTTGAGACAGTCTTGCTCTGTTGCCCAGGCTGGAGGGCAGTGGCGCTATCTTGGCCCACCACCTCCCAGGTTCAAGCAGTTCTCCTGCCTTAGCCTCCCAAGTAGCTGGATTACAGGCACCCACCACCACACCCAGCTAATTTTTTTTTTTTTTTTGAGACGGAGGCTCGCTGTGTCACCCAGGCTGGAGTGCAGTGGCACCATCTCGGCTCACTGCAAGCTCCGCCTGCTGGGTTCACGCCATTCTCCTGCCTCAGCCTCCTGAGTAGCTGGGACTATAGGTGCCCGCCACCACACCTGGCTAATTTTTTTGTATTTTTTTAGTAGAGATGGGGTTTCAGCATGTTAGCCAGGATGGTCTTGATCTCCTGACCTCGTGATCTGCCTGCCTCGGCCTCCCAAAGTGCTGGGATTACAGGTGTGAGCTACTGCGCCCGACCTAATTTTTGTATTTTTAATAGAGACAGGGTTTCACCATGTTGCCCAGGTTGGTCTTGAACTCCTGACCTCAGGTGATCCGCCCACCTCAGCATACCAAAGTGCTGGGATTACAGGCATGAGCCACTGTGCCCAGCTCAGATTGAATAATTTCTGTTGATTCATAGTCAAATTCCCTGACTCTATCCTTATCCTCAATGCTTGGTTAGGTGCATCTAGTGAATTTTTAAGTTTCAGATGTTGTATTTTTTAAATCATATAATATTTATTTGGTTCTTCTTGTAGTTTCTTTTCTGAGATTTCCTGTGTGTACATTTATTTCAAGCATATTTGCCTTTATATTCTTAAGTATCAATATAATAATAGCTGTTTTAAAATCCTTTGCTATTTCTTCTTCGTTATTGCAGTGTGAGCGTCTATTGCTTGCTTTTTCTAATGGGCATGATTCACTTTTTCCTTTTCTTACGTCAAGTAATTTTAATTTTATCATGTATACTGATAAAATCCAGAGCCTCTGGATTCTGTCATATTCCCCTAAAGAATATTGATTTTTTTCTAAAGCAGGTAATTATCTCAAAACTTCAAACTGTTTCTAGGGACCTTTTAAAATACCTCATTTACTACTGTGTGATAATATTCAGAAAATGTTGGGCTAAATTTCTGCCCTCAAGTCCCTTATAAAATAGTTCACAGAATTAACTGATAGCAGTTTTACTAGGCTATTCCAGAGTTTTATGTAGTCTGTCCTTCAGATGTGCTTTATCTCTTATCTAGTATTCCTACCATATCATTCCACCAGAATTAAGGTACTGGCTTTTAGTTCTGAAAAAACCCAAAACGTGACCAATTTTCATGTCTTTTTTTTGTATGTAGGTCTTTGCATTTCTAAGCCATATGTGATCTCCTTATTGGAGCAAGGGAGAGAGCCTTGGGAGATGACGAGTGAGATGACAAGAAGCCCATTCTCAGGTGAGTGTGGAAGAACCAGAGAGGGGAATCTTTTTGACATAATGGCTCAGCCATTTTTAGAGGTGATACCTTCTCACTTATGCATCTCAGAAACTCTTCATAAGCCTTACAGGCCTGGAGAGAAAACTGAAACTTTATGCTTCACATGGGTCCCTCAAATATCTTCTCTTCCACTTGACTGTCTTCTCTCTAAGAACTAATATTCTCTGGAGATTAGAGAATCTTAAATCTCTAAGATTTTTGTTTTGCAAAAATCTTTATCCAGCTCCTTATCATCCCCTCTTTTGCTTTGCCATACAGACTTATATAAATTTCTATGTTTCTTAAATCTTTTCTTAACTCTTGAATTAGGTACTGCTTACAAATTATAATGTACCCTGCTGCTCTTTCATTCCTTTCCTGTAGCAGATAGGAAAAATCTAAACCCTGTTAGCCTCTTCCTGATCAGCTCCTTCCTACTTCCATAACCTCATTCTTTATTACTTTTTAGCTTTTTCATTATACTTTAATCCAGGGTTTGCTAAATTATGTGAGATACCCAGGGTATGTTTCAAATGAGTTACAGGTATACCAAGCTACTGAGTCTCTCAAGAGCCTTGGGAGACTAGATGGGTCCAGAGGTAATTCCAAATCTGATTGCCTCTGAGTCACAGACAATATCCTTCTTTTGCCTGCTCCACCTGTGTTTTACAAATGTCATATTGAATGAGTATTCATCTAGCCCATGGGTCAACTTTTCTGAACTCACCAAGCTTTTTACTGACTCAGGCATATGCACTTCCTGTTTCCCCTACCCAGAATGTTCCTCTCCTGGGGTCTGTCTATCCTGAATATCAAATCAGCGCTAAAAAATCATCTCATCAGAGGCCTTCCCTAACCACCTTATATGATGAACATTTCCCCATCCCAAGCCAATAACTGTCCACCAAGCCACTGTTTATTTTCTTTCTAACACTCAGGAAAGCCTACAATTAACTTGCTTATTGTTTAATGCTTATATTCTGCCTCTCCCACTGAAATTAAAGTTCCAAAAGAAAAGGGCGTATCAGTATATGCCCTTACAATTATGCCTTAAAGCATTCTCCTTTCCCTTCTGTAACAGTGTTTGATCTTTACATTTTGGAATAATTTGGATCCTAAACTTCCCGTGTCCTCCAAATACAATAGTCCCCCTATTCAAGGTTTTGCCTTCTGCAGTTTGTTACCCACAGTCCACCACTGTCCAAAAATATGAAATGGAAAATTCCAGAAGTAAACAATTTATATGTTTTAAATTGTGCACCATTCTGAGTTGTATGACGAAGTCTTGCACCTTTCTGTTCTGTCCTGCCCAGATCATGAATCATCCCTTTGTCTAGCACATCCATGCTGTATGCCCTACCTGCCTTTTAGTCTCTTAGTCTCGTCTAGCTTTTCAGATCTGTTGCGTGTAGTGAATATAGGGTTCAGTATCATTCCAGGTTTCTGGCATCCACTGGGTCTTGAGATGTATCCACTGTGGATAAGGTGGGATGACTATACCCACACATCAGAAGGGAAATAGACCCTGCTTGGATGCACTTTATACTTCAGTTTTGTATGAAGATGCCATCTGCCTTAAATAAGAGAAACAGAAAAGAACTTTCCTGATAATTGGCCCTGTGAAGAACAAGTGGAAGAGGGGAAAAGGAAGAAGTTATAAGTCTGGTGGGATGCTGAGTCAATGTGTAGATATAAGTATTATTGTATGCATAAGATATCTTAGTGTCTGTTAAAAAGGGCCAGGAAATTAGGAACAACCATGGCTCTCTGCAGGAAATTGGAGTTGAAGACAATCTTCATGTGACAAAAAAGTAAAATGAGAGAAAACAGTAGATGATGGACTCAGCTTTCTGTGTCTTTTTCTAGTATTGTTCTCTTCAGTCTGTCTATGTAGGAAAAATTATAGGTGATTAGTTCATTAATCCCACATTGCCTCAATTCTTGAAGCGTGGGTGCCCTGGTCTGAATGTTTGTGTGCCCCTGAAATTCATGTTGAAATCATCTTCTCTAGAGTGCTCGTGGTAGGAGGGGACCTTGGGAGGTGATTAGGTCATGAGGGCTCATGAGTGGGATTATTACCTTTATAAAAGGCCCAAAGGAGCTTCCTTGCCCCTTCCACTGTGTGAGGAAACAGGAAGAAGGCACCGTCTGTGAGAAAGCCAGCCCACGCCAAATCTGCCTGGCCCTTGATCTTGGATTTCCCAGTCTGCAGATCTGTGAGAAATAAATTAGCCAGGCCCAGCTAGTTTTTTATAAGTGTATTAGTCTGTTTAGTTATAAGTGTTGTTTGCAAGTGTATTAGTCTGTTCTCAAGCTGCTAATAAAGACATACCTGAGACTGGGTAGTTTATAAAGGAAAGAGGTTTAATTGACTTATAGTGCCACGTGGCTGGGGAGCCCTGACAGTCATGGCAGAAAGCAAAGGAGGAGCAGTATCACTTCTTACATGGTGGCAGTCAGGAGAGAGCTTGTGCAGGGGAGCTCCCATTTACAAAACCATCAGATCTCGTGAGACTTATTCACTGCCAGTGAACAGTATGGGGGAAACTGCCCCCATGACTGAATTATCTCCACCTGGCCCCACCCTTGACATGTGGGTATTACTGCAATTCAAGATGAGATTTGTGTGGGGACACAGCCAAACCACATCAATAAGCTACCCAGTATATGGTACAATCATGGGCCACATAAACAATGTATCTATCCATTATGGACTGCATATAAGATAGTCACACAAGATTATGATGGAGCTGCCCTATACAGGTATAACTTTAAAAAAATCTCTTCTGGCCAGGCGTGGTGGCTCACGCCCATAATCCCAGCACTTTGGGAGGCTGAGGTGGGCAGATCACGAGGTCAGGAGATCGAGACCATCCTGGCTAACATGGTGAAACCCTGCCTCTATTAAAAATACAAAACAATTAGCTGGGCATGGTGGCATGTGCCTGTAGTCCCAGCTACTTGAGAGGCTGAGGCAGGAGGATGGCATGAACCCGGGAGGCGGAACTTGCAGTGAGCCAAGATTGCGCCACTGCACTCCAGCCTGGGCAACAGAGCGAGACTCAGTCTCAAAAAAAAAAAAAAAAAAAAACTCTTCTATTGCTGGGCATGGTAGCTCACACCTATAATCGCAGCACTTTGAGAGGCTGAGGTGGGAAGATTGCTTCAGCAGGAGTTCCAGACCAGCCTGGGCAACAGCAAGACCTCATCTCTACCAAAAATAAAAAATTAGCTGGGCATGGTGGCATGCACTTGGTACTCCCAGCTACTCAGGAAGCTAAGGCAGGAGGATCACTTGAGCCCAGGAGTTTGAGGATCCAGTGAGCCATGATCATGCCATTGTACTCCAGCCTGATGACAGAGGGGACCCTGTCTCAAAAAAAAATATATAAAATGTCCTCATAGCATACTTTACTGTACCTTCTTTATGTTTGTATACGTTTAGATACAAAAATACCATTGTGCTTCAGTTGCCTATAGTATTCACTGGTAACATGTTGTACAGGCTTGTAGACCAGGAGCAATAGGCCATATAGCCTAAATGTGCAGTAGGCTACACCATCGAGGTTTGTATAAGTACACTCTGTAATTGCCCATCCGTAATGATGCATTTCTCAGAGCATTTCTCCATCATTAAGTGACACAAGACTATTTTGTTATAGCAACCCAAGTTATTCAAGACACTGGGTATTCCTGATACCATGAAGACCTGGACTACAAAGCATGTTAATACCTCAAAACCTTTCTTGACTGCTCTAGTGGATTTGATCTCTCCCATCTCTGAATTTTTATAACAATTTAATCTTTATCTCACACTTGATTATGTTTTGTATTATCTTCTCAAAACTTTTTTTGTTGGTCTTGTCTTCCTAAATTACTTTCTAAACTTTTCAAGAACAATTCCTTCATTACTTTGATATCACAAATGCTTAGTGCATAATGTATAATTGCTTAGGAAATACTGGATTAGCCGATGATTTGCTGTGGATGACATAGAAAAGGAAAGTACTTCCTTTGCCTTTTCTTGAAACCACCTTTTCCCTCAGGTTTTCTCTCAGTATCATCTCTTCAATACAAATTTCTTTATATTTTACTGATAACTTTGTATATATGCCCAGATTTCTTCTATCTATGGCAAATGATGTAGCAATATATTTTTTCTTTTTATTATTATTATTATACTTTAAGTTTTAGGGTACATGTGCACAATGTGCAGGTTAGTTACATATGTATACATGTGCCATGCTGGTGTGCTGCACCCATTAACTTGCCATTTAGCATTAGGTATATCTCCTAATGCTATCCCTCCCCCCTCCCCCCACCCCACAACAGTCCCCAGAGTGTGATGTTCCCCTTCCTGTGTCCATGTGTTCTCATTGTTCAATTCTCATCTATGAGTGAGAACATGCGGTGTTTGGTTTTTTGTCCTTGCGATAGTTTACTGAGAATGATGATTTCCAATTTCATCCATGTCCCTACAAAGGACATGAACTCATCATTTTTTATGGCTGCATAGTATTGCATGGTGTATATGTGCCACATTTTCTTAATCCAGTCTATCATTGTTGGACATTTGAGATGGAGTTTCATTCTTGTCACCCAGGCTGAAGTGCAATGGCGCAGTCTTGGCTCACTGCAGCCTATGCCTCCTGGGTTCAAGCAGTTCTCCTGCTTTAGCCTCCCAGGTAGCTAGGATTCCAGGCAGGTGACACCATGCCCTGCTAATTTTGTGTTTTTAGTAAAGACAGGGCTACACCACATTGGCCAGGCTGGTCTCTAACTTCTGACCTCAGGTGACATGCCCGCCTTGGCCTCCCAAAGTGCTGGGATTACAGGCATGAGCCATTGCACCTGGCCGATGTTGCAATAATTTTTAAAGCACATTTATTCCTTCTGTAAACTTATATTCTAGGTCAGGAGTTAAGAAAGTTACTCGTGGTAGTAAATAAGAATGTGATTAATAGTAGTGATATCAACCTACATATCATTATAAAGTTCATTTCTTCAAAAGGGGAAATGGTAAAACCCTGTTAAGCAGTGGCTTAAGGTGCAGTGGCTCACACCTGTAATCCTAGCTACTCAAGAGAAGGTGGGAAGATTGCTTAAGTCCAGGAGTTAGTGAGCTATGATCATGCCACTGCACTGCAGCCTGGACAACTGAGTGAAATCCTCTTTTTTTTTTTTTTAATAAAAAGATGGTATAAGAAGTGATAATTTTACCAGGCTGTTGAAAGTAAGATGAATGGGAAAATCTCTTAATATGCAGATTAAAGTTCAGGGAACTCTGAGAATTGAAGAGTTCGCTGTATTGAAACATGTAGATGATTTCATAAGAACACCATTTTCTCATTATGAAAAGATAACCATAGGATTTCACCTAAATCCTAATATAATCACAAGCCATAGCGTATGTGGTTACTGGAGAACTCTAGAGACTTTCCAGCAGCAGTAGTGATACAATATTGGTATTTAAACAAAGTTAAATACATATACATAACTGTATATGAAAACCAATTACAAGTGGAAGAGAGTAGATGAAGAGAGCTTAATTTATAGTCTGTTAGGTCAATACAGGCACGAAATATTACCATTGTAGACTACTTCTCTAGGATTTCATCCTACATTGAGGTTTTTGTTTTTTGTTTTTGTTTTTGTTTTGAGACAGGGTCTTGCTCTGTTGCCTAAGCTGGAGTGCAGTAGGGCAGTCATGGCTCACTGCAGTCTCAACCTCCTGGGCTGAAGTGATCCTCTGACCTCAGCCTCCTGAGTAACTGGGACTACAGGCATGTACCACCATGCTTGACTAATTTTTGTGTTTTTTGCAGAGATGGCGTTTTGCCATGTTGACCAGGCTGGTCTTGAACTCCTGGGCTCAAGCAATCTACCTCAGCCTCCTAAAGTGCTGGGATTATAGGCCTGAATCACTACACCTAGCCCATTTCGTTTTCTTAATCACCTTTCCCGTCCTTCATGAGCTGTCTTTCTTGGGGTCTCCCTGCATATTTTCCAGTTGACATGCCTGTACATAACAGGTTTTGTGAGATTTATTAAATATTTTTAAATTACCTTTTTCACAATGTCTCCTTTGTTGTAGCCCATGATAAAGGGAACATTCACTTTTTTTTTTTTTATCTTTCAGATTGGGAATCTATATATGTGACACAGGAATTACCTCTGAAGCAGTTCATGTATGATGATGCATGCATGGAGGGAATTACAAGCTATGGACTTGAGTGTTCCACTTTTGAAGAAAATTGGAAATGGGAAGATCTTTTTGAGAAGCAGATGGGAAGTCACGAGATGTTTAGCAAGAAAGAAACAATCACTCATAAAGAAACTATCACTAAGGAAACAGAATTCAAATATACTAAATTTGGGAAATGTATCCATCTGGAAAACATAGAAGAGAATATTTATAATCACACATCAGATAAAAAAAGCTTCTCCAAAAATTCTATGGTAATAAAACACAAGAAAGTCTATGTAGGAAAGAAGCTTTTTAAATGTAATGAATGTGACAAAACCTTCACCCATAGCTCATCCCTTACTGTTCATTTTAGAATTCATACTGGTGAAAAACCATATGCCTGTGAGGAATGTGGAAAAGCCTTCAAGCAAAGGCAACACCTTGCTCAACATCACAGAACACATACTGGAGAGAAACTCTTTGAATGTAAAGAATGTAGGAAAGCCTTCAAACAAAGTGAACACCTTATTCAGCATCAAAGAATTCATACTGGAGAAAAACCATATAAATGTAAGGAATGTAGAAAAGCCTTCAGACAGCCTGCACACCTTGCTCAGCATCAGAGAATTCATACTGGAGAGAAACCCTATGAATGTAAAGAATGTGGCAAAGCCTTCAGTGATGGCTCATCTTTTGCTCGACATCAGAGATGTCACACTGGCAAAAGACCCTATGAATGTATTGAGTGTGGGAAGGCTTTTAGGTATAACACATCTTTTATTCGTCACTGGAGGAGTTATCATACTGGAGAGAAGCCTTTTAATTGCATTGATTGTGGGAAAGCCTTCAGTGTTCACATAGGACTTATTCTGCATAGGAGAATTCATACAGGAGAGAAACCTTACAAATGTGATGTGTGTGGAAAAACCTTCAGCTCTGGTTCATCCCGTACTGTACATCAGAGAATTCATACAGGAGAGAAACCTTATGAATGTGATATATGTGGGAAAGATTTTAGCCATCATGCATCACTCACTCAGCATCAAAGAGTACACTCTGGAGAGAAACCTTATGAATGTAAGGAATGTGGGAAAGCCTTTAGGCAGAATGTACACCTTGTTAGTCATTTGAGAATTCATACTGGTGAAAAACCCTATGAATGTAAAGAATGTGGAAAAGCTTTTAGAATCAGTTCGCAGCTGGCTACTCATCAGAGAATTCATACTGGAGAGAAGCCTTATGAATGTATTGAATGTGGAAATGCTTTCAAACAGAGATCACACCTTGCCCAACATCAGAAAACTCATACAGGAGAGAAACCTTATGAGTGTAATGAATGCGGGAAAGCCTTCAGCCAAACTTCCAATCTTACTCAACATCAAAGAATTCATACTGGAGAGAAACCCTATAAATGTACTGAATGTGGAAAGGCTTTTAGTGATAGCTCATCCTGTGCTCAGCATCAAAGACTCCACACTGGCCAAAGGCCCTATCAGTGTTTTGAATGTGGGAAGGCATTCAGAAGAAAGTTATCCTTAATTTGTCATCAAAGAAGTCATACTGGAGAAGAGCCTTAAGAATGTAGTGCATGTGTCCAAGCCTTTAGTTATCATCAATCCCCTACTGTTAATCAGAGATGTCCCACTGGTTAAAAAACATATAAATATAAGAAATGTAGAAAAACCTTCAGCCAGGAAGCTGGCAAGATGGCTGAATAGGAACAGCTCTGATCTGCAGTTCCCAGTGAGATCAACACAGAAGGTGGGTGATTTCTGTATTTCCAACTGAGGTACCCAGCTCATCTCATTGGGACTGATTAGACAGTGGGTACAGCCCACGGAGGGTGAGCTGAAGCAGGGTGGGGCATAACCTCACCTGGGAAGTGCAAGGAGTCGGGGATCTCCCTCCCCTAGCCAAGGGAAGCCATGAGGGACTGTGCCATGAGGAATGGTGCACTCCGGCACAGATAACTATGATTTTCCCACGGTCTTCACAACCCATAGACCAGGAGATTCCCTTGGGTGCCTATGCCACCAAGGCCCTGGGTTTCAAGCACAAAACTGGGCAGCCATTTGGGCAGACACCGGGCTAGCTGTAGGAGTTTTTTTGATACCCCAGTGGCACCTGGAATGCCAGTGAAACAGAACCACTTACTCCCTTGTTAAGGGGGCTGAAGCTGGGGAGCCAAGTGGTCAAGCTAAGTGGTTCCCATGCCCACTGAGCCCAGCAAGCTAAGATCCACTGGCTTGGAATTCTCGCTGCCAGCACAGCAGTCTGAAGTCGACCTGGGATGATCAAGCTTGGTGGGGGGAGGGGCGTCCACCATTACCAAAGCTTGAGTAGGTGGTTTTCCCCTCACAGCATAAACAAAGCCATGGGGAGGTTCCAGGTGAGCAGAGCCCTCCACAGCTCAGCAAAGCCTCTGTAGCCAGACTGCCTCTCTAGATTCCTCCTCTCTGGGCAGCGCATCTTTGAAAAAAGTGCAGATAAAACCCTCATCTCCCTGGCACAGAGCACGTGAGGGAAAGGGGTGGCTGTGGGCACAGCTTCAGCAGACTTAAATGTTCCTGCCTGACAGCTCTGAAGAGAGCAGCAGTTCTTCCAGCACAGCGCTTAAGCTCTGCTAAGGGACAGACTGCCTCCTCAAGTGGGTCCCTGACGCCCGTGCCTCCTGACAGGGAGACACCTCCCAGCGGGGGTCCACAGACACCTCATACAGGAGAGCTCTGGCTGGCATCTGGTGGGTGCCCCTCTGGGACAAAGCTTCCAGAGGAAGGAACAGGCAGCAATCTTTGCTGTTCTGCAGCCTCCACTGGTGATACCCAGGCAAACAGGGTCTGGAGTGGACCTCCAGCAAACTCCAGCAGACCTGCAGCTGAGGGGCCTCACTGTTAGAAGGAAAACTAACAGGAATATAATCAACATCAACAAAAGGACATCCACACAGAAACCCCATCTGAAGGTCACCAGCATCAAAGACCAAAGGTAGATAAATTCATGAAGATGAGAAGAAACCAGTGCAAAAAGGCTGAAAATTCCAAAAACCGGAATGCCTCTTCTCCTCCGAAGGATCACAACTCCTTGCCAGCAAGGGAACAAAACTGGATAGAGAATGAGTTTGACAAATTGACAGAAGTAGGCTTCAGAAGGTGGGTAATAACAAACTCCTCTGAGCTAAAGGAGCATGTTCTAACCCAATGCAAGGAAGCGAAGAACCTTGAAAAAAGGTTAGAGGAATTGCTAACTAGAATAACCAGTTTAGAGAAGAACATAAATGACCTGATGGAGCTGAAGAACAGCATGAGAACTTCGTGAAGCATACACAAGAAAAACCTTCAGCCAGATTGAATGCTTTACATGGAAGAATTCATACTGCAGAGAGGGCTTAACAATGTAAAGAATGTGCAAATGTCCTCAGACAAGAGGCACACCTTGCTCATCAGTGAGTTCATTTCAGGCAGCCAGCTCTTCCTCACTCACTACGTCACCAAGTCCTGTGGATATATCTGCTAAATATTTTTGGAATTTATCCACTTCTTTTGGTTCCCCAGTCCAAAACACAGTCATTTCACCTGGACTATTTCAATCATTACACAGGTGTCCAACCTTTTGTCTTCCCTGGGCCACATTGGAAGAAGAAAAATTGTCTTGTGCCACACATACAATACACTAACATTAACAATAGCTGATGAGCTAAGAAAAAAAAAAGTCCGTGCATAGTTTTAGTGATACACCACCTCAGATAAGCAAAAAAGTCCTCACATTCAATGGGTTGCATACCCGTGAATTCTAAAACTTCATCCTCTTTTGTCCCTTTCGAGTTAACATTACAGCCACAGTGACCTTTCAAAAATGCAAATTAAGTTACTCACTTAAAACTCAAAAACTCTAGTTAAAATACTTGATGTATATAAAGTGCTTAGCAAAATGACCAGCTCATACTAAGTGCTTAGTAAATGTTAGATAAATATTCTTCAGAGTTGATGTAAATTATTTTTAAACAGTGTATTCTTGAGAGCAGTATGGCAGTCGTAAAAATTTTGGAACCAAAACAGTATCTTTTTTTAAACTAAAAAAAGGTTTAAATGGGGTCTTGCTATGTTGCCCAGGGTGGTCTCAAACTCCTGTGCTCAAGTGACCCTCCCATCTCATTCTCAAGTGGCTGCGATTACAGGCAACCAGCCTGACTTAAAACGGTATTTTAAGGTAGATGGTGATTAGCACATGTAGTATGCTGAACATTTAATATTATAATAAAACATCACAGTGGCTCTCTCATGATTAAGGCTGTGTTCCCTTGTTGGTGACGAAATTAATTATGACGATATATAGAACATAAGAAGTGGCTATACAGCTCTGGATAAGACGAACAAAAGAATTAGAATTCCTGGGGAGAATATATACAAGACTGTATTTAGTCAAGTAAAAAAAAAAAAGTCACTAATGTTTAACTGAAGAAAGAGAAATTGAATAATATAGTTCTATTTCAACATGTGGGTTCACAGATTTATTCTAACCTTCCAAGGGTCCACTAGTAAAGTTGTTCTGGAGTATATTTAAAAAAAAACAAAAAACAAAAACTTAAAATGTTCCACTTCTTTCATGAGGCTAAGTCAACTCTGATAACAAACCAAGGGGAAAGAAATGAAATTATAGGTGAGTTTACTTAGTTATATACAAAAGGAAATTATTAGCCTCTGCTGATGGAGAACAGAGGCTCTGAATAAATGGAGATCCATAACATGTTCCTACATGAATGTTTCAATATTGTAATCCTGTAGGTTATTTTACATTGACAATTCTGAAATTCATGTTGAGTGTTAATTAGGCAGGAATCGGAAGGGAGGTTTTGTAGAAGGTTGTATCCCATGGGTTTTTTATATTTGAAAGGTGTTTTCGATGTATCATTGGGGGAGATTAAATGTCTTTGACAGTTATACAACTAGAAATAAAGTCAGCATCCCATTTGACTCCTTACACAGAAGTTCATTGTATACTCATTACAGACGTAAGAGGAAATACTGTTAAGATGGTAGAGGAGAATGTAGAGTATTTCTGTGCCTTTAGGTTCAGGAAGTCTTTGGTAAGCAGGACAAGGTCCAGAAGCCATGAAGAGAGAATGACAGGACTATGTAGAAGATTTAAACCTTTTTCATGACGTAAGATACTGTATGCAAAGTTAAAAGGCATATGACAGGCTGAGAGATATCTTAAACATACATTAGAAAGGATATAGCCCTTGAAAAAGGGCTGTTGGAAAGCAGCAAGGATAAGGTGCACAGTCTTGCAGAGCATGTCAACAAAATTTATTAGATGAAGAAATTAAAATGGTTAAATAGAAGAAGTTCTGAACCTCACTAATGATCAGATAAGTGCAGATTGTAAGTCCTCATCCCCACCAACACAAACCAGCAGAAATTTTATGTGAATGTAAAGTTTGGATAATATCCAGTATTGTCACAGATGTGAGAAACCATATTTTCATACATTGAGAGGGTAAATTAGAGGAAAGCCATTTTAGAGGGCAATGTGGTGTTACCTGTCAGCATTTTGAATATAATTACCCTTTGCCACAATTCTACACCTAGTCATTTTTGTTCTCAAAAATCACAAGTGCAGAAATATAGATGCATAAGCAAATGTGTTGTAGAATTGTGAAAAATTTGGAAAAAGTGTTTAGTACTAGTAAAGTTATGGGTTACTTAAGTTACAAAAAATCAGATTAGTAGATCACTATGTAGTTATGGAAAATGAGATGGATCTCTACTCAAAGATGTCTTGCAGTTTATGAACTGAAATGTAATTTCATAACTAACATGACATCGTTATTAACTACATAAACTTTATAAAGCTTAAAAATGCATTCATAGTATCTGTTATTTGTTGTTTTTGTTTACAATACAAATAGAAACCATGCACACACAGATACAAGAACTCCTTCCCTGTTTTTTGTTTGTTTTTGTTTTGTTTTGTTTTTGGTAGCAGGCAGGGTGAGCTGCTCTCATGTTATTCCATGCGTTTTTTTGTGTTGCTGGTTGTGCATGGTTCATTTTTTGTTTTTATTTTTTGAGACAGAGTCTCGCTCTGTTGCCAGGCTGAAGTGCAGTGGTGTGATCTCGGCTCACTGCAACCTCCACCTCCCAGGTTCAAGCGATTCTCCTGCCTCACTCTCCTGAGTAGCTGGGACTACAGGATAGTCTCGATCTCTGGACTCATGATCTGCCCACCTTGGCCTCCCAAAGTGCTGGGATTACAGGCATAAGCCACCGTGTCCAGCCTGTGTATGGTTCATTTAAATCAAATGAGATACTCCTTGAGACATGGGGGAAGTTGAATATGAGTTATCCTTCGGCCAAGACTTAAAGATGGTATATGAGTTTCTGCTGCTGTGCTCCCTAGACCTGACCCGATTCATGCTTCTGCCAGGTTGTAAACATGTTTTGTCCTGCTGAATTGGCAGATTAGTCCCAAAAGAACTGTAACTAAGGTATGCACATACTGAAGAAAGGGATATAGTATTTCTGGGAGAGCTCTAAGGAAGGTAGACTTCTGTTGCAGTCATTCTGAAGAATTATGGGTGGTGATTCTCGCACAAGCCCAGCTCATATATCTAGGCTAGACGATGCTTAGATATCTTTATCAGTGCCTGGGGATGTTTTAAGGCCTCTGGTGGGTTTAAGCCTGCTGGGAAAAACCTCGGCTAAAAACAGCTGAAAAGCTTTTCCTGAACCTGCGCTTGAGAGCAGCATTTTACCTCTAGGGAGTGCTTTACTCACCATCCATAGGATGCTAGGCACATTTCAAAGAAGGACTGTTTTAGGAAAGTGGTTTCTTATCTCTTAAATTTATTGAGGCTCGTTTTATTGAGGCTCGTTTTATGGCCTATGTATCATATGGTCTATCTTGGAGAAAGTCCCATGCGCTGTTGAATAGAATGTGTATTCTGTGGTTGTTGGATGAAATGTTCTGTATATATCTGTTTAGTCCATTTGTTCCAAGGTATAGTTTAATTCCATTGTTTGTTGACTTTCTTTTTTTAAAAATTTGAGATGGAGTTTCACGCTTGTCACCCCAGCCGGAGTACAATGGCATGATCTCAGCTCACTGCAACCTCTGCCTCCCAGGTTCAAGTGATTCTTCTGCCTCACCCTCCCGAGTAGCTGGGATTACAGGTGCCTGCCACCACACCCAGCTAATTTTTGTATTTTTAGTGGAGACAGGGTTTTGCCATGTTAGCCAGGCTGGTCTTGAACTCCTCACCTCAGGTGATCTGCCCACCTCAGCCTACCCAAGTGCTGGGATTACAGGCCTGAGCCACTGTGCCAGACCTCTTTGTTGGCTTTCTGTCTTGATGACCTATCTAGTGCTGTCAATGGAGTATTGAAGTCCCCCACTATTATTGTGTTGATCTCTATCTCATTTCTTAGGTCTATTGGTAATTGTTTTGCAAATTTGGGAGCTCCAGTGTTAGGTGCATATATGTTTAGGATTGTGATATTTTCCTGCTGGACAAGGCCTTTTACCATTATATAATATCCCTCTGTCTCTTTTAACTGCTGTTGCTTTAAAGTTTGGTTTGTCTGATATTAGAGTAGCTACCCCTGCTTCTTTCTGGTGTCCGTTCGCATGAAATGCCTTTTTCCATCCCTTTAAGTTTATGTGAAGTCCTTATGGGTTAGGTGAGTCTCATGAAGGCAGCAGATAGCTGATTAGTGAGTTCTTATCCATTCTACAGTTCTGTGTCTTTTCAGTGGAGCATTTAAGCCATTTACATTCAATGTTAGTATTGAGATGTGAGGTACCATTGCATTCATCATGCTCTTTGTTGCCTGTGTACCTTGGTTTTTTTGTTTTTGCTTTTTAACTTTTTTTTTGTATTATAGGTCCTGTGTGATTTATGCTTTAAAGAGGTTCTGTTTTGATATGTTTCCAGGATTTGTTTCAAGATTTACGGCTCCTTTTAGCAGTTCTTGTAGTGGTGGCTTGGTAGTGGTGAATTCTCTTAGCATTTGTTTGTCTGCAAAAGACTGTATCTTTCCTTCACATATAATGCTTAGTTTCACTAGATACAAAATTCTTGGGTGATAATTGTTTTGTTTGAGGAGGCTGAAGATAGGACTCAATCCCTTCTAGCTTGTAGGGTTTCTGCTAAGAAATCTGCTGTGAATCTGATAGGTTTTCCTTTATAGGTTGCTTGGTGGCTTCTGTCTCACAGCTCTTAACATTATTTCCTTTGTCTTAACTTTAGATAACCTGATGACAATGTGCCTAGTGATGATCTTTTTGCAGTTAATTTCCCAGGTATTCTTTGTGCTTCTTGTATTTGGATGTCTAGATCTTTAGCAAGGCTAGGGATGTTTTCCTTGATTATTTCCCCAAATATGTTTTCCAAACTTTTAGATTTCTTTTCTTCCTCAGGAACATGGATTATTCTTGGGTTTGGTCATGTAACATAATCCCTGACTTCTTGGAGGCTTTATTCATATTTTCTTATTCCTTTTTCTTTGTCTTTGTTGGATTGGGTTAATTTAAGACCTTGTCTTCAAACTCTGAATTTCTTTCTTCTGCTTGTTCAATTATACTGCTGAGACTTTACAGAGCATTTTGCATTTCCATAAGTGTCCAATGTTTCTTGAAATTTTTATTTTTTTTCTTTATGCTATCTATTTCCTGGAATATTTCTCCCTTCACTTCTTGTATCACTTTTTGGATTTCCTTGCATTGGGCTTCACCTTTCTCTGGTGCCTCCCTGATTAGCCTAATAACTAACCTTTTTCAGGTAAATAAGGGATTTCTTCTTGGTTTGGATCCGTTGCTGGTGAAATAGTGTGATTTTGGGGGGTGTTAAAGAGACTTGTTTTGTCATATTACCAGAGTTGGTTTTCTGATTCCTTCTCATTTGGATATGCTCTGTCATAGGGAAGGACTAGGGCTGAAGGCTGTTGTTCACATTCTTTTCTACCATTCTTTTTCTATTCCCTTGATGTAGTACTCTCTCCTATGGATGTGGCTTCATGTGCGCCAAACTGCTGTGATTGTTGTCTCTCTTCTGGGTCTAGCCACCCAGCAAGTCTACCTGGCTCTGGGCTGGTACTGGCCGTTGTCTGCACAGAGTCCTGTGATGTGAACCACCCATGGGTCGCTCAGCCGTCGATACCAACACCTGTTCTAGTGGAGGTGGCAGTGGTATAAAATGGACTCTGTGACAGTTCTTAGCTTTGGTGGTTTAATGCTCTATTTTTGTGCTGGTTTGCCTCCTGCTGGGAGGTGGTACTTTCCAAAGAGCATCAGTTGTGGCAGTTTGGAGAGGAACCATTGGTGGGTGGGGCCCTAGAACTCCCAAGATTATAAGCCCTTTGTCTTCAGCTACCAGGGTGGGCAGGGAAGGAACAGCAGGTGGGGGCAGGTCTAGGTATGTCTGAGCTCAGTATGTCTGAGCTCACACTCTCCTTGGGCAGGTCTTGCTATGGCTGCTGTGGGGGATTCGGGTGAGGTTCCCACATGAATGGAGTTGTGTACCTAAGAGCATTATGGCTGCCTCTGCTGAGTCATGCTGGTTGTCAGGGAAGTGGGGGAAACCTGGCAGTCACAGGCCTCACCCAGCTCCCACACAAACGAAAGAACCGGTCTCACTCCCACTGTGACCCCCCCAACAGAACTGAGTCTGTTTCCAGCCAGTAGATGAACCAGGCTTGAGAACTTGCCCCAGGCTACCCGCCTCCCAACTGCAAAAGAAAAAAGGGCTTGGTTCTTTCCCTGCCTGCGGAGTCTGCGCACCTGATCTGTGCCCTGCCCCAAGTTCTGACCAGGAGGCTTCTCACCCAGTTCAAAGTGTCACAAAGTGTAGCTGGAGATTTCCTTCTCCCTTTGGTATTTTCCCCCTCTCCCCTGGGTGCCCTCCCAATGGATCCCTGTGGTGCCAGGCAGGAATGGCCTGCCTGGGGCCCAGCAAGCTCCCAGGGTCTTTCCTGCTGTTTCCTCTACCCCTGTATTTTGCTCAGCTCTCTAAATTGACAGCTCCAGGAAATGTCAGAAACTTCTCCCAAAAACAGACCTTCAGTTTCTCCAGTTGGGGTGGGGTATGTTTGGGAGAGGATCTCTCTTTCCCATTTCCGAAGTTGGGGCACTCACAGTATTTGGGGTGTCTCCTGCCTCCTTCAGAGGGTCTGTGGGTACTCTTGGGATTTCTGGTTCTCGCAGTTGATCTGGAGCTAAAATTCATAATCGGAAATGGTATTGTATTTTGAATTTTAGTTACTGCCTGTTCATTGCTCTGAAGCAGTGTTTTCTCCCCCCAACTTTTTTTCCTCTGTGCTTCAGATTGGATAATTGCCATCAATCTCTCTTCAAGTTCACTTAGTCTTACTTCTTTTGTTTCCATTCTGCTTTTAAGCCCAGTGAATTTTTTATTTCACATGCTGTGTATCTCAGTTTGATGGAGGCCAATTTATCACTCTATTGCTTTTAAAGTAGGCTCATAAAATCTAACCTAAGTGAGATTTCACCTCTTGGTCTGAGGCTTTTTTTTCCATTTTCCAATTAATAGTAAGTTATGAGTAAATATTATTTACAATAAAAGACAAAGTCTATGCCACGCTTTCTATTTTCAGAACTACCTATGGAAACCTTTGCTTTCCAGTCTGATGTTGACAGACCATTTTAACCAAAGCTGAATGAAAGTATTTGGGGTTTATAATAATTTTATTCCATCTTCTTATCCAAATAAGGAAGCTCTCCACCATTCCTAGTTTGCTAAGGCTTTTCCTTTTTAAAATCACAGGTGTGAGCTGCATTTCATCTCAATCATCTATTGAGATGATTCAAGGAACTGTTTCATCCTCATTTATTAATAGTGGTGAATGATATTAATAGGCTCCCAACCGTGGCACTCCTGTGATAAATTCTTCGCAGTATATACTGTTGGTTACCTGCTTGGCATCCAGTCTCCTTTTTGTCTTTCCTAACAAAACTCAACTTGTGCTCAGGTGTCTCTTCCACCCTCAGATGATTCATCGAAAGCTGACCAAATTCCCAGTGACAGGAGTAGACTGCCCTTCGTCTTAGCCAGATATCACAAGGCTTTTCCTGAGTGACTAAGGAAAGACTTATGTCCCATGATGTGGTAAGGCCCTATGGACATACAACATAAAATACCTCTCCAGAGAAAAATATAAAATCAGAAATTATGATTTTATACAAAATTCATATTTTTAATCAGTAGATTCCCTGGATAACTAAATTCACTGGACTAAGTATTATTTCCCAAATCAAGTGTCATTATGTTGTACATTCTGTTTGTTAAATATCTGACACCTAAGCATATGACATCCTTTCTTTGTGCTATAAATCTTATTTTTGCCTATTGTGAGTATATATTATTCTTTATACTGAATTTTTAAAAAATTAATAAAAATTTATAAATACAGCAAATGTGAAGATTGGCAGTAGTTCATAAGTTGTATCAGTTTAATCTAAATGATTCAGCCAGCAGATTATTCATCTTTCTTGTTGGTTTTTGTTTTTCAAAAAGCTATAGTTTTGGGTTTATAAAAAAGCACAGTGTAACTCCTGGTGGTTAAGGTGAGAAATTTTGTCATCTTCCTGCTGCAGCAGAACTTAATAATGAAATTATTCTTGTAGCTCTCTAAAAATTTGGATATATTGAAATATTTTTCTTCATAATTCTTTAGTGTGCTTCTGTTGCTTCTCTGCTAAATATGAACAAGGATGCATATAGCCTCATATAATAGGAAAATAGGATATAGCAGTCATTTGAGGATAAATGACTGCTACAATAAGATAAAAAAAAAAAAGTATTGTCAACTCTTTCAATGAAGAAGATAGATTTTATTGCCTTCTCAAGTAACAGCTTCCCATGTAGGTAGGTGGCAGGTCAAGGCAAGAAGACAGCTCTGCTCCATGATGTCATTAACGGACCTAATTCCTTCTATGCCATTTCTCCATCAACTAAGGATGCTGTCTTTATCCACATAGGTGATGCCTCTACATTCCAGAACATGAAAGTATTCTGACATATCTTCCTTGGATATGACATATTTTTCTAGGTATTGCCGGACTTTGTTTATTGTCACTTTAGGTAGGATTTTAATGTGTATGTTGTCGTTGAAGATTGGCAATTCTTTCCCTACTTAAATTCTTTCCCTACTGTCCTTGTCCAGTTTTGGTATCAAGGGTGTCTAGTTTTTAAATTCTCCAGTATAGTTTTATAGGATAGGGATTATCTATTGCTTTGGTATTCATGGAAAAGCCTCAGAACTTATTTAATGATTTTCCATTTCTTCTTGAGTCAGTTTTGGTAGTTATAATTTTCTCTACGGTAAGCCCCTGCGTATGTTTTAAATATATTGAGATAAGGTGATCATAATATTTGCAAAATTGTAAAAATTTCTGTGATTCTGTCCACTTTTTCATTTCTAATACCATTTCTTTGATTGTTTATTTCTCTTTTTTTCTGCTAAGCCATCTTTAGCACAACTTTCATCCTCGTGATGTCAAGGTGGCTGTTTGCAGCGGACCCTGTCCCTGTTGGACTGAACAAAGGATGACAAATGTGGGAATAAAGACAGACACAAAAGAGTATATTTGGAAGAAGAGGTCTGGGAGCTCCTTGCTTCCAGTGAACAAGGGCCCTGAGCCTTTACGGCCCTTCGAATTTATTAGGTAGAGTGAATAGGGAGAAGCGGGGGTGGTTGTCCATCAGTAGCTTGATTTACAGCAGGCTTGCAAGACTGCATTTGTCAACCAATAGGCTCTAGATGTCCCACTAGATAACCTCAAGGAGCATGGCACCAGGGAGTGATTGCCTTCAGCAAACCTTCTGGTGGCTGGAGCAGAAGCGAATTTGTCCACATTCTGCATTCATGATAAACAGTTTGCTGTTTGATCATATAGCCTCCAGTGGAATGTTGAGTTGGTCACGATCCCTTTGCCAGCTCTCTACAGCTGTTCTACCTGTTGACATCCTGTGTCATACCCAAGCAGGAAGAAAGTTGTGTGAGATGACAAAAGGCCAGAGTTACATGCCAGCTGTATCTCTTTCCACACATCCACCAAACCCCCAGCAAATATGTACTTAAAATTCATTGGTTACAGAGCCACTACTCCTTACAAGGAGACTGGGGAGATGAGCATTATAAGCTGGGCAGATGGCCACTTGAAGAGCATCAATGTTCTGCTGTGGAAGGAGTGCAAAATAGACACCAGAGAGACCACTAGCAGTGTCTGCCACAGCTATTACATGGCTAGGTCCACCTGACTGAAACTAAGCCTTTTCTATGAGACTGAAGTGCTTTGAAGAGAAATGCTGACCTTGTCCTTTCTGCAGCTTGTGGCTTTCAGTCACCCTTGGATTCAGAGATAGAAGTCATCTTAATTCCATCACTGAGGCCAGGAGACCTGACAGAAATCAATTCTAGAGTAAGGAGACCAGGCGTCCAGTGTGACTGGGCGTGCAGAGGTCAGTGCATCTGTGATGACTGGTGTAACAGCATCACTGCCTGTGAGCCAACAAGGCCCTTGGCTCCCAGGATGAAGCTCTCCAGTTCTGATAAGGCCCCTGGGGGAGAGACCGGTCCTAAACATGTTCAAGAATAAAACCATCAACTAACTTCAGACCGTGATTCACACAGGAAGGGAACTTTAAGAGGTCGCCAGGGCTGGTATTTTTGAGACGTTAGGCAGCCCTCTCTGAGGCGATGACAAGTGAATGGCATAAAGGAGCCAGCCCAGACGAAAATTTGGGGTTAGACTATTTCGACCCAGGACGTGCAAATACATAGGTTACAAAATGGAAAATGGTATTTTGGAGGATGGGAGGCCCGTGTGGCCAGAGAGAATGGGAGAAGGTGAGGGGCACCCAAAACAATCCCACAAGCTCTCTACATCTCCCTTCCTAGCCCACACACATCACCCATCAGAGTGATCCTCCGGACTCCGGAGGCCCCCAAGATTGCCTTTCCCTTCCCGGTCGGTAGTGACGCTCCCGCAAGGAGCTGACGCCCAGGCACTTAGCACCTGTCACAGCTAAGAACCCTTTTCCTCCGGCCCTGCGGTCCCGCCCCTCGCCGCAAGCCCCGCCTCATCCGGCCTGCCGCTGCGCCTGCGCGACTCCCAGAAGCCTTTGAGGGGTGGGTGTGTAGTCAGAGCGGTCTCTGCTTCCGGCCACACCCAGGCCCAGCGTTGGGCACCACTTATGCCGCGGCTGCGGTCCAGGGACAAGTGAGAGCGACCCGCAGAGGGCAGGACCGACGGGCGTTGCGTAGGCCCGGAGCCAAAACGTATCTTGCAACCTGAGCTCCGAGGGCCGCCGCATCCGTCCCTTCTTGGGACTACGCTTCCCAGCGGGCGTTGCGCGGAGGCCTCGCCTGGTTCCGGCGGCGCTGTCTGCGCAATGGGAATGGGACGCGCCGGGCTTCGCTTGGTTGCGGGGAGGGGCGGGGCGGGGAGGGGCGGGGCGGTGGGGAGGGGTGGGGAGGGGCGTGGCGCGGCCAGGGGCGGGGCGGCTCCGCGGCGCGGCCCAGTGGATGCCGGGCCTTGGGGGAGCGCGCGCGGGGCTGTTTGCTGGGCGTGGCGGGCGGGTGTGGCCAGGGGTGTGGGTCTGTGAGGGACCGGCCGGAAGGGCGTCGCGCGGCCTCGGGTGACATGCGGGGGGCGGCGAGCGCGAGTGCCCGTGAGCCGACGCCGCTCCCGGGTAGAGGCGCCCCCCGCACAAAGCCCCGGGCGGGCCGAGGCCCGACTGTAGGAACTCCAGCCACCTTGGCCCTCCCTGCCCGGGGAAGGCCGCGCTCAAGGAATGGCCTCGCATCCAAAGGCCAGCGAGGAGCGGCCACTACGGGGCCTGGGCACAGAGGTGAGAGTGACAGGTGTTTGGGGCCGGGCGGACAGGGAAGAATTCATCTCGGGATGAGATCTGGGAGGGGGTTGGGCTCTCGGGGACAAGTTGCTGGAGAACTGTGCCCCTGGTCTTTGAAGCTGGTGGAGTGGGGGAATCTGAAGATTTGGAAGCTCAACTGATTCAGAGCACCAAGCCGCGGTAAAAGGGTGTTGACTTTCCCAAGGTGACTCTAACTAGACACTTTTCCTGTTTTCGTGCTCCCAGGGAGGAAAAAAACCTGTCTCCACGTTGTGGCAGTCCCTAGGCAGGGTAATGACCTGATCCGACCTGCTCATGCAGGAAGGGACGTTTCTAGGCTGGTGATTTGGGACTGTGGTGTAGACCTGGTCTCTAGCTACTCCTTTCTCTTCCAGCTCTGCCTTCCAGGGACACTGCTCTTCCCCAGGAGAGAAACAAGAAGACGGAGGCTGTGGGGACAAGAATTGAACCTAAAGCCATGTCCCAGGTGAGTTGGCATTTCATCTCTTGTCTCTGAAATGCAGTCTTGCTTTTCGGGACTTAATGTTGCTTATTTTCTTGAAAGTTTTCAGTTTAAGAGACTTGTTTGGGCGCGGGTTTCTATTTCTTCACGTTCTAGTGAAGTGATGGGCTACCGGGAAAAGTTTAAACTGCCCAGGGCCTCCATGCCTGCTTCTTCTTCATCCCAGTCAGCCTTCATTCTTTACTGATGAAATGATTCAGCCTCTCCCTTGTACCGTTTTTCTCAGAGGGACTCTGATGGAGGAATTGTGCTCCTTGAGGAACACGGCAGACCCTTCTGCTATACATGGTTTGTTCGGTGACCACTTTGTGCCAACCACTGGACAAACCAATAGCTAAGCCCTGTTCCCTGCTCTGGAGCTCACAGCTTGTTGACCCAATGTCAAGGAAACAAGCAAGATTCTAGAATGTGATCATCCTTGGGCCAAGTATTATGAACGAGTACTACAAGGTGCTCCTGGCTTCCAGCCTCCTGTAGCGGAAGGGTAGGCCTATTTACCAAGGAGGTGATTTTTGAGCCTTGCCTTGAAGGGAGAGAAGATGTTTGGGAGGCACAGTAAAGAAAGACAACATTTTAGGGAGAGGAGGCGCCATATGAAAGGCTTTCTTTTTCCCACTTGATTTTGTGGCTTTAAAAAATGCCAGTAAATAGTTGTGTTTGTTTCTGTTGGCTCTGTCCCATAAATATCATAGCTAGCTCGTTAATAGATGAACCATTTCACTTCCACTGAGGCCTCAAAAAATATATGTACAGATGAACCAGCTTCCAGTTGTCCTGCCCAAACTGCTGTTGAGTGGGTTACTGTGACCTTCACATTACCAGATGCAGTACTCAATTCTTAGTCTTTTTTGACTATCATTGGTATTTGAAATAGCTCAGAGGTTGGCAAACTTGTGCTGGATGAGGCCACAGCAGAAAATATGTTAGGCTTTGAAAGTCCTGTTGCACCTACTCCTTTCTGCTCTTATAGAGCTAAAGTAGCCAAAGACAGTATGTAAATGAATGGATGGGGTGTGTTCCAGTAAAACTTTATTTACAAAACAGGTGGCTGCCTATCCCTCAAATAGCTCATCCCTGTCCTTCAATAGGCCCCCTTTTTTCCCTTAGCTACTAGGATCTCATACTCATCTGACTTTCATCTTCCTGACCTCAGTTTTTGCCACAGTTCTTACTCACCTCCCTGACCTTGAACAGAGTGTGCCTCAGCACTCTGCTCACGGCCGTTTCTTTTTTTGTCTGCATGCTGTCTCCTGGGGATAGTAGCCTGCTCCTTGTCTGTAAAATCTACTCACATGGTAGCTCCTCCCAAATTCACACTGTGAGCCCAAACCTCTCCTCTGAGCTGCGGGCCTGTGTATCCTGCTCCACTCCTCTGCCTGAGTGTCTAATAGGTAACTCAAGCCAGCCTGTCCAGACCCGAAGTCCTGAGAGTCCCCCATAAACCGGCTCCTCCCACAGTTTGAGTCTTAGTCAGTGGCCGTTTCATCCTCTCAGTTCCTCAGTCCGAAAGCCTTGTCATTATTGTCTCATTTCTTTCCTTCTCCTTCCATATTTGGTCCTGTTGCAAATCCTGTCAGTTCTATTGGCAAATTATGTGCAGAATCTGGCAGTTTTCATCACATCTACCACCACCAGCAGGTCCAAGTCCGCCTGTCTCTTACTGTTGGCTTCTTGACTGTGCTTCTGTGACCTCCTGCTTCTGCTCACACTCCCCACAGCCCCTTTCCGATGAGCAGCCAGAGGGCTCTATTCAAACATGTCACGTTGTGTCACGCTGTGCTCAGGACCCTCCAGTGGTTTCTCTGAATACAAGCCAAAACTGTTCCTGTGACTGACCAGGCCCTACATGACCTGGCTCATTGTTACCCCTGACATCTACATCACTCTCTTCTTTCTGAAAAATCGCCTTCTCGTTTTCCTGCTCACCCTGTCTAGAATTTCAGAGCCTCCTACCCCAGTTATTCACATCCCTCTTCCCTGCTTTGCTTTTTTCTTTTAGTACTTTTCTTTTCTTTTGAGACAGTTTTGCTCTGTGACTCAGGCTGGAGTGCAGTGGCGTGATCTCGGCTCACTGCAGCCTCCGCGTCCTGAGTTCAAGCGATTCTCCTTCCTCAGGCTCTGGAGTAGTCACCATACCCGGCTAATTTTTTTTTTTTTTTTTTTTTTTTTTTTTAGAGACAGGGTTTCACCATGTTGGCCAGGCTGGTCTCGATTTCCTGACCTCAAGTGATCCGCCCGCCTCAGCCTTCCAAAGTGCTGGGATTACAGCCATGAGCCACTGCGCCTGGCCGTTGTAGTACTCTTCAACATACTATATACAGAAATCCCACATATACCAAAATTTGCACGTATTCATCAGCCATGTGGAGCCTGCAGATATGAGAAGTCAGCCCTCAGTGGACACAGGTTTTACATACCACAAATAATCTTTTTTTTTTTTTTTTTTGAGACAAGGTCTCACTCTGTCACCCAGGCTAGAGTGCAGTGGTGCCATCACGGCTCACTGCAGCCTTGACCTCCCCAGGCTCAAGCAGTGTTCCCATCTCAGCCTCCCAAGTAGCTGGAATTACAGGCGTGTGCCACCACGCCCAGCTAATTTTTGTATTTTTTGTAGAGATGGGTTTTGCCATGTTTCCCAGGCTGGTCTCGAACTCCTGGCCTCAGGCAACCACCCGCCTGGGGCTACCAAATTGCTGCAATTAGAGGTGTGATTCCTTGCGCCCAGACAATAATTGTATTTTCAGTCTGCATTTGGTTGAAAAAAATTTGCATATAGGTGGACCCTTGCAGCCCAGATCCATGTTGTTCGAAGGTCAAATGTACTTTACTTAATTTATCTCGGTTTCTCTTCTCTCATTCCCTTACTTCATAGGCAAGGATTTGGGGCAGTTTTGCCCAATGTCTGATACAGAAAATATTTGGTGGATGAATGTTTGAATATAGTCTTAAAGTTCTCTTGTGGCCAGTGTTTTGATATTTAGTATAGTGTTAGAATAGTCATTTTTATACCCGAAAATGTGCTTTGTCCATGATTTTGTTTTTTTGTTTTGTTTTTTGCTTTTAGAGACAGGGTCTCACTCTGTCACCTAGGCTGGAGTAGAGTGGCACAGTCATAGCTAATTGCAGCCTCAAACTCTGGGCCTCAAGCAATCCTCCCACCTTGGCCTCCCAAGGAGCTGGAATTGTAGGTGTGAGCCACCATGCCCAGCCCCTGATTATTTTGTATGAATACATTCCTAGAAGTTTTTCTTTCCTCATGGATTAAGGTTTCCTAAGCTTATGTGAAATCAGAATACTTCTAAAATTATTTTTGGATAGAACAGCAGTGGTGCCTCAAAAGCTAGAATTCATGCTTTGAAAAAAATGTACACTTCCTCAGGAAAAACAGTTATTACCAAATAAATGTTTATTCATATATTTTAAAAATTAACTGAATTGAATTTAAACAAATCTTTTTAGTGTATTTTTTCTATAACGTACTTCCTATTCATTCTTTTCTATGAAATTTCAACAGAAAGATTTTTCTGTAAGCATAAAGTTGCTTTTATTTTTTGTTGGTATTCTTTTAATGTCTCTTTGTGTGTGTGTGTACGTGTGTTTATATATTATATAGAATATATTATATATGTATATGTATGTTATATATATTAATATATGTATGTATTTTATATATATATGTATATATAATTTTTTTTAAGAGATGGGAGTCCCACTCTTTTGCCCAGACTGGAGTATATTGGCTAATTTCAGGCACAGTTATGGTGTACTACAGCCTCAAACTCCTGGGCTCAAGGAATTCTCCTGCTTCAGCCTTCTAAGTAGCTGGACCTATAGGCGTGTGCCACCATACCCAGTTCATATGTATATTAAGATGAGTTAACTTACATCAGATGCCTGTATCAGGAGTAGATTCTGTGCCTGTATAATGTTTTCTCTGTGGTATAGTGTAAAAATGTGAAACCCATTTTGAAGTCTGCATATTTATGTTGCAGCGACAGGAATAAGAACAGGACCTGCACATTTGACAATGTTTTGTCTCCACCTAAATTAAGTAGGTTGATCCAGACATCAGTTAGGGAAAGTTCGTTTTATTTTTATCTGAAAACATGTTTTCTACTGGAATTTGTTTCACTGTCAGGGTGAATGGATGCTAAGTATTACTGCTATTATCAGAGTAGAACCTTTTAATAGAAGTAGAATGGCAAAGTGGTCAAAGATCATGGACTAGGTTCACATGCTAGCCCTAGCATCTAATCACTGCCTAACCTTCAGGCAACTCAAGTGACCACATTTTCTTCATCTGTAAAATGAGGAAAATAATCGGACCTGCCTCAAGCAGTTCTTGTAAGGATTAAGTTAAGATGTGTATAGTGCCTGGAACGAGGTACATGGCACATAGTAAGGACTTACTAGTGTTAGCTGGCAGCATCCTCATGTCATCATGACGGTTTTAGAAATTTACAGGCAAGACACTTAGATGGCGTACTTCAAAAAAAGTGTTTACTATAGGACAGAACTGGGCAAATTATGGCCTATGGGCCAAATCCAGCCCACCACCACCTCCTTTTGTGTGGCCCACAAGCTACAAATGAGTTTTACATTTTTCAGTGGTTGAAAAAAATCAAAAGAAGAAGAATACGTGAAAATTAAATGAAAGTCACATTTTGGTGTCCATAAAAAAAATTTAATTGTAGCACAACATACTTGTTTGTTTATGTATTATCTATGACTGCTTTTATGCTACAGTGGCAAAATTGAAGAGCTGTGGCCAAGGCCACGTGGCCCACAAAGCCTAAAATATTTACTTTCTGGCTTTTTACAGAAAAGCTTTGCTGACACCTGAAGTGGAGGTTAAGAGCATGGACTGTGGAGTCAGATTCCTGGGTTCAAAACCCAGCTCTACAGTTGACTGACTGTGATCCTGGGCACATTACAGCTCAATATTTCCTTATCTGTAAAATGGGAATAGTAATAGTACTGACTATTAGGATCGTTGTGAGGATTAAATAAGCTAATATATAAGTATATAGAATTGTGTCTGAAGTGTTGTGCTTTCAGCTATTGTTATTCCTGTTATTTACAGTAAAAGACATTTTTAAAACAAAAGTCATTGATTCTGTACATAAAGAGCTGTCCAAATAAACACAAAATGTCTTAGGAGGATATATGTATATTGCTAATGTTGGGTCCCTCTACGTGATTACATTGAAGGCATTTAACAAACCACTGGTACAAAAACAGATCACTAATGCATAAGCATGATCAACCTGGGAAACTAGGGTTGATTCTTCTTGGCAAGCAAATACGTTCCTCTTCTTTTATGCCAAGATGCTTCAACTTGCAAAATTATTGCTCAGAGCTGACCAGCATTTGTTTTAGACTAGCTTGCTCAGGTAGCCACATTAGTGTGTCTTTTGCTCAAGGACATTAAGCAGTTCTTGGCTGTTTCCTGCAAGTATTACCTCATGGTTTACACTGCAGGGGGCCTTTCAGTCCCCAGCTTAGGAGACTTCTCCATGATGAGTTTACCGTCAAGAGTGTAGCTCTGCGGCTGACTGATTCAACGCCCTCTGCAGTTGATATTCACTCAAATTGGGATATCACTTACAAAACCCTTTTGACCCATCTTTACACAATTCAGTTAAAAATGTCCTTAAAGTTTGGTAGCAGGTTAAAGAACAAGTGATTGTATATTATTCAGCAGATATCAAACCTCAAAGGGACTTTTGTTTCTAGTAGAATAATGTGAATCTTTAAAAGGTTCAGCTCTTGGTTGGTGTTGTGGTTTGTTAAGTGAGGTATTTAAATTAGGTTTTGTGTAGTCAGATGCAGCATGTTGAGGGACACTCAGAGCAGAATGGCAAAAAGATTGTTTATTACTCACAGATTCCAGAGAACGGTGGCCAGCACACCTTGCAGGGCTTACTGGAAGGGCTTGGAGACATTGAGGACACACATGCCCAGCCAAAGAGTGGGGACCGAGAGAGAGGGAGGGACCTGTGGGCTGGAGCCTTTATTGAGGTTCAGGGCATTATCTAGGTGAGTTTCCCAAGACAGGGTTGGCTTGGATACTTTGAAGGGAGCTCAAGGCTCAGTAAGGGAACTTGAAGGTTACATTATCAGGTTCACCAGGCTTCATGCAGAAGGACAGTGGTCATTTCATAGTATGGGGCCTTTTCTATCTAGAACACACAAATGGGGACTGGGTGAGGACTGCCCGAAAATATATAGGTCAAGGGTGACAAGAAGAGGCAGCATCCCTATGAATGAGAGTTATGACAGTCAGCATCATCATAAGCCATGTTCACTGCATGCTTCCATTGTGCCTTGCACATTCTAAGTGCTGTGTATGTGTTGCCTCATTTAATCCAAAACATAATCTATAAGGTTGGTATTGTTGCCTTTTCCATTTTATAGCTGGGGAACTGAGGCACAGAGGCGTTAGGTAACCAAGTGAGGTTTCAGAGCTGGTGAGTGCTGGAATCGTAATTCAGCTTTTGGGGTAGTCCAACTGTTTCGCTTGTTCATTTCAGTTTAGACTTTGAAAATCCCACAGCTGCTAGTCAGTTAAATCTGCCTTCTGTTAGCCACAGGTTCCTGGGATTAGAGTTGCAACTGAATAGATGTTTAAAATACATTGGAACGTATCAGAGTTGTAGGCTGGATTTGTACAACTACGCTCCATAAAAATCTGCCAGCAGGAGCTGAGCAGCCCCATCTTGCCAGTCGGTCAAGAAAATCCTGCTCATGCGAAGCTGTTAGCAAATGTGCTCCTGATAGCTCCTCATAATGCCTAGCTTCTCCAAGATGGCACCTTGGTTCGTAAAGGCATTTCATTAATTAAAAACATTATAGTGCTTTTTGTTTTTCATTCTTATTACATATTCATTTTAGAAAAAAAAATTGCTAGATTTTTTTTAATGACCTCTACTGAAGACTAACAGTAAAAATAGAAATTCTTAGAACCCAGTTTAGTCATGAATAATATTGATGCTTTGAGGTTTATCTCAAGTTTATTGCCCCATTCTTGTGCTGCTTCAGGCCACTCAAATGTCCCCATATTGGACAGTGCTGTAGTACCTGTTGTGCATAGAACAAGTTAGTCTTTGTTATTTATAGTTTTGAATTGATGTCAGGGGTTTTTCTTGTGGCTGCCTCCTTTCACCTCCACAAAACTGCAAGTTCTCCAAAGTCAGGGGCTGTCTCCATATTTTTCTCTTTTCCCTGGAGTTTAAGACAGAATGAGGCTAGCTGTACAATACCTAACTAGATCTCCACAGTACTGAGTTTATAGTGTCTTACTCAAAATGAAGACAAGGAATCTTTAGACCCCTATATTAGTTTGTTAGGGCTGCCAGAACAAATACCACAGAGTGGGTGTCTTAAACAACAGAAATTTCTTTTCTCAAGGTTCTGGAGGCTGGAAGTCCAAGATCAAGGTGCCTGCAGGTTTGGTTTCTCCTGAGGCCTCTCTCCTTGGCTTGCAGACGGCCGTCTTCTCTCTGTGTCCTCACGTGGCCTTTTCCCTGTGCCTGCACACCGTGGTATCTCTTCCTCTTTTAATAAGGACACCAGACAGATTGGGTTAGGGCCCCATCCATATGACATCATTTAACCCTAATTACCTCTTTGTAGGCCCTGTCTCTAAATACAGTCACATTCAAAAGTACTGGGGATTAGGACTTTAATGTAGGAGTTTTGTCAGGGGACACATTTCTTTCTATAAAAACCCCCAGTCATGTGGGGGCATAAGCACTGGTTGAGCAAGAACATGGTTATATCATTTCAGGGCTTGGTGACATTTGGGGATGTGGCCGTAGATTTCTCCCAAGAGGAGTGGGAGTGGCTGAACCCCATTCAGAGGAACTTGTACAGGAAGGTGATGTTGGAGAACTACAGGAACCTGGCATCGCTGGGTAAGGGCTCCCACCCCTTTTCCCACCCCTCACCCTACCCACGTCCTGGACTAAGAAGCCTTTCATGCCTTTATCACCAAGACCTGCACTGCCCTCTTGCGCCAAGCCAAGGGGACTGCATCTCAGTCTGGACAGCCACACAGTATGACCAGGTGGTTTTTTATGTGTCTAGGACTTTGTGTTTCTAAGCCCGATGTGATCTCCTCGTTGGAACAAGGAAAAGAGCCTTGGACAGTGAAGAGAAAGATGACAAGAGCCTGGTGCCCAGGTGAGTGTGGGAGAACCAGGTAGGGTGAGGCCACTGCTGGTCATAGTTCAGCTGACTCAGACACGCAACATCTTCAGCAGACTCTTCCTAAGCCTCTTGCTTAGGAATATCTGTTATTTTTACTATTTAGGAATACAGAAATTTCAACTACAGCATTATTTCCAGAACAGCAAGTTATCAAGTAAGACAAGGAATTAGAATTATAGATTTATTTCAGAGGTTTTGTCCTAACAGGAAATGGTAACAGTTTCTAAAGAATTGAGAATCTTACAAGGTTTCTTTGTTCAATTCACACTTCAAAGGAAACGCTTGCATTGACAACAGGACAAGTTACTGACAGGTATAAATTAAAGTGACTCACATGGGTCATCATATGGCATAAGAGAACAAGAATGTGTGAAAGTTTCCAATTTAACGTCATATGAAATCACATACTTTGAGCTAGTTTAATGAGATAGAACTGTTTTTTCTTCCTCCAGATCATTCATCTCTTGTTGAGACTAGTTAATTATGAAGACTTACATTTTTAAGGCCAGGATCTGGACTTTTATTAGTTAGCATTGTAATAAAAAAAAAGGAGGTGTGTAGAGATAGAGATGAAATTTTTGCTAGATGAAATGGACAAGGAGTGAAAGAGTTGACTTAAAGCTGAAATAAGGATCATATAGCAGTTTTCTTCTATAGCCTCCACTTTCTCTTTATATTAGACATTTTATTTTACATTTAAGTCTTTGTGAGCTCCCTTATCTCTTGATCTTTAATTGCTTTTTCCAGTCTTGTGCTAAAAACATAATGTGAACTCTTGTACAACTTTTAGGTGGGAAAGGTCTTATTGTGTCCTTTAGGACTATGGCTACACAAATTTAGGAATGTAGGGTTGGTTGAATATTGCTAGTAATATAAGAAAGCTTTCAAAATGATATGCTTTTCATTTTCTTCCATAAAAATAAATGACTATATGCTTTTTTGTGGCTTTTAATTTAATGGTTGCATTTTGGAATTTTTCTTCATACTAACACATGATAAAAGATATATTTGCCTTCTTTACATCTTTCAGACTTGAAGGCTGTGCAGAAGATCAAGGAGTTACCTCTCAAGAAGGACTTCTGTGAAGGAAAGCTATCCCAGGCAGTGATAACAGAGAGACTCACAAGCTATAATCTGGAGTACTCTCTGTTAGGGGAACACTGGGATTATGATGCTGTGTTTGAGACACAGCCGGTAAGTCCAATTTCAGGCAAGAGGAAGGATCCTTCATGAGGAAACTCTTCTTGAGGGAAGAGACCATGACTACAATAACTATAGGAGAAGTTTTCATTTGAATACAATACTTCTTATAGACAGATTATCCCCTCAGAACAGAGAGTGCCTAATCTCGATACACATAAGAACAGTGGAGGGGGAAATTGAGTTGTAATGAATTACAAACAAATCTGTCAAGGTCAGAAATGTTTGACTTGTGATGAACAAAAGAAAGCTTTGAGCAGAGGCGAGGCGCAGTGGCTTACGCCTGTAATCCCAGCACTTTGGGAGGCCGAGGCGGGTGGATCGCAAGGTCAGGAGATCGACACCATCCTAGCTAACACGGTGAAACCCCGTCTCTACTAAAAATACAAAAAATTAGCCGGGTGTGGTGGCGGGCACCTGTAGTCCCAGCTACTCAGGAGGCTGAGGCAGGAGAATGGCATGAACCCGGGAGGCGGAGCTTGCAGTGAGCCAAGATCGTGCCACTGCACTCCAGCCTGGGCAACAGAGCAAGACTCCATCTCAAAAAAAAAAGAAAGCTTTAAGCAGAATATCAACCCCTCCTTTTCATCAAAGATTTCATACAAGAGAAAAACTCTGTGGACTTGTTGAATAATTTGTATGAATATGGGAAAGCCTTCCGTCTGTGTTAAAAGGTTCATACTGTGTGTAAGTATGACAAATTCTCCATAGCAGAAAGTTTCTCCTATTTTTCTGTGTTTTTCCCTAAACATATATGCTATAACTAAGCCTTGTCATTATGTGACCTGGTGTACCAGAACTTAAGTTGCAGTTCTTGGTATGGAGTGCCTTTTTTGCAGTGTGGACACAGTCCATCCCACTGAGACCAGGTGGGTTCACGAACATGGTTTGATTTTAAAAACGTGCTTTTACCATTGCAGGGGTTGGTGACTATCAAAAACCTGGCTGTTGACTTCCCCCAGAAGCTACACCCAGCTCAGAAGAATTTCTGTAAGAATGGGATATGGGAGAACCACAGTGACCTGGGATCAGCAGGTAAGGCTGTCCCTCTCCCATATCTGAATCTATCGTCGGGTACCTCCATTTTCAAACTTCAGTTTTGAATTATGGAGGAGGGAGGGGGTGTCTTCTGACGTGCTGGCCTGAATTTTTTTGTGGATTCCTAAGATAAGAATTTGGCATTTGTAGAGGTGAAAGTTGATGTCTTTGTTAGGCTTGAAGCGTTATCTTCTTGTGTCTTTCAGATCCTGCTCACCTGTTTTTCTGCTTCTTTCAGCAGTAACACTTTTTCTATCAACAAGGAAGTGGTTCTCAATTTTAGGATGCCAAGACTATTGGCCAAACCTCGTCTCTTTTCACTTTTGCAGGACATTGTGTGGCTAAGCCAGATTTAATCTCTTTACTAGAGCAAAAGAAGGAGTCCTGGATGGTGAAGCGTGAGCTGACAGGAAGCCTGTTCTCAGGTGAGTGCAGGAGAGCCTGGTGTGGAAAATCTACTGCAAGAGAGAGGGGAGCTTTTATTAAAAAGGCTGCATCCTCACTAATATACAGTAGGAAACTTTACCCAGGCTCTCTGGGTCTGGAAAGAAAATTGAACTCTGGGAGTTCCAAATAATTCTTTCCTCCTCCTTTGCCCCCTTCTCTCCAGTAACTCCCATTTCCCTGAAGTTCCTTCTCTTCTTGGCCACTGGGACGTGTATCATCCACTCACTTCCTTAAATGATCTTTTCCGGACCCTGATGCACTTTTGAGCTGACTTCCAAAGGTTTTCTCTTCTATGGTTAAATGGCCTATTGTTTTCATCATGCATCCATTCCTGTGAGAACCACAAATTGAAAGTTATGGGATTGAGCCACTCTGCTGAGTATTGGCAGGCGACTGGAAAAAGGGAGAATTACACATAAATGTAAGCCATCAGTGAATTACTCTAATGGAAAGGATAAGACATGTTTATGGATAGCTTGCATGAAGTAGAGTTTGCAGAATTTCAAATAAGGCATTATAGAGATGAAGGAGATGTTGTTCCCAATGGCGTCTATGTCTTAGTAGGACAGGCGGGTAGAAGTTGAATTGCAAGAAGGTGGAAGTAAAGGATCTTTTCCTCTTGATACACAAGGGAAAGAAAGGAAATTTCCATAGAAAATAATGGTTTGTAGAAAATGTAATTGTTTACTGTTTGGCAAAAGAATAGAAAACCGTGACGTTATCACAACATACACCTTAGACCCATTTAAGTTAGGATAAACACAGATTTTTTCACATAGTAGAAATTACAGTGTATATTTAGTTACGCATACACGTTTTTCACGTGGATTCCACGTTGTATATACCATTGTTCAGTTAGGTTGCTTTACATTTCTTAGTATTAAAGATACAATTATAGTAGATTTTTTTCAAGTTAAGTGAAAACTACACATTTTGGGGATTGCTGTATTCCTGGATATGAGCACCTGCTAGGCTCTGAAAGTTTTTTTGTTTTTGGTGACTAGCAGCAATTACATGTATGAGTTTAATTGCATCTTGAAAGCATTGGTTATTTACATGAAAACTTTTGCTCATTATTTGTTGAAAGATTATTCTTTTATATTATAATATAAAAGAATAATTTTATATTATAATATAAATATACATAATATATAATTATATATATTTAATATATGATAATTATATATAATATATAATAAATATATATATTATATATTATATAATATAAAAGAATAATTTATAATTTTATACACTAATTTATACAATAATTTATAATTTTATACACTAAAATTATTCTTTTTTTACGAAAGAAGTTGAACATTTTTTCGTAAATTTGGTTTTTCTCTTATCTTCTTGTAAAATGTCTGTCATTTGTACCCAGTTCTCTCTTGTGTGTTAAATATTTTCTTAACAGTCTCAGTGATTGCTATGTATATAAGCATACTAATTCTGTGATACATTGTCTCAAACTATTTTCACATATGGCAATAAGAGTTTTAATTTTAATTAGGTCTTTTAAAATTATGACATGTAAAAATTTTCAATTTTTATATAGTCCAGTATATTATTTCTAATGTGATTTCTCCTGTTTGTGTGGCTAACAACTTGACACATATAGTTCTATTTCATTTTTAATGACTATTTAGTATTATGTGAATATACATAATTTATTTAAATTATTTACTGTTGAGTATATTTAAACATTTAGGAGGTCTTCTCCAGTTTTCACCTATAATCAACAGTGGTCCAGTTTGTACATATCTTCTTGCTTACATGTCAGAATATTTCTTGAAGATATATGCTTGGAAATGAATTTGCATGGTCAAAGTATACATATTTTTAAAGTGTCATGGATATTTTGCTGTACCATTGGTAAAGAATATATGAGAATACTGTTTCTAGACATCATCACCAATATGGGTATTTTGTAGTTTAAAAAAATTTTTGCCAAGCTGCTAGATGAAAAATGTTTTATTTAATTTGCATTTCCCCAACTACTTACGATGTTGAGAATATGTGCTCTTAAATCTGTTTAGAGTTTGTATTCTACTCATAGTGTGTTTATACTCATTAGTCACATTTCTATTGGGTTGTATATTTTCCTGTATTTATGCAACATTTATATGAATGCTATTTTTTAATAAGTTTGATAAAATTTTTCCCCAATTTTGTGTGGTCTAGAAGTTTGCATATGGTATTTCTTACTATATAGTAGCTTAACTTGGGAATTATCTTCATTTATAGAAGCATGTACTTTGTTGATTTTTTCATTTGTTTCACTCCTAGCTTTTTAAAAATGAATAGATGTATAGTCCCATTTGAATCATATAATACATTTGTTTGACCTTCTGTAACTTAATTATTTCTCTCTCCTTTATCCCCTTCCTTCCTTTTCTTTCTTTCCTTCTCATTTTTCCCTTCTTTCCTTACCTTTCTCTTTTGTATTTTGCTGTGTGGTCTATTTTTTGTTTTATTTACATATTTTTATTATAGAAAACTACACATAAAATTTAACCATTTTAAAGTGTACAATTCAGTGACAGTATATTATGTGAGGTGATATGGTAATTAGCTTGATTGTGGCAAACATTTCAGCATGTATAAGCATATCAAAACATTTTATACCTTAAATATATACAATTTTTATTTGTCAACTATGCCTCAATAAAGCTGGAAAAATATTGCCAAAAAGAGAGAAATTGCAAGGCTTCATTATGGAATGGCCAGAGATTTGAGGATGTTTTCAGGCTTGTGGAAGTAACCAGGAAAATGTGAAAATAATTGTTTTTTTTTTTTTTTGAGTCAGAGTCTGGCTCTGTTGCCCGGGCTGGATTGCAGTGGCTTGATCATAGTTTACTGCCACATCAACCTCCTAGGCTCAAACAATCCCCCTGCCTTTGCCTCCTGAGTAGCTGGAACTACAGGCACATACTACCATGCCTGGCTAATTTTAAAAAAAGTTTTTTAGAGATAGGGTCTTGCTATGTTGTGCAGGCTGGTCTTCAACTCCTGGCCTCAAGTGATCTGCCTCAAGCGATCTGCCTCAGCCTCCCAAAGCACTGGGATTACAGGTGTAAGCCACTGTGCCTGGCCCTAAATGTAATAGTTTTTAGAGCTGTAAAATGTATGTTGATGAATTCACCAATTAGTGAATTAATTCACTGGTTTTCCTTTTGGCAGATTCCTTTTTCTTAGCACATGAAAAAGGAAATATGTGTTTTCTTGGTATCTTTCAGGCCAGCGATCTGTACGTGAGACCCAGGAATTATTTCCAAAGCAAGATTCATATGCTGAAGGGGTAACAGACAGAACTTCAAACACTAAACTTGAGTGTTCCAGTTTCAGAGAAAATTGGGATTCTGACTATGTGTTTGGAAGGAAGCTTGCAGTGGGTCAAGAGACACAATTCAGGCAAGAGCCAATTACTCATAACAAAACCCTCTCTAAGGAAAGAGAACGTACGTATAACAAATCTGGAAGATGGTTCTATTTGGACGATTCAGAAGAGAAAGTTCATAATCGTGATTCAATTAAAAATTTTCAAAAAAGTTCGGTGGTAATAAAACAAACAGGTATCTGTGCAGGAAAAAAGCTTTTCAAGTGTAATGAATGTAAGAAAACTTTTACCCAGAGCTCATCTCTTACTGTTCATCAGAGAATTCACACTGGAGAGAAACCTTATAAATGTAATGAATGTGGGAAGGCCTTTAGTGACGGCTCATCCTTTGCCCGACACCAGAGATGTCACACTGGCAAGAAGCCCTATGAGTGCATTGACTGTGGGAAAGCTTTCATACAGAACACATCCCTTATCCGTCACTGGAGATACTATCATACTGGGGAGAAACCCTTTGATTGCATCGATTGTGGGAAAGCCTTCAGTGACCACATAGGGCTTAATCAACACAGGAGAATTCATACTGGAGAGAAACCTTACAAATGTGATGTATGTCACAAATCCTTCAGGTATGGTTCCTCCCTTACTGTACATCAAAGGATTCATACCGGAGAAAAACCATATGAATGTGATGTTTGCAGAAAAGCCTTCAGCCATCATGCATCACTCACTCAACATCAAAGAGTACATTCTGGAGAAAAGCCTTTTAAGTGTAAAGAGTGCGGAAAAGCTTTTAGGCAGAATATACACCTTGCCAGTCATTTAAGGATTCATACTGGGGAGAAGCCTTTTGAATGTGGGGAGTGTGGAAAATCCTTCAGCATCAGTTCTCAGCTTGCCACTCATCAGAGAATCCATACTGGAGAGAAGCCCTATGAATGTAAGGTTTGTAGTAAAGCATTCACCCAGAAGGCTCACCTTGCACAGCATCAGAAAACCCATACAGGAGAGAAACCATATGAGTGCAAGGAATGCGGTAAAGCCTTCAGCCAGACCACACACCTCATTCAACATCAGAGAGTTCACACTGGTGAGAAACCCTATAAATGTATGGAATGTGGGAAGGCCTTTGGTGATAACTCATCTTGTACTCAACATCAAAGACTGCACACTGGCCAAAGACCTTATGAATGTATTGAGTGTGGAAAGGCATTCAAGACAAAATCCTCCCTTATTTGTCATCGCAGAAGTCATACTGGAGAAAAACCTTATGAATGTAGTGTGTGTGGCAAAGCCTTTAGTCATCGTCAATCCCTTAGTGTACATCAGAGAATCCATTCTGGAAAGAAACCATATGAATGTAAGGAATGTAGGAAAACCTTCATCCAAATTGGACACCTTAATCAACATAAGAGAGTTCATACTGGAGAGAGATCTTATAACTATAAGAAAAGCAGAAAAGTCTTCAGGCAAACTGCACACTTAGCTCATCATCAGCGAATTCATACTGGAGAGTCGTCAACATGCCCCTCTTTACCTTCCACGTCGAATCCTGTGGATCTGTTTCCCAAATTTCTCTGGAATCCATCCTCCCTCCCGTCACCATAGCCTTGAGACGTCATTTCTGTTTGACTACTCCAGCAGTTTAAAACCTCATCTCCCTGCCCTTTTATTTTCTTTTTGTCCCTTATTAGTTTGTTCTTCACATAAGTGTAAATGTAACTTATTCACTCCTCTTGTAAAACTTATAGTTTCTTTAAATTGGTTAATGTGTGAGATGTGCTCAGCACAGTGCCTGGTCCATATTAAGTGCTCAGTAAACTTAGCTGTTTTAAAAACTTTGTATTTGAACATTGAAAAGTTACAGTAGTCAGCTCTGATTAAAAAAAAATGATGCCGTAGGATGAGGGTAGGAAAAAACACATTTTAGATCAGGAACAGCATTTTCTAGTAGTGGGTGAGGTTTTGCCTATGTTGGTTTAAAACTTGATTCTATAATGCCAAGTTAGTTTTGTGGCTTTCCATCTGGCCCTATGTGAATGTAAGGTGATGTGACCTTGTTGGTGAGAAAATTAAACTTTACATTTGACTTGATTTATTTTAGAAAGTCTAGGGACCATGAATGAATAGGCCACCTGGGACAAATGAATTTTAAAAATCAGAAAAATGCAAGATTTATATACATAAAGTTAAAACAACTGACATGTTACTCAAGAATTAGAAAACTTTGCAAGATTTGACCTGTTTAAAAATCACATTTATAAATGAACTGTATTAAAACTTTTAAGGAACCATTCATTGTGAGGTAAACTGATCCAGAATAGGGGTCAGCAAACTATGACTCATGGCCACAGTCTCACTGACTGTTTTTGTATGGTCCGTGATCTAGAATTTAAAAAAATTTTAAAGGGTTGAAATAAGTGAAAAGAATATTTTCAACATGAAAATTATATGAAATTTAAGTTTTGGTGTCTGTAAATAAAGTTTTGTTGGCTTCAGCCACACATTGATTTACACCTTGGTTGTGCTGCTTCCAGGCTGTAGCAGCAGAGTTGAGCAGTTGTGACGGGAGACCATGTGGCCTGCAGAGCTCAAATATCTACTGTCTGATCCTACCCAGAAAATGTGTGTGATCCCTGCTATGGAGCAGAGGTTATCAAACTAAAGCCCATGGGCCAAGTCCTATCTGCTGCTTGTTTTTGTAAATAGAGTTTTATCAAACCACAGCCATGCTTACTTGTTTAGCTATTGAGTATGGTTGCTTTAGACAACTGTGACAGACTATATGGCTCGCAAAACTGCAAATATTTCCTATCCTTTAACAGAAAGTTTGCCAACCTCTGCTCTAGAGTAGAGAGAAATGTATAAAATATTCTAATTTTATGAGGGCAATACAACTGTCACATCAGAAACAAAACAAATGATAAAGGAACTCATCAATAGAGGTGAAAGGAAATTATTAAACTATATTGAAAAATAAAGATGTCAATAAAAGGAGAAATGATATTTTTCTAGATGAAATACTCAACATTGTTAAAATGTTTGTAAATTATAATTCAGTCCCAGTAAGATATATTTGCTTTGACGGTAACAGGGAAGCATAATGAAGCAAGAATAGCAAGATTTTTTTTTTTTTTTTTTTTTGAGATGGAGTCTCACTCTGTTGCCCAGGCTGAAGTACAATGGCATGATCCCGGCTCACTGCAACCTCCGCCTCCCAGGTTCAAGCAATTCTCTGCCTCAGCCTCCCGAGTAGCTGCAATTACAGGCACCTGCCATCACGCCTGGCTAATTTTTGTATTTTAAATAGAGATGGGGTTTCACCATCTTGGCCAGGCTGGTCTTGAACTCCTGACCTCGTGATCCACCGGCCTTGGTCTCCCAAAGTGCTGGGATTACAGGCATGAGCCACCATGCCCGGCCAAGAATTTTTTTTTTTTTTAAAGAGATGGAGGCCTCACTCTATCATCCAGGCTGGAGTGTAGTGCTAAGATCCTAGCTCACTGTAACCTTAAAATATTTTTTTTGTAGAGACTGTGTCTCGCTTTGTTGCCCAGGCTGGTCTTGGGCTCCTTGCCTCAAGTGGTTCTCCTGCCTCACCCTTCCCCAAAATTATTTGAAATAGATTTCTTTGCATATGAGATTTTGGTATATAATGGCACTATTATTTCAATATCGGGGAAATTATGTTTGACAATTGGTTATCCACCCTCTCAAAGAAAAAAGTTAGAAGCACATTTACACCTTACAGAGAAATATGACTATCATATTTGACATATCTAATCATAAAATAACATGTTAGAGGCAAATGTAGAAAAAAGGAACCTATTATCAAGTAGGACATGGAGTCCTAGAAGCCATAAAGAAATCGAGAACAAGTTGGGTTATGCAACGATCTAAAACTTCAGCATGGTGAAAGTCACCAAAAACTTGTAAAAGACAATTGAAGGAAAATGTATACAACTTATAGAAAATAACAGAATGCTGTTACATATACAGAGCAGTGGGGAACAACTGGCCATGCACACTGATAGGCAAATCACCCTGAAAAATCGAAATGAATAAAGAAAATTCGTGAAATTCTTAACCTCATTAATCAGAAGAATATGAATGAAACCACATTTTCCTGGCTCTTAGGTAGATTACAATATAAAATTTGGATAATATCCAGTAATGGTATTAGTGTGGGAAAACAGGTACTTGATCATTATTAGCAGTGTAACTTCGTCCCCTATCTCCTTGGATGGCATGACCTATCAACATTATAAACGTGAATTTTTTTCAAACAGTAATTCCAGATCTAGGAATTTTATCCCATTGGAATAAATAGGTAGATATAAATAATGTTTTCTTGTAGAATTGTTTTAATTATGACAAATAAGAATTCAGCGCCCTTCCAAGTGGATTGATTAAATTGTAGTTATTCAGTACTGTGTTGTGCGATTAGTAGAAAGCAGTTAAGCTCTACATATACTTCTGTGGAGTGGCATCTACAACATATTTAATGAACTATGTGGTTTACAGAACCTTACATGTAAAATGATCTAGTCATAGAGTCAAAATTAATACTGAATATATATGTGTGTATGTACATACAAACACATGCACAGCCTCAGTATATATGTTGAAATCTGGTTTTGTCTTGAACACACAGAGTTTTCCTAGCATTTTGTGGGCACTTTCCCTTTCTTCATTCTGTATTGTTCTGGTGAACTGTCAGTGACACATGCTCCAATTAAGCCAACCAGATTCATTCTCTGTATTTTGATTGGAGACACAGGGACAGGAACAGGGCCAATATTCAGCCTTATGAACCAGTATGGCCAGAATGGATGTTTTTTTTAGTCAATATTCATTTTGATTGGTGGGACCTTTATTATACCTGCTGTGAAGTATGTGGGATATGACTCCTAGGCTGGAATTTGTTTGAATTAAGTCATCCTTTGGCAGCAACCTAAGGATTCCTCCACCTGTCACTGAGATCCATCGAGATGATTCCTGCTTTCTCACATCCTGATTTTAAGTTCAGTTCTTTGAATCTGTGAACTACCTGGTATTCAAATATTTGTAATTTTAAATTAGAGTCAAGTTCTTTGGTTCTCAAGCAAAGAGAGCTAGCCAATACAGAAATTTATACTACAGAATGATTACTAGGCTGTAGAGAAGCAGAGTATTCAAGATGGATGTCCAGTGAGACAGATCAAAGCACAGGTAAATTCCTTATCCTATTTTGTGCTGTGAAAGGATATTCATGATATAGCAGGATCCTAAGCCCATCGTGCACTAGGGGCTGGATAGCTCCTACCAAAAACAAATGTATTGAGGAATACTACTCCCAAAAGTATATATGATACCTCTTTATAATGAAATTGGGTAATTAAAATTTCAAGGCTACTTGAAATTCTGGCCTTAAGGAATTGAATCAGTACCTGTATGTCTCTGTTGGGAAGAATCTCATACTCCTTTTAAGCATGGGGCTGCATTTGCTAAAAAGCAAAGGCAGCAGTAGATGCAGTTATTTGCTCAACAATGATGCTTACTGAATGAAGGGGTGGCCTGCCCCTCCACACCTGTGGGCGTTTCTCCTCGGGTGGGACGAGAGACTGAGAAAAGAAAGAGACACAGACACAAAGTATAGAGAAAGAAAAGTGGGCCCAGGGAACCGGCGCTCAGCATACGGAGGACCCACGCCTGCACCAGTCTCTGAGTTCCCTCAGTATTTATTGATCATTCGCTCTACCATCTCAGAGAGGGGGATGTGGCAGGACAATAAGGTAATAGTGGGGAGAGGGTCAGCAGGAAAACGTGAACAAATGTCTCTGTGTCATAAACAAGGTTAGAAAATGTGCTGTGCTTTGATGTGCACATACATAAACATATCTGGTGCATTAAACAGCAGTATTGCCACCAGCATGTCTCACCCCCAGCCTTAAGGCGGTTTTCTCCTATCTCAGTAGATGGAACATACAATCGGGTTTTACACCGAGACATTCCATTCCCCAGGGACGAGCAGGAGACAGATGCCTTCCTCTTATCTCAACTACAAAGAGGCCTTCCTCTTTAAATAATCCTCCTCAGCACAGACCCTTTACGGGTGTCAGGTGTCGGGTGTCGGGCTGGGGGACGGTCAGGTCTTTCCCTTCCCACGAGGCCATATTTCAGACTATCATGGGGAGAAACCTTGGACAATACCTGGCTTTCCTAGGCAGAGGTCCCTGTGGCCTTCTGCAGTGTTTTGTGTCCCTGGGTACTTGAGATTAGGGAGTGGTGTTGACTTTTAACAAGCATACTGCCTTCAAGCACTTGTTTAACAAAGCACATCCTGCATAGCCCTAAATCCATTAAACCTTGAGTCGACACAGCACATGTTTCTGCCAGCACAGGGTTGGGGGTAGGGTTAGAGATTAACAGCATCTCAAGGCAGAATTTTTCTTAGTACAGAACAAAATGGAGTCTCTTATGTCTACTTCTTTCTACATAGACACAGTAAGTCTGATCTCTCCTTCTTTTCCCCACACTGAATTCACAACCTTGTCACTTCTGTTAAGCAATTAGGGAAATACTGGAATTTGGATTACTGGAATGAGACTAACAAGAAGGATTCAAGGATCTTAGAAAACTTTGACTCTCCCTTGACTCTCCCTCTCAACCCTTAAGCAACCTCCCCACTGATTCTACTCTCCATGCTTCCCTTGTGACTGGAAACAAACCTTCCTTCCTTCCTTCTTCCTTTCCCTTTCCTTTCCCCCGCCTTTCTTCTTTTCTTTTCTTTCTCAGAGTCTTGCTATCCCCCAAGCTGAAGAGCAGTGATGTAATCATGGCTTGCTGCCGCCTTGATTTCCTGGCCTCCAGTGTTCATCCCACCTTGGCCTCTTCGAGTAGCTGGGACTACAGGCGTGTGCCAGCACACCCAGAATTTTTAAATTTTTTGTGGATAGATGGTTGTGCCATGTTGCCCAGGCTGGTCTTGAACTCCTGGGCTCAAGTGATCAGCCTGCCTCGGCCTTCTGAAGTGCTGGGATTACAGGTGTGAGACACCATACCCAGCCTGTGACTGAAAACTTGATTGTCCCTTTTCTCATATGGTCACCATTATTGCTTGGTTGGTAACCAAAATCAGAGCTTAGTATGACCTGTAGTTTGAAATACAGGAAGTTACGAAGGAGAATAATCTCACCCAGAAATATTTAATTTCCTTCATTAATTGTAACATTAAAAATCTAGGGAACATTTTTGCAAGTGTATTTTCAGGGTCAGAAATTACTTTGCATAATATATATGGACTGAAAGAATTCAGAAGTTTATAATGCTGGATTGGATCATTTATGTCCATGCACTTCACTCATCTGCAAGTTCCCCTGTCAGGGCCCAATAGCCTTTCCATATTCCTTTGACATGAAAGAAGCATTGAAAAATGTCCCTATATCTTCACCTTTAGGTGCAGCGACTTTTCATGAGTGATTACATTTGAAAAGGGTATCCGATTTGTGTAGAACTGTGGCATGTGTAGTGGCTGGATTACAGAGCAATCATTAACTATGAGAAGAAAGTAAAAAGGTTATAACAAACCTCAAAACTCTGAGTGTTCTGATTTCTGATATTTCCACTGTAATTAATAATTGATCCCCAGCGTTGAAACTGCACTAAGGTTTTATTTTAATTAAAAACACTCCATGGCATGGCATCCAAATCTCACATTGACTTAAATCAGTGGCACAGGACTGGGTACTCCTGAATGACTGTAATTAAAATTTCTATGAACAATTCCATGGGAATTCGAAAAAGACTTGCATTTATGCAGAGTGAGGGCTTATGGAAGAATTCTTACACAAGCGTAGCTTAGAACAAGGTCTATTGAGACCACAAATGCATACTGTGGCTATTTTTCCAGGTCCTGGGTGTGCATTTGTTAATATCTATGATGTGAGATGTGACTAGATCACCACCAAAAGTTTGTGTTCTTTTCTATTGTCTGGAATTGATCCTGGGATGTGTCTGCCCAGGCACCTTTGCTTCCAGTTTTGTCTATCAGATGAATTTTCTTCAGTGTGGTGTGAATAGAAGCAATATGCCACTCGGGGCTTGGTTTTTAAGAAAAGGATGTTCTGTCCAGACGGAAGTAGAATCTTAATCATATGGAATGGCAAAGCTGAAAGATAGAACTCTGTGTCCCTAAACCACTATTTGGAGGAAAGCTCCCCAGTCATCAAGGAACACCAGCAATGGATTATTATATGAGTGAGAAATAAACTTATATTGTGTTAAGGTAATGATATTTGGATTTCAATTGTAATAGTAGCTACTATAATTCTAATCAATATAACACTTTTGACTAATGATAGAATTCCTATTTTCCCTCACTGAGTCATAGAGTAGGAACTGTGATGGTGTGTTAGTTGCCTGTTGTTGTAACAAATTATCCCCAAAGCTTAGTGGCTGAAAACAGATAGACGTTCATTACCTCAATTTCTTTGGGGAAGGAATCCAGGCACAGCTTAGTTGGGTGCCTCTGGCTCAAGGTCTCTCAGAAGGCTACAGTCTAGCTGTTGGCCAGTGCTGCAGTCATCTGAAGATTTTGTTAGAGGATAATCAGCTGTCAAGCTCAAGTAAGTGGGCAGGACTCAGTTCCCTACAGGCTTTGGCTGGAAATGTTGGTTCCTTTCCATGTGGGCCTCTCTGTAGGGCAGCTTACAATATGGCAAGTGGCTTCCTTGAAAAGTGAGTGAGCAGAAGAGGATGGCCAAGATAGAAGATGAAGTCCTTTTGTAACCTAATATTACAAGTGATATCACCTCGTCTTTGTATTTGGTTAATTAGGAGTCACTAGGTTTAACCTACCTTCAAGGGGAGGGGATTACAAAATAGTTTGAGTAAGAGGAGGTGGGGAACTTTGAGAGACATCGTAATGGCTGTCCACCACAGTCTTCCTCTGTCCCCACTTCCCAGTGATTCATGTCCCTTCCACATGCAGAATACACTCACCCCTTCCAACGCCCCTCTCAAAGAGTCTCACCTCATTACAGGATCACCTCAAAGTCAATAATCTTGTCATCTAACATACGTACAGGTGCTAATGAAGCCCATAAGATATACTTTCTTAAGTATGGGTATTGATCTGCAGACCTTTAGACTTAAAGAAAATAAAGAACAAGTTATCTGTCTCCCCTCCTCCACCACCCCTAACCAATACAGTGGAATCACTGCTCCATAGCAATTCTGAAATCTAGCCAGACAAATGTTTGGAAATTCCTTTATTAGGTCACAAGGCCTGGGATAATTATCCACCATCTGAACTCTTGGTTCTGCCCTCTGAATCCTTTTTTCCTGCAATGCATTTGCAGATCGATAGCTTTCTTTTTTTTTTTTCTTTTAACTATACTTTAAGTTTTAGGGTATATGTGCACAATGTGCAGGTTAGTTACATATGTATACATGTGCCATATTGGTGTGCTGCACCCAGTAACTCGTCATTTAACATTAGGTATATCTCCAAATGATATCAATAGCTTTCTTAGCTTGCTTACTAGTTTTAGGAATCTAGTGGCGTCTCTTCATTTTGTGCTGTCTCTGTCCCTCTCACTCCAGTTGGCAGAGTTTCTACTGATTCTTCTGAAAATGTTGTGGGCTTTATGAGAACCTCATTGGGGGTCACTGCACAAGACAAAAGCCACAGCCACAAATCTCCTTGAGATAAGCTTCTTAGAGGCCTAATTATTTGAGTAAGAGTGTCTGTCAGGTCGCCTTAATCTCTTTACAGAGCTTTTGTGTGGTTAAATAGTACTCTGAGATACCAGCTTTGGTCTTTCTGAGGTTCTGGATTTTACAGCCATGCCCTTAGTTTTTATCTAGACCAGTTTACCTAGCAGCAACTTGGATTTCATTTTTGCTTGGAAGCCCTTTCTTGCTTTTGGCATTGTTTGCCACTACAGAGGCTAAGAATTTTCAAAATCCTAATGTCCTCTTTGTTAACAGTTATTCCCTCAATTTATATCTCTTCTTTTGCATGTTTCTGTAAGCAGCAAGAAAACAACAGCAAAGGGACATTCAGCACATTGCTTGAAAATCTTAGCTAGGTCACCCAGTTCTTCTTCCTGCATTAGCTGCAAATAACAGGCTGCTAAACTTTCTGCCATTAGATAACAAGGACCCTCTTTCCTCCAGTTTTTAATGGAGTATTTCTCACTGTCCTTTTAGCCTTCACCAGCACTTAAGACCCAAAATTTCTGGACAGTCCCTTTTTTATACAAGTATTGGACAAACTCCAAGCATCCCAACAAAGGCTTTAGCATTACCTGTCTCAGTGAGACAAGAGTTGGAGATTGAGTTCAACACAGTGAACTGCCTACTAAAAACAAAATTCAGACAGACTTTTTGTCTGTAGAGACAACAGAGTCTCTACAGTGTGTTACTCATACAGTAAGAATTATTAGATATGTGAAAACATCAGCCATATTCAAGAGAAAAAAGCAATACAAATCCTTAAACATTGGAATTAGCAAACAAGAATGATAAAGCCCCTATTATAATTATTCTGAATGACATAAAGGAAAATGCTATTAATGGATGAGCAGATGGGAATTTCAGCAAATGAGTAAATCAATTTGAAAATGGGAATTCTAAAACTGAGAAATACAATGTTTCAAAGTAAAAATCCACTGGATAGGTTTAACAGGAAATTTGAGGTAGCAGAATAGTTAATGAAGTTGAATATAGATAGAAATTATTTAATCTGAAACAAAAAGGATTGAAAGAAATTAAAAGGACTGAATAGTGCTGGTGATAATGTCAAAAGGTGACTTGTGATAATGCTTTGTGTTCTCTGATCTTCCTAGATCTGTGGTTTGGTGTTCATTTTCTTGCTTTTAGAGACAAGGTCCTGCTTTGTTGCCCAGGAGGGAGTGCAGTGGCAGGATAACGGCTTGCTCAAGTGATCCTCCTACCTCAGCTTCTCGAGTAGCTGGGACTACAAGTGCACAGCACCACACCCAGCTAATTTTTGTATTTTTTTTAAGATGGGGTCTCACTATGTTGCCCAGGCTGGTCTCAATTTCCTGGGCTCAAGCAATCCTCCCGCTTTGGCCCCCCAAAGTGCTGGTATCATAGGCATGAGCCACCACACTGGCTTGGTGTCTTGTCATTAGCTTTAGAAAATTCTCAGTCATTATTCAAATATTTTCTCTCCTTTCTCTCTTCCCCTCCTGGTATTCCAGTTATGCATATATTTCACCTTTTGTAATTGTCCCACGTTTCTTGGATATTCCGTTCTTTTTCTTTTTTCATTCTTTTTTTTTTCCTCTTTGTATTTCAGTTTGGGAAATTTCTATTAACATATCTTCAAGCTCACCCATTCATTTCTCAGAGTGTCTTAGTCTACTGATGAGCTCACTAAAGGTAATCTTCATGTCTGTTACAATGGTTTTCAATTGCTAGGATTTCCTTTTGATTCCTTCTTACAGTTTGCATCTCTCTGCTTATATTACCCATCTGTTCCTGCATGTTGTCTACTTTTTCCAAGATGCTTCTCCTTCTGTGGGCTTCCCTAAGAACTCCTTCTTAAATAGAGTCTGTGCCTTGCAGCTTTCTCTGTTGTAATCTACTGTTATTGACCAGAGCCCCATTAGTGTGGCAGTGAGGTACAGTGGGGAGGGAAGCATTCTATAATCTTATTATTAAATACTATTTTTCTAGTGGGCTTGAGGACTTGTACTGTGATCTTCAGAAGCACTTCTTAGCCTTTCAAAAATCCTGCCTTACTGAAACAGACAGGCTATAGAGGGACTGGAGCTGGCCAACTGCCTCTCCCCAAGGTCCAACAAGACTCTAGTAAGTAGTTTTTCTTGGAGTGCAGGTGTTTATTATGGAGAATGCTGTGGTTACTTTTCTCCTCCTCTTGCCCAAAACCCTGAGATTTTTCCCCATTCTTTACTGAGAGAATTTGATAGGGCTTCTGGAGGTAAAATTCACGAAAGTGTGGGGGCCCATCTAAGATTAGGCCCCTAGGAGTTAACTCACAAGTTAGCCCACACTAAGCCTCCAGCAATTCATCAAAATTATAAAAGTTTCTACCAGTTTATAGCTCCAGTGGCTTCTGCTTCAAGTAAGCTAATCTTGGCTGTAATTTTATGTATTTTTCTTTCTCAGGATTTTGGGGTGTCAGTTACCTTTCTATCTTCAGTTCTCTGATGGATCTAAGAAAAGTTGATTTTCAGTTTGTTGAATGATTTTGTTGTTGTGAGGATGGGAATGAAGGGTTCCGAGCTCTTTATACGCCAGAACTAAAATGAGAATATTATCATTTTTATCCAACTCAAATAACCACAAAAGTTACAAGCTCTAAGATGATATTTGCTGTTTCATAGAGAAAGTATCTTCACAGCTAGACTTGGCTTTATTATGTTGTTTATGATGTCTGACATAAATTGGATCCAGGAGAGTCCAGTCTAGCTGTCACTGTGTGGCCTTGAGTGATTGAGTGTGACTGGGAGGGTGAGTTAATTTCTGGTGAGCCAGTATCTATGATGCTGTGTCTTGGTAAGCTGGGGCTGCTATAACAAAATATCATAGACTAAGTGACTTGACTAAGAGACTTTATTTTTCACAGTTCTGGAGGCTGGGAAGTTAAAGTGCTGGCACATTCAGTTCTTGATGAGGGCCCTGTTGGCTTGCAAATGGGTTACATCCTGCTGTGTCCTCACATGGCCTTTTCTTGGTGGTTGTGTAAACATGGAGACCCCTCCTTCCTCTTTTTTTATAAGTGCACTGACCCCATCTTAAGGGCATAACCCTTATGACCTAATCTAAATCCAGTTACCTCCCCAAAGTCCCACCTCCTAATGTCATCACATTAGGGGTTAGGGTTCCACCATATTAATTTTGGGAGGACATATTCAGCCCATAACATGTTGTGTCATGGTGAGACTGGCAATGCTAGATTTCGTGATTTCCTAAAAAATAAAATAAAATAAAAAAACTAAGCACTTACTATGTGCTGTTTTAGTCACTGAGAATATAACCCTGAGCAGGACGGAAGCTGTGTGCCTTCTTGGAACCCTCCTTCTAGCAGGGAGAGATAAAATGGGGTGGGGGGAGGTGAGAGGCGTACTGTATATCAGAAAGCGGTAACAAGTAGGCATGAAATAAAACAGGTTCCACACGCGCACCATCAGAAAGTCACAAGTGTGCAAAGCAGACAAATCCCAATCTCTCCACTTTTCTATCGGGTAGGCCCCGCCCGCGCCCCAAGCCCCGCCCTGTCATGGTTTTCCTCTCCAGAGGTAGCCGCTACGCCTTACCGACTGCGTTTCAGTGCTGTCCCACTGCTCCTGCACACCCCACGCCTGCGACCCTACCCACCACGGACAGGCGCTCCTGCGAGCTGGAAGCCAGTTCTCTGCGTCCTGAGCCTGGCAGCTGCATCTGAACACTCGGAGCCTGGCGATGGCTTCCAGAAACCCCTGCGCCGTGGGTCGCTTCAGTGAAGGGGCCTGTACTTCGGCGACCCAGACTCCGGGCTGAAAGGCCTCCTAATCCAACCAAGAGGACCAGGAGAGGCCCCAAAGGGGACACAGGGCAGTGACCGCCAGGCTTGGAGAGGAGCCGCTCCTGGCAAAGCCGGCGCCCGATTTCTGAACTCCGCCTCCGTTCGGGACTACACTTCCCAGGGGCTATTGCGGCGGAGGACACGCCCACTTCCGGAGAGGACCCGAAGCCGGGCGAGTGCACGCCCCGCCGGGTGCTGAGGAGAAGGCAGGTCTGGGCTGGGAGGTGGCCGAGGCTGGACTGGGGCGCGGCGGGGGCGGTGTCCCGGCTCCTGCGTGGGAGGCGGGCGTGAGCGTGCGCGTGTGGCCTGGTGGCTGTGAGTGCCCATACGTGGTGAGCGTGTGGTGCGGCGGTGAGGAGGGGCGAGCGCGCCCGGGGATGGCGGCCCGATGTGTGACTGTCCGGTGCGTGGCCGCGAATCTGCGCCTGCGTGCACGTCCCGGCGGCGTGCAGAAGGCGGTGTGTGTTGGAATGAGTGAAGCACTTCAAGTGGCCAAGAGCAGGAAACCCGGCCGGAGGAGGCTTACTCCGTCCTCCCCTGTATCGACTGCGTAGCGCCCAGTGTGGGCAAAGTCCTAGAGCCCGGGGAAGTTGTCCGGGCGGGGCAGCCTTTGCTGAAGCATTTCCTGTCAGCCCTATCTGGAAGGGGCAGAGCTCAGGACATGGCTCCATGTCCACAGGACAGCGAGGAGCGAAGACCATGGGGACTGAGCACACAGGTAAGAGTGACAGATGACGGTTGCGGCAGCCGGAATGGACATTGAGGTTTTGGGTGCTGTCTTTCGGGGTTCAGGTGCTGGAGTAGGATGTCCCCCATTTCTAAGGCTAGTGGACCTGGAAGTCGAAAGATTTGGAGGGTCACCTTGGGTCAGAGCGGAGCTGGGTTTAGTTACGGAGGGACCTTGACTTGGCCAGAGACACCTAACCAGATAACCTGACTCAGGTCCTTGGGATATCACTAAGGGCCCAGGGGAGAGAACACTACCCGTAATATTACCCATTATAGCATTACCTCTGGGTACTCTGCTGCTGTTGAAGGAATAGCTCAGCATTTAGATTTTTACCCGTCAGAGCCTTGTCCCATCTATCACTGTAGGATTTGGGAAGAAGGCGAGATTCACAGCTTCACCCAGAAATGCCGAGGCATTCCAGCCTTTCTATGGCTTAATCACGTTCTAGTCAATAACGGAAGATATCCCCATTCCTTGGGCTTCTCTCCCTCCCCTCTGGCCTCCCACTCCAATAAAGAGAAAGGGGGAAGAAGGGCTATTTTTAGCCATATTGTTCTTTGCTTGTTTAGCTTCCTGCATGCAATAGTAATAGCTAATGTTTAATGAGTGTTTATTATGTACCAGACACAGTTCTAAGACCTTTTGGAAGTATCAGCACCAAACTTCACAACATTATGAAGTAGGAACTATCTTACCTCTTTTTTACAGATGAAGGCACCAAAGCATAGAGAGGATAAGTAATCACTAGCAAGTGGAAGAACCGGGATTCAGATCCAGAACAGGCTGACTCCAGAGTCACTGGCTGTCATGTAGTCTCCTCAACTACTGCCTCAGGTAGGTTTCTTAGCCACTTTTGAGAGTTAAATAAACTGACTCTGAAAGGGTTAAATAACTAAAGAGTTCATATCCGAGAACCTCCACTGAGCAGGTTTGGGGTTTTTTTCTTAAAAAGTTTATGACTCTAAGTTCTTAGGTAAAATGGAGATGGTAATATATACCTCACAGTACTGTCATAAGGATTAAATGACCTCGTACATGTAAAGCACTTGGTACAGTCCCTGCCATGTAATATGTTCATTTTTATCATCATTATGGTAATCCTTTGAGAAGGCAGTGGAATTTAGATGAAAGAAACTAGAATTAATTCAGATACTTTATCCTCTTCCTAATTAAGGAAACGTAGCTCAGTGGAGTCAAGGGACTGCTTCAACACTGTAGTTTGTAACAAAACAAAATGAGATCCTGGGCCTCATGAGGATTTTTTCGTTTGGTTGTCTGCAAGTCACATGGACTCTGTTGTAACAAAAGGAATGCCTCTCTCTGGAAAAGATGGAATTCTCCAAGGAATTTGTCTTATAGAATCTTCACAAATCCTGGCCAACTGCACAGAGGACTTATTTTCTGTTATTTTCTGGTGTATGAGCAAATAACTTTTGTGATAGAGTCAGCCAGACCTAGGTTGGTGACTAGGTTATTTACAAATTTGTATGACTTGTGAAAAAGACTTGACTTCCCAGAGCTTGCTTGTGTAAAATGGTGACAATATACCCGATTCTGTTTGAAGATTGTAGAGATTTAAAGACAGTATTAATATACGCAGCACAGACATGGTGGCTCATGCTTGTAATCCCAACACTGTGGGAAGCCAAGGCAGGAGGATTGCTTGAGGCCAGCAGGTTGATTAGATACCCAACTCCAGGAGGTTGACACCTCCTGGCCTCAAGCAATATAGTGAGCAATTGGGCAATGTAGTGAGACCCCCATCTCTATAGAAAGTAAAAAAACTAGCTGGGCATGGTGGCACATGCCTGTAGTCCTAGCTACTTAGGAGGCCTAAGCAGGAGGATCCCTTGAGCCCAGAGTTTGAAGATACAGTGAGCTATGATCACGTCACTGTACTCCAACCTGGGCAACAGAGTGAGACCCTGTCTTAGAAAAAAAAAATGTACACACACACACGACACCTAGTATTAATAAATCTGTTGTTAATGAATTGGTGGCTGATGGGGAGAGGGGGTCAAGAGATATTATGCTCATCCTGAAAACCCAGAGCAGAGGGGAACCCCAGCTATATATTTCAAGTCTCCCAAAGAGCATCAGGACGGTGGGGTGGGGGAGTTGGAGTGAGGATTGTGAATGAGGACACAAGAAGCTGAAGAGAAGAAAGCATTTTCAGACTTTGATTATTAGTGCTACTTGGTTTCTCACTACTTCTTTTTCTCCCCAGCTCTACAATCCCAGAGTAAAGCTCTTCTCCAAATGAAGAGCCAGGAAGAGGTAGAGGTGGCAGGAATTAAACTTTGTAAAGCCATGTCCCTGGTGAGTTAGTATTCCCCCTCTCCCCACTAAAATAGTTTTGCTTTTCAGGATTTGGTAATACTTGTTTCTTCTGAAAATTTTGTGCTTAAGAGTACCACCCTGAGGCCTGTTTCCTGTTTCTTCCCTTTCTGGTATGTGATGGGGTTGTGAGTGAGGGATAGACTCACACAGCCCAGTGCCCTCTCAGAGGTTCCTTCTCTTCTTCCTGCTCATTGTTTATTTTTCATTCAGGAAATGACCCAGTCTGAGCCCTTCCCTTGTGCTCAGTCTTTTCATAGGCATCTGACAAAGCAGAAGTACAATCCTCAGAGGAAATTTCCATGCCTAGTTTCTAAGTCTCAGTCCTGATTCTCAGAGAGGTTATAATCTGCTGGAGAAATGAAAAGGCAGCAAACACTTATACAGTGTGAGAAGTGCTGCAGGCAGAGAGTAGACTCACAGTGGAATACTTGGGAAGGGCCATTAATAGCCCATATGATGTTTTTGGGTGAATTAGAAAAAAAGGTGCCCCTTCCTCCCTACAGGTGAAGCTCTGTAACAGGCCGCACAATATGGCAAGAGGAAGTCTATCGTATTTTAGCTCCTTCCTGCCTCCTTGGTGAAGGATCCTTGAGCAGGATATAGCCTGCGCCATCCTACTCACTGCTGAGGGCAGGAAGGGTTGGGGGGACTTCACAGAGGAAGTGATTCCTGAGTTATGCCTTGAATGAAATGGAGGAAGTGCAGGCACAGGTGGGATTGGTGGCATTCTGAACAGAGTATGCAAAGGTTTGTTCTCCCCATTTGACCATGGAGCCGTGAACATCTTAAAATGCCAAGGAATGTTTTACATCCTTTCTTCTTTCTAGGTTGAATACCATAATCTGTTTAGTCAGTCCTTTGTTGTTCCGTAGGTAAATTGTTGACAATTATCTGCTATTAATGGAGTGTTGCAGTAATTATTCTTGTAGTTGAATTTTTGCCCTCATCTCTGATTATTTTCTTTGACTAAGTTCCTAGTTTTTCACTCCTTGTGGATTAAAGTTTCTCAAACTGACCCTACTCTGGAACATTTTAAATTTTATTATTTTTATGGCTAACAATAGAAGCTTCAGAGCTACAGTTCATGTTCTGATTAAGATAAACTGCTAATCTAGTTTCACCAGCAAATTGCTTGTTGTAAGAAAGTATTGAATTTGGTTTACAAACTTAGAAAATTAAATTTTTTAAAATGGAGTAGTTAAGTTTTTTTTTTGTTTTTTGTCTTTTTTTTTGAGATGGAGTCTCACTCTGTTGCCCAGGCCAGAGTGCAGTAGTGCAATCTTGGCTCACTGCAACCTCTACCTCCCAGGCTGATTCTTCTGCCTCAGCCTCCCAAGTAGCTGGGATTACAGGCCTGTGCCACCACACCCGGCTAATTTTTTTTTTTTTTTTAAGTAGAGATGGGGTTTCACCATGTTGGCCAGGCTAGTCTCAAACTCCTGACCTCAAGTGATCTGCCAGCTTTGGCCTCCCAAAGTTCTGGTATTCCAGGTGTGAGCCACTGTGCCTGGCAAAATTTTTTTTTTTATAATAGGCATAACAACTTACGGCCAGAGCATGACACCTTTTCTTAGGTATAATGCCACAAAACATACACTACCAAGGTAACTTGTTTCTTAGCGCATTTAGACATTTTAAACAAAAGCATTCATGTCAGTTGCCAGAGGAAAATATTTTAAGAGTGGCAGAATTTGTCATAAAGGTTAAGATGGACTATGCACACTCCACTCTTTTTCCCACTGAAAGTTGCTATAAAACCAGGACAGCGTGCCTGGAACAGCAATCTGAGGTCTCGGTAAAGTAAATAGTAGCAGGCAGGGTGGACACAGTGACTCACACCTGTAATCCCAGCACTTTGGGAGGCTGAGGTGGGTGGATTACCTGAGGCCAGGAGTTCAAGACCAGCCTGGCCAACATGGTGAAACCCTGTCTCTACAAAAAAATATATATATATAAAAATGAGCCAGGTGTGGTGGTGCATGCCTGTAATCCCAGCTATTCAAGAGGCTGAGGCATGAGAATCACTTGAACCTGGGAGGCGGAGGTTGCCAAGAGCCAAGATTGTACCACGGCACTCCAGTCTGGGCAACAGAACAAGACTCTGTCTGAAAAAAAAAAAAAAAAAAGGAGTAGCAGGCAGATTCGGGAAAAAGCCCCAGATTTGAAGTACCACCAGACCATGGTGCGTTTACCTTCAAGAGACTCAAAACCTGCAAGTGGGTAATGGTGTGGACAGAAAGAGCTGCAGGAGAAGCCTTCTAGTTGATAATCAAACTGCTGAAAACTAAAGACAAAAAAATCTCAAAAACCAGCCACTGAAAAATGATGAAGAACTGCCAACCTAGAATACTATGTCCAGGGAAAGTAGCCCTTAGGAATGCAAATAAAATGAAGTTACTCATAGGAAAGAAAACTAAGAACATTCACTGCCAGAATTCTACAAGAATCACTAAAGGAAGTTCTTCAGATAGAAATTATACCAGAAGGGAACTTGGAGCATCAGGGTGAAGGAAGTGCAACAGAAATGGGAAATATTGTATGTAAATACAATAGACTGTTCTCTTGAGTTTATAAAAATATCTTCAATGGTTAAAAACAAAGCTGATAGCTTAACTAAACAGAACAGTATTTTAATATAGGTAATCTAGATTCAGAGACCATGTCTAAACTATTGTAGCATACTACAGTTAGGTAAAATAAAATGTAAGAATTATGATTGAAATACTAAATGAAATGTTTCACCTGTTCTTCTTGGCTTCCTCTTCTTCTTTCTCTTTGTTTTTTCCCTTCTGTCCTTCTTCATCCTTATCATAGGCAACAATTCTTAAGCAATTACATCATGCCAGGCATTTTAGATCTGTTTCTTCATTTAATTTTCACAGTGCTGCCATAAAGCAAGTACTATATTTCCATTTTTCAGATGGGAAAACTGAGGCACAGGGAAGTTAAATTTGGCCAACCTCACCCAGCTAGTTAGTACCACAGACCAAATTCATTGGAGTAATCTGATCTTTTTTCTGATTTATTCAAAACTGGTATTTATTTAAAAGTCTGATGTTGATATAAGTGAAGTCATAAAATAAATTGAAAATCTCCCAGTAACAGTCCAGTGGATCATTTTGTGGGTTGGTTAGGAAATGGATCTCATGTAACAAAACACAGGTTGCTTGATATGTGCTCACATCACATTATTTCTCCTGATAATTTCCCATTAGATTATCAAGAAACAACTTTTGGGCATGTTGGCTCAGGCCTATAATCCCAACTCTTTGGGAGGCTGAGGTGGGAGGATTGTGAGAGGCCAGGAGTTTGAGATCAGCCTGGGCAATATAGTGAGACCTTGTCTCTACAAAATAAAGAAGTAAATAGAAAAACGAAAAACAACTTTTCAAATGTGTTCTTCTCTCCTGATACAAATATATTTTTATTTCAGAAGAAAAGACTATAGCTAGGTGTTTTTTTTCTTTCATTTTTTAGGCATACCTCTTAACATCTCAAGAACACTAAGATTTCTTAGAAAATATTGTGGAGATTGAAATCATGTTCATCAGGTCAGCATCCTTCCTTGCAAGTTTTTCTCACAGTTCCAGAGCTCTTTAGCTTCTCCATGTAGAGAAGTGATTTAGCTCCTAACATGAATAGCATTGCATTAGCACTTGATTATATCCTGTTTTGAGTGTAGTCAGCATTTTTTCATTGGTAATGTATTCTCGCCACCTAGAATTGCAAATGTTTGAAGAGCAAGGAGTATCTCATTTTTTTCTTTTTCCTAATACGTACAGCATAACTAGGCAGAAAAGTTGTCCAATAACTTACCTGACCTGGATCATTTAGACCCTTAGTGCAGTTACTTATACATAGTGTTTTTAATCCCAAAGTGAGAACAGCATAACCCTTTACCCTAGAGTTCACATTGGAATGTGAACACTGAGTAAGCAAGATCATATTTGTGTCATTTTAGGGTTCAGTGACTTTCACAGATGTGGCCATAGACTTTTCCCAAGATGAATGGGAGTGGCTGAATCTTGCTCAGAGAAGTTTGTACAAGAAGGTGATGTTAGAAAACTACAGGAACCTAGTTTCAGTGGGTAAGAGTATCTTCCTCCTTTTGCCTCCCCATGACTTAGTAGTCTTTTATGCCATTATCAGAATTTCCCACAGTTTTCCACAGCATAGGCAATTTTTATATGTTTTTCTACATGCAGGTCTTTGCATTTCTAAACCAGATGTGATCTCCTTACTGGAGCAAGAGAAAGACCCTTGGGTGATAAAAGGAGAGATGACCAGAGGCCTGTGCCCAGGTAAGTGGAGGATACCTAGAGATAAAGGAACTGTTCTCAACATGTTCTTGTCTCTGAAATGTGTTGGAAAACACCTGTCAGACTCCCTCCCAAACTGAAACTTGTTCTTCTAACAGCAGTTTTTGAATGGTTATTCTCTTCCCTACTAGTGTAACTTGCCTCCTTTACCTTTACTGATTTCTTATGCGTACCAGGGTCTATTTCTGAGCTCTTGTTTTACTGATGTTTACCTAATTCTACTCAAGCACCATATTGTTGTCATCGTCCCTGACTTCAAACATTTCTGAATCCTTTAGATAAGCTGATGTTTAGTTTTTTGAACTGGTTTAAATATTTTCCTTTCTTTACAAGGTGAGTTTATTGAGTTAACATGTATTACAGCTATTTTCTTCCCTCTGCCTTTTTCTTTTTTGTATTTCTTGTGTTATTTATTCTTGTTTTGTTGTTTATTAGGTCTGTTTTTTCTCACTCTCTTCTTTATACCACCCCACCCTTTGAATTAGAAAAGTTTTTAGTTCTACAAGTTGTTACCTTTATGTATTTATATATTTTAAGATCTTTTAGAATTTTTCTGCTTGATATTCCAAACATTGTCTTCTGATACCCTTACAAAAGATGAAGAAATTAGCTCATGAATATTACTTTCTTTCCCTGTGTACATCATTTCCCCACTTATATTGTGCTCACTGGGATTTTTGACCCAGAGTATTTTATTCAATTTTTTTTTTTTTTAATTTTCTTGCCTTGCTTTGTAGCTGTTTTACTGATTTAGAAAACTAGATAAGAGACAACAGAAATATATTGCAAGAAAATGAACCTCAAATGAGATGGTCCTGGTTTAATCTGTGTCCTGAAGCGTAGACTTTTCCTACTTTCAGTTCTTCATTTTATTTTATTTTATTTTACTTTTTAAAATTAGAGACAGGATCTTGCTATGTTACCCAGGCTGGAGTTGAACTTTTGGGCTCAAGCAATACTCCCACCACAGCTTCTTGAGTAGCTAGGACTACAGGAATGTATCACCACACCTGGCCCTACTTTCAGTTCTTACAGTTTCAAGAAGAGAATTGTGGGTTACTTGTGGTCCTATGTACATCAATAAATAAGAAATAATGAAAATCAGTAAGCATCCAATTCACAATATTAGAAAAAGAACAAAATGAATTTAAGGAAAACCCAGATAAGTTGTATGTAGTGATTTATACTTCTACAAATAAAAGTAGGAATGAATGAATTAGAAACAGTAGCGCTCCTGAAAATAAAGTATTGTACATAACTTCATTAGAAAACCAACACAGTATATAAACTAAGGACAAATGAGAGAAAACACAAAAACAAAATAATTATAAATAACCACACATGCATAAGAACTTAAAAGAATCATATGAATCTATTTTCCTCAACTCTCCATAAAATAATTTGAAAAAATAGATGATATTCTAGGAGAATATAATAATGTAGGTTACCGTAACTGATACCAAGAGGAGATATAACATTTAAACAAGTAGGTTACCATCAAAGAAATGTAGAATGTTGTATAGGAACTGCCTCCCCCAAGAAAAGAAGCCACATCCCCAAATAGTTCTTTAAGGAAAAATATCATCAATGTTGTTTAAATTGTTCTGGGATAGAGAATAAAAAGAGAGCTTAAAACATTTTCATTTATGAATACAGCATATCCTGTGATACCAAAATTACCAAAATAGCACCAAAAAGAGAAATTAGCGACAAACCTTAATTATGAATATTGGTTCAAAATCTTAAAAGGTCATATTGAAATAGTATACCATGACCAATGAGGATTTATTACAGCAGTGCAAGGATGGTTGTATCAGCTAATCTTATATAAGAACCATAAAAACATGTACTTCTGCTTGTGGGTTTCAATAACTATGTGATTCACATTTTCATTTTCGAAATTTCCATTATTCTAGCATTTAATAAAGGAGACATTTGCTTTCTTAATATCTTTCAGACTTGGAGTGTGTGTGGGTGACCAAGTCATTATCTTTAAACCAGGATATTTATGAAGAAAAATTACCCCCAGCAATAATAATGGAAAGACTTACAAGCTATGACCTTCAATGTTCAACATTAGGGAAAAACTGGAAATGTGAAGACTTGTTTGAGAGGGAGCTTGTAAACCAGAAGACACATTTTAGACAAGAGACCATCACTCATATAGATACTATTATTGAAAAAAGAGACCACTCTAACAAATCTGGGACAGTTTTTCATCCGAATACATTATCTTATATAAAACAGATTTTTCCCATGGAAGAGAGAATATTTAATTTTCATACAGATAAGAAAAGCTTAAAAACACATTCAGTTGTGAAAAAACACAAGCAAGACTGTGGAGAAAAGAAACTTTTAAAATGTAATGACTGTGAGAAAATATTCAGCAAAATCTCAACCCTTACTCTTCACCAAAGAATTCATACAGGAGAGAAACCCTATGAATGTATTGAATGTGGAAAGGCCTTTAGCCAGAGTGCCCACCTTGCTCAACATCAGAGAATACACACAGGAGAAAAACCTTTTGAATGTACTGAATGTGGGAAAGCCTTTAGCCAGAATGCTCATCTTGTTCAACACCAGAGAGTTCATACTGGAGAGAAACCTTATCAGTGTAAGCAGTGTAATAAAGCATTCAGCCAGCTTGCACACCTTGCTCAACATCAGAGGGTCCACACTGGAGAGAAACCCTATGAATGTATTGAATGTGGGAAGGCTTTTAGTGATTGTTCATCCCTAGCTCATCATCGAAGGATTCACACTGGGAAAAGACCTTATGAATGTATTGACTGTGGGAAAGCTTTCAGGCAGAATGCTTCTCTTATACGTCATCGGCGATATTATCATACTGGAGAGAAACCCTTTGACTGTATTGATTGTGGGAAGGCTTTCACTGATCACATAGGACTTATTCAGCATAAGAGAATTCATACTGGAGAGAGACCTTACAAATGTAATGTGTGTGGGAAGGCTTTTAGCCATGGCTCATCTCTGACAGTACATCAGAGAATTCATACAGGAGAGAAACCTTATGAATGCAATATCTGTGAGAAAGCCTTCAGCCATCGTGGGTCTCTTACTCTTCATCAGAGAGTTCATACTGGAGAGAAACCCTATGAATGTAAAGAATGTGGGAAAGCTTTCCGGCAGAGCACGCATCTGGCTCATCATCAGAGAATTCATACTGGAGAGAAACCTTATGAATGTAAGGAATGCAGCAAAACCTTCAGCCAGAATGCACACCTTGCGCAACATCAGAAAATACACACTGGGGAGAAACCTTATGAATGTAAGGAATGTGGTAAGGCCTTCAGTCAGATTGCACACCTTGTTCAGCACCAGAGAGTTCATACTGGTGAGAAGCCTTATGAATGTATTGAATGTGGGAAGGCCTTTAGTGATGGCTCATATCTTGTTCAACATCAGAGACTCCACACTGGCAAAAGACCGTATGAATGTCTTGAATGTGGGAAGGCATTCAGACAGAGGGCATCCCTGATTTGTCATCAGAGATGTCATACTGGTGAGAAACCTTATGAATGTAATGTTTGTGGGAAAGCCTTTAGCCATCGTAAATCCCTTACTCTACATCAGAGAATTCATACAGGAGAGAAACCTTATGAGTGTAAGGAATGTAGCAAAGCCTTCAGCCAGGTTGCCCATCTTACTCTACATAAGAGAATTCATACTGGAGAAAGGCCCTATGAGTGTAAAGAATGTGGAAAAGCCTTCAGGCAGAGTGTACATCTTGCTCATCATCAGCGAATTCATACCGGAGAGTCATCAGTTATTCTCTCCTCTGCCCTCCCATACCACCAAGTCCTATAGATTCAATCTTGTAAATGGTTCTAGAATCCATCTGCTTTTTTCCAGCACATGTCCCATCATCATAGTCCAAGACGCAACCATCTCATATGGATTTCTGCGGTAGCATAACTGTTGCCTGTTTTGCTCCTATCAACTACATGTTTAACACTGTAGGCAGCCTAACCTTTTAAAAATAAAAATACATATTTATGTTATTTTCCCATTTAAAACACTTGATTTGAAAAATATATTAATTCATTTCAAGGATTTAGCACACACTGGCATATAGTTATTGCTAAATAAATGCTAGCCATTAAGGTAAGGTTTCCTTACAAACTGTCATATTAAGCAGCAAGTAAACCAAACAGTAAGTCAAGAGTAAGATTTTAGAGCAGACAGAAGATTACTCTCCTGGTAGAGAGGAAAGATGAACAAACTCAGAATTGAAAGATTTATGGTACACGAGGTAACATGGTGGCTTATACTCCCTCTGTGACATTGTTGATGAGCAACTCTCACTTGACCTGACACTGAGAAGAGAGAATCGGCCAATTAGAACAAAAGCTTTTAGCTGGGTGCGGTGGCTCATGCCTGTAGTCCCAGCACTTTGGGAGGCTGAGGCAGGCAGATTGCTTGAGCTCAGGAGTTCGAGACCAACCTGAGCAACATGGTGAAACCCTGTCTCTACAAAAAATACAGAAATTAGCTAGGCGTGGTGGTGCACACCTGTAGTCCTAGCTACTCAGGAGGCTGAAGCGGGAGGATTGGTTGAGCCCAGGAGGTAGAGGTTGCAGTGAGTCATGATCACACCACTGCAATTCCAGCTGGGCAGCAGAGCCAGACACTGTCTCGAGGAAAAACAAAAAAAGAACAAAAGCATTTGGTAGAATGTAGAACTAACCAGGGTAGGTAGTAGTAAACTAAAAGTAACAAGCCAAAAAAACGTGAATAGACTAATAGCCATGAAACAAACTGAAAAGGGTAGTTCAATACTCTGGCCTTTATAAAAGTACCACAGACAATTCATGTAGTATTTAAATTGTTCTAGCATAAAATAAAATGCAATAAGACCTTCCATCTTGTTCCATGAGATTGACAAGACATGCCAAAACATAAAAGTATGTACACTGCAATTAGTTTCTGAATGTAGATGTTACAACTTAAACTTATTTTTAAAATATTTAAAAATAGGAAGGCTAGACATGCCTCTGTATAGAAAATCTGATAAAAATATTTCTCCCTAAATTGTAAATTCATTGATATTCCAATAAAAATTTCCATCTATTTTTTAGTTAAGAAGCTGATTCTGATCATCTGTAGAATTTTGATTTTAACAAAGAATGTAGTTTACATTGGGAATGTGATACTAATACTAATTGAACATTTGCTAATGTTTCACATACTGTTTTAGATGCTGGGGGATACAATAAGGTACAAGATGGACAAAAATACGTGCTCTTACAGATCTAGTAGAACAGAAAAAATTAAATGCATGCCATGTGATAAGTATTAAAGAGAAATGATCTAAAAAAGAAGCTAGGGAGTGCTGGATCAGGCACCTTACTATCACCAGAACATGTTGGTATTAGAGGATGAGGGAAGCACTAGAGGTAACTGCGAGACACAAAAGGCATAATGAAAATAGTCATGATAGTCCCACGGCAGATATTGTTTATGATGCTTTGAGTGTTGGAGGAAGGGAGGATTGATGGTTTAACAGAGATCATGGCAGTTATGTTCACTCATACAAATGTTGATTTAGAAGCTGGTGGAATGGTATTTTTTGAGTGACAGCTTTATTGAGACAAAGCAATTCTGGAGAAGAACACCCATATCCTTCTCTCTGTATCCATCAGCAGAAGTGAAGAGGGAGCCCCAAAGCTCCACTTAAAGTGTACAACTTATGGCTTTTAGTTCATTCACGGAGTTGTGCAACCATACCACCGTCAATTTTAGAACATTTTCATCACCTCAAAGAGGAATCCCTTGTCCTTCTGTAGTTATGGCCATCCCTGGAAGAGTACTTTTTTTTTTTTCCAACTGAAGCACCCGGAGCTCTTGGGTTCCCTCTTAACTGCTTTCTGTGGAAGTATAGAGGGCCATGTGAGGGAAGCTCTTATCCAGGGTACATGACTGCTAGAAAATGGAGCTTGGGGCTTCCTCTTCACTTCTGCTGATAGAAGCATAATGGCTAGGGGATGGGTAGTCTCACTAGAGAATGTGGAGCTTTCAGACTCTCCTTATATATGATAAAAAGGACTTTTCATTGTAGTGGGGAAAAGGTGGTTTGATCAAATGGCATTGGGAAACTTAGCTCACTGGAAAAACAGATCTGTACCTTTCACACTAATGAAGGCCTGAGAGATTAAAGGTCTAAATGTAAAATTAAAGTACATGAAAAACAGAATAATATTTATGTACCCTTGGTTTGAAATAGACTTTAAGCACTAATGCATAACCCTAAAGCTGACATTAGGCTTTTATATGGTGGAAAACATCATAGTCAATAGATAAATGAGAGACTGACACAAAGTGTTTGCAACAGATATAATAAAGGACTGTAATTCGTGATATTCAAAGTACTATTACAAACCAATAATAATCTGCAACTTAGAAAAATGGACTAATGTCCCATTCACAAAGGATGAAATAAAAGCAGTTAATGAAAATTATCCAGTATCACTAGAAATCAAGACATGCAAATTAAAGTGATTATCTACTTTTTCCCCAAAAGACTGACTAATAGAGTGATAACATTCAGTATTGGTGAATGTGTGGAAACAAGGGAGTTCCATTGTTGATTACATATCTGTTGCTTTATGTATATATCCTTTGAATTAATATTCCTTGGAGACCAACATATACAAAAGTAGATAAATGTATTAGTGGCAAAAAAATTAATGGTAAACTATTAAAACAAATGTCCATCAGGGTAATAAATAAATTAATTATGGTATATAGCCATTCAATAGGAATTATGCAGCTGTTGAAAAAAAATCAATGTGTATAGTCATAGAAAGATAGCTGTGCTATACTAAATGAAAAATTGCAGACCTGTATTGTAGTATAGGCCCATAATTGTAATATCAAAAATAAAAATCAAAATATATATTACAGTGGGCATCTGTTTTTCTCTCCCCAGTTTCCCTTGCCTCCTCCTTTTGGCTGCACTATGTCATCTTTTCCTTTTGAGTAACTGGCCATACCCTACCATATGTTTCTGATGGACGTGGCCGATAAAATTGTCTCTGAATTTCAAAAGGCATTTGGATCTGTGTTATCCAATGGCAACTCCCTAAAAGCTGATGCAGTTATTCTTTTGATTGGTCCTTGGAACCACCCTGGTTTTTGTACTTTCTAAGTCTGTGATTCCTCAAGCTACCCATTATCTTTCCGGTACTTGATTTTTGCCTCCTGTTGGTCAGTTGCTTGCAAGTAAAGAAACAATCATACAGAATTTGGTACGAAGATTGGGTAATAGGCATTAGAATCCTTGGAAAAATCGGGTATTTGGAGTTGCTTTTTGGATGAGATGGGGCAAATAAGACTTATTTTCTAGACTGGAAAGCATCTCATGGTGTGCGATGAGCAAACACCTGATTATTCATTATAGTCACCTGGGATGAATAGAGGTCTAGGGTTCTGGATAATGACAATTTTAAAAGGATGGAGAATGCTGAGTCCAAAAGGTACATGTAATACTGGTATCTAACTGCTTTGAATAACTTAAAGTTTAGCTCTTGAATTTCTAGCATTAAGGCAAAAAAAAATTCAACTAAGGGATTTTGTATGATATGTTGAAAGATGTCTTACATTGTTTAAAGTCATAGGGTTAAGATGGCTCATAACCAAATTTAGAGACTATTTTTATGCATTGTTAAAGTGGAATGCTGGTTAAATTTTATACTTTATTCACAAGAGTCACTGTGAATTGAATTGTGAATTCAGTTCTGAATTGTGTTCCCACCAGCACCACCAAATGCTGGCCTCTACCACCACCAAATTTACTTGTTGAAGTCCTAAACCCCAAAGTGACTGTATTTGGACATAAGGCCTTTAAGAAACTAAGGTTAAGTTAGGCCATAAGAGTGAGGCCCTAATCCCATAGGACTAGTGTCCTTATAAGAGGAAGAGACACCAGAGCTCTGTCTCTCTACGTGTGCACAGAGGAAATGCCATGTAAGGACACAAGAAGAATGCTGCCATCTGCAAGCCGAGAGGAGAGACCTCACCAGGAACCAGCCCTGCCAGCACCTTGATCTTGGACTTTTAGTCTCCAGAACTGTGAGAAAATAAATGTTGGTTGTTTAAGCCACCCAGTCTGTGGTATATTGTTACGGCAGCCTGAACTGATTAATGCAATTACCATATAATTTATTGTCCAAACTGGGACATTTTTGAGAGTGAAAGGGGTAGCTAACTGCACAGGGCACTTGACGACAGGTGTTCATATCCTCAGCAAAGCAGGATATATGGTCATACTTCTTGTGTAACAGAATATTGAATAGAAAAAAATATAGCTGTACTATTGGAAAGGTGATATTGGAGATGATTGAAAGGGTTGGAATATACTGAACTTCCGGATTCGTGTGATATACCACCTATTAACATCTGTTTGCATAGGTACATATGGCTGCTCTGAAGAGACAGCTAACAATTCATCTTATTCCCCCATTCCATTGTTGCTCACATGGAATAACAAAGTGAATTTAACATGACCATAACATTAAATGCAAAAATCAGGCTGAGCACAGTGGCTCATGCCTGTAATCCTAGCACTTTGGGAGGCCCAGGCAGGAGGATCATTTGAGACCAGGAGTTTGAGACCAGCCTGGACAATGAAGCATGACCCTATACCATATCTAAAAAAAAATTAAATTTTCCAGTCATGGTGGCACCTAGCTGCTCGGGAGGCTGAGGTGGGAGGATTGCTTGAGCCCAGGAGTTTGAGGCTGCAGTGAGCCGTGATCACACCACTGCAATCCAGCTTGGGTGACAAAGCCAGACCCTGTTTGAAAAAACAGATAAATAAAATCATACATACGTACAAAATTAAAATAGGGCAAAGAGTAACTGTATCTTAGAAGAATTTTTGGCCATTAGTTTACTAGTGTAGATTAAGAAAAGTCCAGGGCATTTGTGGAAGTGAAATTTGAGGAGGCTGAATATATTGACAAAGTGGCTTGAGTAGCCTGCCATGGTTCTAAGAATTTGTTGAACTCATCCATGTACCAAATGCTGGCTGCTAATAAATTACATTATAAGGCCAGAAATCTCTTAACATAACGTAAAGGATGTTGTTCAGACTTCAAAAGGCAGGAATACTGGATTGGTTCTTGTGTTGCAACATCGGGTCTCCTGACAAGAATCCAGAAACCTATACATTCATTCTTCCCATGAGAAAAACACCGTTTGTCTAGTGGATTTTAAAATCATTATACTGACTCTCTGGCAGGTCAAGAATGCTATGTAGAGAGATTGTAATTGAAGGAGCATCTCTGATCAAAAGACTAATTGAAATGGGAATGACACCAAACTGCCCCACCAGGTGAGCCTCCTCTGGGACTAATGTGACTTCAGAGAGAGCCTTTAACTCAGCATGCCCTGAGAGTCCTTGGGCAGATTGTTTGGGGCCTTGGGGAGGCTTTTTGGGGCTCCTGGAGGCAGAAGCAAAGAACAATTTAAAAATAAGATTTAAAAAATTCTACCTACAATAGCATCAAAAGGAATTAAATACTTAGGAATCAACAAAAGTACAAAAGTTAGATTCTGAAAACTATAAAATATTATTGAAAGAAAATCCCATATTTATGCATTGGAAATCTTAATATTATTAAGATGGCAATGCTTCCCAACATTATCTACATGTTCAATGCAATCTAATTTCCTTTTTGTGGAAATTGACAAGCTGATCCTAAAATTCATATGGAAGCACAAGGGACTCAGAATAGCCAAAACAATATTTAAAAAGCAAAACAAAGTTGGAGACTCACACTTTCCAATTTTAAATCAAAACTGTAGTAACCAAGACTATGCATTACTGGCATAAGGATAGTTATAGAGATCAATGGAATAGAAATTAAGGTCCAGAAATAAACCCATACATCTATGCTCAATTGATTTTCAATAAGGATGTCAGAACAACTTAATGTGGGATAAGAAGAGTTGTTTCAGCTGGGCACGGTGACTCACGCCTGTAATCCTAGAACTTTGGGAGGCCGAGGCAGGTGGATTGCCTGAACTCAGGAGTTTGAGACCAGCCTGGAGAATATGGTGAAACCCAGTCTCTACTAAAAATACAAAAAATTAGCCGGCTGTGGTGGCGTGCACCTGTAATCTCAGCTACTCGGGAGGCTGAGACAGGAGAATTGCTTGAACTCGGGAGGCAGAGGTTGCAGTGAGCCGAGATCATGCCATTGCACTCCAGCCTGGGTGGCAGAGTGAGACTCTGTCTCAAAAAAAAAAAAAAAAGAAAAGTCATTTCAACAAATAATGGTGGGATCACTGGATATCTACCTGCAAAAGAATGAATTTGGGGCCGGGCGTGGTGGCTCACACCTGTAATCCCAGCACTTTGGGAGGCCATGGCGGGCGGATCGTGAGATCAGGAGATCGAGACCATCATGGCTAACACGGTGAAACACTGTCTCTACTAAAAATACAAAAAATTATCTGGGTGTAGTGGTGTGCGCCTGTAATACCAGCTACTTGGGAGGCTGAGGCAGGAGAATGGCATGAACCCAGGAGGCAGAGCTTGCAGTAAGTCAAGATCACGCTGCTGCATTCCAGCCTGGGTGACAGAGCAAGACTGTCTCAAAAAAAAAAAGAAAGAAAGAAAGAATGAATTTGGACCCCTACCTCACACTATATATGAAAATGAATGCAAATAGATCAAACATCTAAATGCAATAACCCAAATCGTAAAACTCTTAGAAGAAACATAGTGGTATATATTCATGACCTTGGATTTGGAAATAGTTTCATAGATACAACTGTCAAAGTACAAGCAACAAAAGCAAAACAAGTTGGACTATATCAAAATTAAAAACATCTATGCTTCAAGGCTGGGCATGGTACCTCATGCCTGTAATCCCAGGACTTTGGGAGGCTAAGGTGAGAGGATCACTTGAGGAAAAGTTTGAGACTAGCCTGGGCAACATAGTGAGATCTGGTCTCTACAAAAAAAAAAAAAAATAATAATAATAGATGAGTTGGTGCATGCCTGTAATCCCAGCTACTTGAGAGGCTGAGGTGAGAAGATTGCTTGAGCCTAGGAGATCAAGGCTTCAGTGAGCTGTGAACGCACCACCACACATCAGCCCGGGTGACAGAGCAAGACACTGTCTTAAAAACAAACAAACAAAAAAATATATGCTTCAAAAGACACCATCAAGAAAGTGAAACAATAAATTCACAAGATGAGAGAAGGTATTTGCAAATCATTTATCTGTAAAGGACATGAATCCAGAATTACAACTTAACAATAACAAGACAAATAACCCAATTAAAAATAGGCAAAAGGTTTGAATAGACATTTATCCAAAGAAAATATATGAATGAAAAACAAGTATATGAAAAGATGCTCAACGTCACTCACCATTAGGGAATGTGTATCAAAACCACAATGATCTGCCCCCTGAAAGGGCCAGACAGGGGAAGGAATGCTGGGGTGGGGTTTTGTCATCCTGGGGATGGATAGGTGACAGAGCCTTCCCAATGTTCTCACTTTCCAATGACAGCTGGAAATGTGGTGGTTTGTGAAAATGAAGGCAGATGAGTCGTGAGAAGAATGGGCTAAAAATCCTGTAACGTGTGCACACATATTTATTCCGTCTTTATTTTGTTCTAACAAAACACCTTGCATAAAGGAACCAGCCACGTATTCCTTTGTTCCCGCTGAAAGAGTTTTTTCTTTATTAAAAAGAAGTACACACATATTGATCTACTTTAAGCACACACACATTGATCTTTACGTCCAATGTAATTCAAAAAAAACAAAGTAAGATTTTTAATTGACCATTGTAGACTGATTCTGTTACCACAACTGGACTCTGAGTTCTTTGGCTCTCATGTAAGTAGAATTTAACATCAGGCCAAACAGAAATTTTCTCAGGCAAGGTTTAAGAGGCTTGAAGCTCAAGCTATGCAAAGTCACTTCCACATTTTTGGGTATCTTTTCAGCAGCACCCCACTCTACTGGTACCAATTTACTGTATTAGTCTGTTTTCATGCTGCTGATAAAGGCATACCCAAGACTTGGGAGAAAAAGAGGTTTAATTAGATTTACAGTACCACATGGCTGAGGAGACCTCAGAATCATGGTGGGAGATGAAAAGCACTTCTTACATGGTGGCGGCAAGAGAAAATGTGAAAGAACTAAAAGCGGAACCCCTGATAAACCCATCAGTTCTCGTGAGACTTATTCACTGTCACAAGAATAGCATGGGAAAGACCATGCCCCATGATTCAGTTACCTCCCCCTGGGTCTCTCCCACAACACGTGGGAATTCTGGGAGATACAATTCAAGTTGAGCCTTGGGTGGGGACACAGCCAAACCATATCACTATCCTTTGGGAAACATAAAGTTAGGTTGCCAACTTTATAGCACTTCAAAGTTTAAATTATTGTAGGAGGACAAGTTCCCATTTCTTTCTTTTTTTTTTTTTTTTTTTTTTTTTTTTTTTTGAGATGGAGTCTCACTCTGTCATGTCACCCAGGCTGGAGTGCAGTGGCGCGATCTCAGCTCACTGCAAGCTCCACCTCCCGGGTTCACGCCATTCTCCTGCCTCAGCCTTCCGAGTAGCTGGGACTACAAGCGCCCACCACCATGCCCGGCTAATTTTTTGTATTTTTAGTAGAGATGAGGTTTCACTGTGTAAGCCAGGATGGTCTTGATCTCCTTGCCTTGTGATCCACCTGCCTCGGCCTCCCAAAGTGCTGGGATTACAGGCGTGAGCCACCAGGCCTGGCCAACAAGTTCCCATTTCTTACTAAAGAGAAGTCTTGGCAATAACTGAACAATGTCTCTGGCAGTTTACCCCAGAAGGACAAACCTTGACTTTTACAGGAAGCTGGCCAGGAGTGACATAGGAGCCATCTGATAAGTTGAAGGAATTGACATTTCTAGATCACAGTGGAAAAACTCCCACCACCCACCCAATGTGGCCTTCACACTGACATGTTTGTTGTGTTCCTTGTATCCAAGGAGCCTGGAACTCAGAATGCATGTACCTCATGGAACATTAAGGAACAGCCTTCATAAGGGCATAAGGGCTGCTGTTCTTGTGACTAAACACTATTAATACAGTGCCCAAACGGGGACAGTCTGAGTTATACACAATTTAGAGTAACTCCAATTGATTCCTCCGTTTTTAATTAATAGCATATTGGTGTTTTAAATAAAGTATTTTCAGAAGAGTAAAAAGGGCTTTAATTAAATCTGAGTAATTTTAAAGGAAATATATGATCAAAAAAGAGGAAAAATTTGCCTCAAAATAGACATAAATGGCTTAAATGAATGTTAAAACTGAAAATCAAAATAATTTAGAATGCACATACTAATTTGGAAACAGGTAAAATAGACATAAGGGTTTTATTTGTAGGGGGAGGGTCTGTAAAGTTAATTATGTGAACTTCTGAGTTGTAACTATGTATTGTTACAATCTACTCTCTGACTATTTCCTTCTTTGGGGAACAATGATTTAGATATCCTGAAAATGCCACATCAGTAAGTTGAACAAGAAGAACAGGAGCTTTAAGAACAAGATTCAAGATGAAACAATACAAGTTTTGAATATTTTATAAATAGCTAAAGGCAGAAAAAGTTGCCAATTATCTTAGACTTCCAGAAAGTGAAAAAGAAAAACAAACAAACTAAAGTCTTAATTGAAAAGAAGAAGAAAGAAAGACATGAAGAAAGAGATAGAGAATGCATGTTGAGAGTGGGGACAGGTAAGTACCAGCTGAACTCTTACCCTGGGCTGTTGGTCCTGAGGATGTGGTATAGGTTCAGCCTAAGCACTGGCTCCACCCCTTGAAATAGTTTGGATATTTGTCCCTGCCCAAAATCTCATGTTAGATTGTAATCCCCAGTGCTGGAGATGGGGCCTGGTGGGAGGTGTTTAGATCATGGGGCAGGTCCCTCATGGCACGGTGCTGTCTTCTCGATAATGAGTGAGTTCTTGTGAGATTAGGTCCTTTAAAAATGTGTGGCACATTTCGCCCTTCTGTCTTCCTCATGTGTTTTTGCCATGTGATGTGCGGCTCCCCTTTCACCTTTTGCCATGATTGTAAGCCTCCTGCGGCCTCCCCAGAAGTCAAGCAAATGCCAATGCCATGTTTCCTGTACAGCCTGCAGAACTGTGAGCCAATTAAACCTCTTTTCTGTATAAATTACCAGGTATTTCTTTACAGTAACGCAAGAATGGCCTAATACACTCCTCAAGGACCTCATCTCTGAGAGATCACACAATTCTTAAATCAGAGGGGCAGTTCATTGCTGAATCCAGGAAGACAGGCCCCAGGTCCAGGTTTTGGAATGAGTCCTGGAGGCAGTAAAGGGTCTGCTTGCCTGGTGGGGAATATTCAGGGGCCATCACTGAGGAGGGGGCCCATTCTCTGAGCAGGTGAGGACCAGCAGCCAGAGCTCCCACCAGCCCACAGGGGCAAGGAGGGAGGCCACCTTGGGCAAAGGAGATGAAGGAAAAGGAGGCGAGGGTGCTGAATGAAGGCTGCGGTCCTGTCCTCTGCCTCACCCCCAAAACCCAGAGGTCAGCCTCCAGCCCCTCACACTCCACAGAGAGGCCTTGGGAGGCTTGATGGGAACCCATTGAGTACTGAGCTCCAGGTCCCAGGAGAGCTTATAGCCACCCCCAAGTCACCATCACCTGCTGCTCTGGTAGGGGCCCTGGCTTCTGCCTCCAGGAACCCCTAACAAGCCTCCTCAAGGCCCCCAACAACCTGTGCAAGGACTCTCTGGAAATGCTGAGTTAAAGGCTCTCTGAGGTCACACTAGTCCCAGAGGAGGCTCACCTGGCAGGGGAGGTTGGTGCCATGGTCTGGAGGCTCTGGGTTGAGGATGAGCATTGGAGTTGGGGGGCCCAGGGAGGCCAGGCAAGCCCCCATTCAGGAGGAGGTAGAGACTGAACCCCCCTCACAGACCCAGGAAACAAAGACCACCATCCTTGGGTGTCCAGGTTCCGGGATCTCTGGAGCGTGGACATTCAGCTGCTGGCTCAGAGGCGGGAGGAGAGAGGAGCAGAGACCAGGACTCAGAGAGGACTTCAGGGGATCCCCCAAGACTGCCCCCTTTTCAAATCTGAGCCTGCTCCTGCCCACTCACTGGGAGAGGTGAGAGGGTCCCATTTCAGCCCAGCTCGTGGAGTGAGGGGCCCACACTCCATCCCTTGTGCCCTCCCTAGAACCAATTCCGTACCTGGCACATGCACTGACAGCCCGTTAATTCAGTGACATTATCTGACAGTAGGTCCTCTCTCTACCTGAACATAGCACCTCCCTGTATCCCCCATCTAGGCATCTCTGATGGTCAGGGAGCAGTTATAGGTTTGGGGGTGCCCCAGGGAGGCAAATGGGCTCTGGGTCTCCTACATTTTATGGGGAGGGTCATTTGTGGCCACTGGATCATTCAAATTAAAACCATGGACTTGGCACCCCGAGCTGGAAAAATGTCAGACAGGACATTCTGGGGGAGGTTAGAGGCACAGGGCACCAGGACACACAGGCCCTCCTGCACCCACACTGAACTCCTTCACTCACAGCTGGAATCGTGGATCCTGAGCCAGGCACTCTGGAAGAAACATCTGGGGAGGAATAGCTGTGGTTGGTTCCAAAGGACCAACAACCTGGGTCCCCAACAACCCCTCCCTTCTGTACCTCCCTTGGGATCACTCACACTCCCCGCGCCCCCACACACACATAAAGCAGAGGCCACAGCAGCAGCTCAGTGGCATCTCTGTGCTGGAGAACCAGGCCCACCCCCATACCATCCAGTTCCTCTTTTGGGGAAGAAAGAGGAAAAGCCCCACTGGAAGCCACTGGGAAAGGTCAGGATGGTGATTGAACCCAGAAGGGAAACTTCAGATACACAGTCCTTGGAAATCAAAGAAGGTCTAAATAAATTGAGAGAGATTCCATGTTCATGGGTAGGATGACTTGGTATTGTTCAGATGTCAGTGCTTCCTAACTAATCTATAGACTCAACCAATCCCAATCAAAATCCCAGCAAGTTATTTTGTAGATATTGAGAAAGTGATTATAAAGTTTATATGAAAAGACAAACATGCTCAGAATAGCCAACACAATACTAGAGAAGAAGAACAGAGTTGGAGAGCGGATACTACTCGACTTCAAGACAGAGCTATTGTAATCAAGACAGTGTAGTGTTGCCTAAAGAATAGAGAAGCAGCAATGGACCAGAATAGAGATCCCAGAAATAGAACCACATGAATATAGTCAGCTGATCTTTGTCGAAGAAGCAAAGACAACTTAATGGGGAAACAACAGTCTTTTCAACAAATGATGCTGGAACAATGGGATGTCTGCATGGAAAAAACAGACACATTTTTCAAAAAATTAACTTAAAATGGATCATAGACTTAAATGTAAAAATGCAAAATTATAAAACTCCTAGAAAGGAACAGGAGAAAATCTAGGTGACCTTTGGTTTAGCAATGAGTTTTTAAATATAAGATTGAAAAGCACAATCCAAAATAATTTAAAAAAAGGAAAAAAAAGAACAATCCGTGAAAGAAAAAAATTTATAAGTTGTTCGTTAAAATTAAAAACTACTCTGTGGGCCGGGTGCAGTGGCTCACACTTGTAATGTCAGAACTTTGGGAGGCCGGAGGAGGGCGGATTACCTGAGGCCAGGAGTTCGAGACCAGCCTGGCCAACATGGTGAAACCCTGTCTCTACTAAAAATACAAAAAATTAGCCAGGTGTGGTAGCAGGCGCCCGTAATCCCAGCTACTCCGGAGGCTGAGGTGAAAGAATCGTTTGAACCCGGGAGGTGGAGGTTGCAGTGAGTTGAGATCGTGCCACTGCACTTCAGCCTGAGCGACAGAGGGAGACTCTGTCTCAAAACACAACAAAACAAAAAACAAACAAACAAAAAAAACTTCTCTGTGAAAAAATACTGTTAGACTTAAAAGACAAACCACCATTGGGAGGACATGTTTTCAAAACACATAGCTGCTAAAGGACTTACATACAAAATATACAAAGACCTCATAAAACTCAACAATAAGAAAACAATGCACTTGAAAAATGGGCAAAAGATCTAACAAAAACTGCAAAGAGGATATACAGATGGTAAATAAGCATGGAAAAAGATGCTTACCATCATATTACCATCATATGTTATTAGGGAATTGCAAATTCAAGCAACAACAAGATATGACTACACACCTATTAGAATGACTAAAATCCAAAAAGAACTTTCAATATCAAATGGTGGCGAGATTGTGGACAGCAGTTCTCATTAATTGCTGTGGGTATGCACTTTGGAAAACAGTTTGGTGATTTCTTACAAAGCGAAACATACTCTTGCATATGATCTAGCGATCACACTCCTGGGTATCTGGCTAGGATTTGGAAAAACTGCTCTCATAAATTGATGCCAGGAATGTAAAATGGTACAGCCGCTCTGGAAAACAGTTTGACAGTTTGTTAAGAAAAAAACTAAACATACTATATGATCTAGTAATTACATTCCTGAACATTTATCCCAGGGAAATGAAGAGTTAATGTTCACACAAAATCTTGTAATAAGAAAACAATTAACAGTGGGAAGAGGCAGCTTACTGATTGGGAGGAAATATTGGCAAACCATATATCTGATAAGGGGTTAATATTCAAAATACATAAGGAACTCCTTCAACTCAATTACACTAAAAAACAAATAACTCGATTTAAAAATGGGCAAAGGACTTAAGTAGACATTTTCCCAAAGAAGACATATAGATAGCCAACAGGCATATGAAATGATGCTCAACATCACTGATTTTCAGGGAAATGCAAATCAAAACCACAGTGAGATATTACTTCACCCCAGTTACAATGGCTATTCTCAAAAAAAGGTAACGTGTTAGTGAGGCTGTGGAGAAATTGGAACCCTTGTTTACTGTTGGTGGGAATGCAAAGTAGTGGTGCTTCTTGGAAAACAGTTTGGAGGTTTCCCAAGAAATTAAAAGTAGAACTACCATATATTCCTGCAATCCCCATCTGGGTATATGGCCAAGGAATTGAAACTAGGATCTCAAGGAGATCTCAAGGAGGTTGCAATGAATAATGCACTTCCATGTTCATTACAGCATTATTTACAATAGCCAAGAGATGAAGATAATGTACATGTCCATTGACAGATGGACAGATAAAAGTGACACACACACACACACATACACACAATGGTGTATTTTTAAGCCCTAGAAAAAGAAATCCTGTCATATGCGACAACATGGATAAATTTTGAGCACATTATGCTAAGTAAAAGAAGCCAGTCACAGGACAAATACTTTATGATTCCACTTACATGTGGAATCTAAAATAGTCAAACTCATAGAAACAGAAATTAGAATGGTGGTTTCCAGGGGCTGGAGGAGGCGAGAAGATGTTACTCAACGAGTATAAAGTTTCTGTTATGCAAGATAATTAAGTTCTCTCTATATAGCAACTTGAATATATCTCCAGAGAATTGTGCTGAATGAAAAAAGCCAATCCCACTATTCACATACTGTATGATTCCATTTGTATAACATTCTTGAAATGACACAATTGTATATATGGAGGACAGACTAATGATCGAGTCTGGAGGAAAGTGAGTGTGGCTATAAAAGGGCAAGATGAGGGATCCTTGTGGAAATATTGAAGAGATCCTTGTGATGGAAATGTTCTGTCTCTTGAATGGACCGACGTCAGTATCCTACTTGTGATATTGCAAGATGTTGCCCTTGGGTGAAATTACCTAAGAGACATAGGTCTCTCTGTATGATTTCTATATTATGTTTTACAACCTGACGTGAATAAATCCACATTTATCTCAGAATAAAATATTTCATTTAAATACATCATTAACCACCACCTAAGGCTAGCTGCTGTTGACAGTTTTGTGGCCACTCGGACGTTCAGCAAATGTTTTTAAACTTGGCTTTGTGGTTTACTATAGAAAAGGGTCTCAGCCAGGCACCTGGTTCCTACCTTTCCTCTTGTGTAAGCTCCCCTGTCTGTATTACCCAACTAATTTGTAAAGTAGCTTGGCTGTGAAGATTGTTTATAAATCATAAAAGTGTGGAGACCAGGGGTCAGAACAAAGGAAACTCACAACAACAAGGATTAATGCTTTTTTCTTATATCTAAAGATAAAGGGAATTGACATTTAGTTTAAAGATCTAGTTGTTTTTTATTTGCAATTCTAGAATCCAGCCACACCTCCTTCTATAAAATAGAACTAGTGTTCTGGTGATCCAAGCAGAGGAATATGGCTTCATACACAGAAACGGGCTGAGGAAAGCAGAAACAGAGAACAAGAGTGGATGGGTCATTTCAAAGTTACTTTCCCTGTCAAGGTTAAAGCAAAGGGGATTTCTTTTATCATGCCTGCTAAAACTGGCCTGTTTGGGACTTGGCTATTATCTCTCTCTCTCTCTCTCCTGAGAGGAGGTCAGATAACAACTTAGTTGGAGTTGGTGGCCTGGGACTTCAGCATGAGTACTCCATTTCGGTTTGATCTGTTGGGCCTAGTGCAGGAATTCAGTCCAAACCGATAGTCTCCTATACATTTTATTCTACACCTATGCTCATTTTCTTCTTTGCACATCTGTATGCTTTACAAATGTCCTACAAATAAGCATGATTATCAGGTTTAAAGTTGCCTGGGACGGTCCCTCAGGCCAGTCTATTGGCTGGACTGCAGAAATGTCTGCAGCAGATGTGACATGCCTCTTTTATTTCCCTCATTTCTCTGCCTCCACCCATCCCTTGTCTTTTCTATTTTCCCTCGTCCCTCCTCCCTCTCCTTACCCATTCTTTCTTCTCTTTAGCCTGTCCTGCCCTCCCCAACTCGACTTTCTCTTTCCTTCCTCCTTTTCCCACCCTTCTTCCTTATAGTTCTTTTCACCTTCTCGTCCCCCTTCCCACCCTTTCTTCTTTCCTCCTCCTTGCCTTCTCCATTCTCTTCCTTTCCTGCCTCCCTGCCCCTCCCTCCTCCCACCCCGTTCCCTCTTCTGTTGGTTCTTCTGCTCTCTGACCTGTTGTCTTCCCTTAGTCTCTCCCCAGCCCTTCCTCCTTCCCCTCCATCCTTCTTCCAACCCCTCCTCCTTCTCCATCTCTTCTTCCTTCTCTCCAGCTCTCCTCCCCAAGTCCCTCCCCATCCTATTTCTTCTCCCTGCTCCTCCCCATCCCTCCTCCCCTTCCATCCTTCTTCCCACCCCTCCTACTTCTTTTCTCCCTCCTCCCCCCTTCCCTCCTGTCCCTCCTCCTCGCCCCTCCTTTCCCTCCATCCTTCTTTCCACCCTTCCTCCCTCCGTCTCTTCTCTCCTTCCCTTTCCCTACCTCCTCCCCCTGGATCCTCCCTCTTGCCCCCGCCTCCTTGGCAGCGGAGGCCTCTGTGAGATAGAGGAGCTCAGTTGGCTCCGCTCGGCCGGGCTCGGCTGAGAAAACCCGAGGGCAGGTGGCGCGCGCGGGCTTCTGGGAAGCGTAGTCCGGCGCAGTCCGCGCAGGCGCACTGTGGCCGGGCGGGCCTAGCGGGCGCGGTCATTGTCCTGGCAGAGCGGCGAGCCGGTGAGTGTGGCTGCGGGGTCCCGCCCACCCTCTACCTGTGCCGGGGGCCGGACCCTGGCCCCGGGGAGGGCGCGGCCTCGGGGAGAGGGCGTGCAGGCCCAGGTACGGGGAGTGCAGGGCTGGTTGCAGGTCCAGGGCGTGCGGGCGCAGGAGAGGGCGTGCAGGCCGGGACCGAGGTGCGCCTGGAGAGGCTGAGCGGCCGAAGAGAGGCTGAGGGGAAGCTGAGGGGCTAAGGAGAGGCTGAGGGGAGGCTGAGGGGCTGAGGAGAGGCCAGGGCCAGGGAGGGAGAGGCGTGAGTCGGTTGGAGGTAGGAAAGTTGCATGAACACCAGGGCCATCCTGGGGGGAAGGTGGCCTGGGTGAGAGACAGGCAGTGCATATCCTCCTGAGGATGAGGCTGTGTCTTTGTGGATATTGTGAATGTGTCTGTGTGTGTGTCTGTGTGGGTCTGTATGTGTGTGTGAGACAGATTGTGTCGTCCTGAGGGTATGGCTGTGTCTCTGGATATTGTGATTGTGTGTTTGTGTGTGTGTGTGTGTGTGTGTATGAGAGAGAGAGAAACTGCGTGTCGTCCAGAGGCTGGGTCTGTGAATGAATGTGAATGTGTCCATGTGTGTCCGTGTGGGCCACGTGTGGTAGCGTGTGTGTGTGTGTGTGTCCCACTTCTTCAGAGTCTTGGTCTCTCTGTGGAGCTGTGTCTCTCCAGGTCCCTGCCTATGCATGTGTGGTGATATCTCTGAGTGACTGCCTGTGTCTTTGTCTGGTGTTGTGGGTGTGTCAGCCTTGATTTCTGTCCATGGGTGTCTCTGTGGGAGGGTGCCCTCTGGGTGTCCACTATGTCTGCTCTTTCCATGCATGTCTCTTGGCATGAGTGTAGGGGTGTGTCTCTCCAGGGGCCAGTCCTGTCCGGATCTTTCCTATCTCTGTGTGTCCACTTGTGTCTAGAGTATTTCTTGATGTTTGCATGTGACTCTGCAGGGGTGGGTGCGTCTGGGTGTGCCTCTTCCAAAGACCGTATGCCTGGACAAGGGGGCCTAGCAGAGCCACTACCTTCTCACCCTACACTTCTCCTAGTCTGCCCGCCCACAGTTCCCTGGCTTTTTCCTGCCCATAGAAGGCTCTGGAGGCGTAGGGGCCTGGGAGTGACAGGGGCCGGGTGGAGGAGGGGAAAAGGAAGGCTGTTTTTTCTGCCTCCCACAGGATCTTCTTAAAGTGGGATCAGACTCCCAAAGGGTCTTTGTGCCTTACTCTGTTCTGACCAAGGAGAGGTTGATTTGTTCAGGGAATGTGTATGCAGCCAGTGCTGGCCATTTATAGGTGTCCCAGTAACTCTGAGGTAGGGACCATTATCATCTTTATCTTACAGATGGGGAAACTGAGTCTCAGACTAAGTGACTCACCCAAGGCTACCTCAGGCATCCAGGTTCCAGAGCCCCCACAATTAACCACCAGACAAATGGGAGATCCTTTTTTTCCCTTTCTGCTCAGCTGACACAAGGTTGCAGGATTTTCCCCAGGGGAATCCCCGCTTGGAAACAATGGAAATGGAAGAAAGGAAGGAAATGCTAAAAAGCTCGGAGGAAGAAGAATCCAGATCTAAGGCCAAACTGGGTTCAGCAGTCACTGGCCATACTCTTGGGCAAGTCACTTCCAGGGCCGCTGCATGATTTTTAAGGGTACTTTGCCTTCATGGGCTCCTTGCTCCATTGTTTTTTTAAAGCACTAAAAATTACATTTTGTTATTTCATTAATATGAAGACAAATATAATCTAGGCTGGATTAGATCTTTTCTTACGATTTTAAAAGAAATTAAGACCTTCCTATGGGCCCCTAAAGGTTTCATGGGCCCCAGGCTCTGTGCCTACTGGGTAAGTGGGCTCTGGTCACTGCTGTGATCTGGCAAAATGGGCCAGTGTTCTTGACCTCATAGGACAGGGGTGAAAGTCAGAGACCACTGATCTGCAAGGAATATGTTTTTTTAAATTAAATTCTGTTTCAAACATGTTGATGGTAATATGAGGTTTCTACACCCAGGGAAACAATTCAAAGAGAAAGAAAAAATAATTAATAACTCCTACCCCCTTCTCATTCCCACTCCACGCCCTCCAGACACAAACCCAGCCTCATTCTACAGTCTTCCCCAGGCTGGAAAACGCTGTACAGATGTGTCCACATCCACATGTGTTGGTTTGTTTTTTCACAAAGGGGCTGAAGTTATACATAAAACTGGGTAACTTGCTTTTCTAACTTAGTGAAACCACAGACATGTCAAAAGATGTAGAACTAACTTTGCTTCACAGAGGTGACCTGATATTTCATACTATGGAGACCCTACCCTTGATTTGATTCCTTAAGTAATGTTTATTAATTTTGTTTTCAGCGTGTTTTTTTGCCTCTAGAAACAATGCTGCCATAAATATCTTTTTTTCCTATATGTAACTTTTACACGGAGCTTTTATTGGTGTGGACGGATTCCCAGGAACAGGGTTGCTGGGTTATGGGATTTGTGTATTGCCAGCTCACTTTCCAGAAAAATGTTGAGCAACTCACATTCCCTCACCAGTGTGTGAGAGGGCCTGTTCCTTTGAATCCTGGCCAGCACTAGAAGTTAGCTCATCTGTTCATTCAGCTTGATGTCTAAGTGCCTCCTGTGTGTTAGACATTGTCCTAGATATCAGAAATACAATCTAAAAGTGATCATCCCTGCTCCCTGGGGGCTTCTGTTCTCATGGAGGGAAGACAGATGACAAACTTGAAAACAACTATTTTTAAAACGACAGTTGTCAATAGTGGTTTGTACTGCAAGAAAATAGAGGGGGAGAGAGTTGCTGCTGGAGGTCAGGTGATTGTGGGTAGAGGACTTCTCCAAGGAGGTAACGTTGGAGCTGACCAGGAAGCAGGGGTAGTCATGGGAAGAGCATTCCCTCCAGAGCGAACAGCAGATGCAAAGGCCAGGGGGCCTGGGGCCAAGCATGGGAGAGGGGAGTAGAGGAGATGGAAGGGGAGAGGGGAGTAGAGGAGATGGAAGGGGAGAGGCCATCAGGGACACATCATAAGGGCTGTGTGGGCAGCAGTGAAGACTTTGAGTGATTTCTAATGGTGGGGGAAACCAACGAAGAGTTTTGAAGAGTTTTAACCCAGAGGATATTTTCACTGAGTGATTACAGTTGGCCAGATGTGGTGCCTGTGTACAGGCATTAAGTAGTAGGAACGCCGAGCCCACACCTTTGTGATCCTTTTGTTCTACAACAGGGCTTCTCAACCTCCACACTACTGACCTTTGAGCCTAATCATTCTTTGTTGTGGGGCCTGTCCCGTGCATTGTACAATGTTTAGCAGCATCCCCGGTCTCTACCAACTAAACGCCCATAGTACTCCCCTGCCAAATTATGACAATTTGGCAAATGTCTCTAGACGTTGACAGATGTCTCCGGGGGGGGGGGCAAAATTGTTCCCGATTGAGTTCCAAAGGCTTCTGCCATCTTGGCCTTATGTATATGCCCCCCTACAATTAAAATTACTTTTCACTTGTGGAAGTTGGGGCCATTTGGCCTAAGGAACGCTCTTCTTTGTCTTAGTGGTTCTTATGCTTTAAGAGGTGTCAGAATCACCTGGGAAACTTGTTTAGAAATGCTGATTCAGGGGCCCTACCCAGGTAGTTTGATTCAGAGGGTATGAGGTGGGGGGCAGGAATATATATTCTGAGTGATATTTTAATAAGCATCCCCAGTGATTCTGGTACTTTGAGAATTGGTGCACCAGCTAAAAGAGCATTGTGTTGGAGAGGACTGAGGTTTTTCTGGGTGATCCTGAAGGGTTGGAGATGTAGAGAGGCATGTTTCTGTTTATAGCAGAAGAAAAACTCATTTCCAGTCAGAGGTGTTGGTGGCATGGGTAGCGAGCCCCCTATCACGGGAGAAGCCAGGACTGAGCCAACACGTCTCAGACTCCAAGAATTTGTCCTCATCTGTGTCATGGATCCTAATTTTTTACTTTGCCATTTACTTGATTTGGCTCACTGATTTTTTTTTTTTAATTTAAATCAACTTAGTTTAAAAGGGCATTCTGTGTGACTGCTGTAAAAGGAAGCTGAGTTTTGCTGTAAGAAGGGAAACAAACTTTAAAACAAATGGAAGTAAAGCCAGGTAGTTCTAATGAGATATTATGGTTACCCTAAGTTTGGGCCTGAACCCTGCTTTTCTTTTTAATTTTAATTTTTAATTTTTGTGGGTGTGTAGTGGATTTATATATTTATGGAGTACATGAGATATTTTGATACAGGCATACAATATGTAATAATCACATCAGGGTAAATGGGGTATCTGTCACCTCAAGGATTTATCCTTTGTGTTACAAACAATCTGATTATATTTTTAGTGTTTTGTTTTTTTTTTTCTGAGATGGAGTCTCTCTCTGTCGCCCAGGCTGGAGTGCAGTGTTGCAATCTCAGCTCACTGCAAGCTCCGCCTCCCGGGTTCACGCCATTCTCCTTCCTCAGCCTCCCGAGTAGCTGGGATTACAGGCACCTGCCACCACACCCAGCTAATTTTTTGTATTTTTGGTAGAGACGGGGTTTCACCATGGTCTTGATCTCCTGACCTCGTGATCCACCCGCCTCGGCCTCCCAAAGTGCTGGGATTACAGGCATGAGCCACCGAGCCTGGCCAGTTATTTTTAAATGTATCATTAAATTATTATTGATCATAGTCACCCTGTTGTGCTGTCAAATAGTAGGTCTTATTCATTGTTTGTGCGTCTGGTTTTTTTTGTTTTTTTGTGTGTGTTTTTTTTTTTTTTTTTTTTTCTGAGACGGAGTCTCGCTCTGTTGCCAGGCTGGAGTGCAGTGGTGCAATCTTGGCTCACTGCAACCCTCTGTGTTTTTTTAATACCCATTAGACATCCCCACATTCCCCCCACCCTTCCACTACCCTTCCCAGCCTCGGGTTTCTTCATCATTCTAGTCTCTATCTCCATGAGTTTGTTTTAATTTTTAGCTCACACAAGTGAGAACTTGAAAAGTTTGTCTTTCTATGCCTGGCTTATTTCACTTAACATAATGACCTCCAGTTTTATCCATGTTGTTGCAAATGACAGGATCTTATTCTCCTGCTTTTCTTTTGTTTCAAGGGGCGAGTGATGGGTTGCAGGGATGTTAAGATACCTCTGCACTTGAGACTTTGTCCTGAGCTTGTCAGGAGAACTGGAAGATAATTGAATCAAGATGCATTTCTCTAGGCGAATCTGGCTCTGAGAGCCCCTGGGTGGAAGTTGCTTACACTCATATCTGCTAGTTGAACCTCATGATAACCCCATGAAGTCTGGAGGAAGTGCTCAAAGAGGCCACAGGTGGTTCTGGGGCATCTCAGGGGGCCTCGGTCCAGCACTCACACTCAAGGAGAGATCCAGGCAGGGCCATTGGGAGAGGGCAGGGTGTCTGGTGGCCCTCAGCAGCCTGCGGGAATGTGTGTGAGTGTATGTGTGTTAACCGTATCTGTGGGAGTGTACATGGGAGTGCGTTTGTGAGGCATTGTAGCCTGGAGGCTAAGCATGTGGACCCAGACATACTCTGCCTGACTCCAGTCCCAGCTTTGTAATCTTGAGCAAGTGGTTTAATCTCCTCGGGCCTCAGTCTCCTCATCTGTGAAATGGGTGGGTAGAAATAGTACCTACCTTCCAGGATGGTTGGAAGATCAAGTGAGATACATTCAAGTTCCCTACATGCAGTAAGCCCTCTAAATACTCACTGTTGATGTATGTGTATGTGTGTCTATCTGCCTGTCTGCTTGTCTCTCAGTGGGTGTGTGTCTGTCCTGTCTACATTTGTGAGGCCAGCCTAGGCCTGGTCTCTCAGCATGCCTTCCTCTCTCTTCTCCTTACAGCACTGTTGGCCACCCCAGGCCTGTCTTCCTGTTCACCGTGGGCAGCAGAGGGATGGCTGCTCAGCTGCTGACTGATGAGGCACTGGTGAGTCATGTTGCCCTGTCACTCTCCTTTCCAAAGGCTGGATCCTGCCTTGGGTGAGCCTCTGCTGCTCGAACCCTTTCCAAGGCCCCCAGTCCCATCTTCTGGGGCTGTGTCTGCCCTGATGAAGAGGGCTGTGCTTACAGATGATGCTGACCCTGGCTGTGGGGTCACTTGTAGGGGACAGGGAAGTTTTGGAATGGCCAAACTAGCTCTCTGGACTCTCAGGAGACACAGGTGGGCACCTGTGGGAGAGTGGTGGTTTAGACATGTGACATTGAGTGAAAACTCGCGCAGGACCATGCTGGATGTGTGACCTTTAAAATGGGCAAACACACTAAATGCTCCTTGTGAATGCCCACATGTGTGATGAAAGCACAAAAGCTTATGGGAATGAGGCCCACAAATTCACCCATGATTTTACCCCAAAAGATAATCACTCTGGAATGTTTGAGTCTGGCTAAGCAATTTTAATGTTAAAGATTGCTTTTTCATCAGATATTTCATCCTGAGCATTTCTCCACATCATTAAAAACTCCTTTGTAACATCCATCTTAATGACCACATAAAAGTGTTGTTCAGTGGCCATACCCTGGTTTACTTAATGGTTCCTCTGTTGTTGGACCTTTATTGGTTTCCAAGTATTCTTTTTTTGGTTATAAACACCGTCATGAGGGACACTGGGCACAAATCTTTCCTTGTGTCTTATATGATTTCTTTAGGAGCGATTCCTTGAAGAGGAAGATTGGGTTGGGTATTTTTGAGGTATTTTGATATTACTTTCCAAATCAGTTATGGCGGTATGTATTCCCACCAGCATGTCTGAGCGGGTCTCCGATGATTTATATGGCTGTTGTCAGGCATTTATTCTGCATGTTGGATAAATTTAGATTGGTGCAATATTGCACCATGATAATAAATGATAAATGGATATAAATGACAAATGCTATAAACCATGATGAGCCTGATAGGGGACAAGTGGTGCCACGTGATTTATTTCTGAGTAGCATTGTTTGTATTATTAGTGAAGTTCAAGTCTTAGAAAATGTTTACTAGCCATTTCTGTGGGCAGGGAAATGATCCATCTTGTGCTTTAGCAGTCTACAGGAATCTGAGTATGCTTTAAAGACTTTACAGAAGCAAATGTGTGCATGTAAATATTTGTGGCAAATATTCTTCCCAGATTTGCTTTTTGTTTCTTTATTTTACTTTATTTTTTCTGTATAAAAGCATTTCATATTTTTAAAATCAAACCTGTTGGTTTCTCCCACTGTGGTGTCTTTCTTCATCTTTAAGCTGTGAAAGGGTTTCTCCATCCACAGGTCACATAGCAGCTATATTTTCTTCCTTTTCACCATTTGTCATTTGAATGTTAACAATGAACTTTTGAATCTACCTGTAATTGATTTTGCTATATAAATGTGTCAGTAGACTTATTTGGGAGCTTTGGTTTACTCTGTCTTCATTTGTTTGGTACCTTTGTTGAGGTACACATCACATATCACAAAGTGTACAATTCACTGATTTTGGGTACATTCATAGAGTCGTGTTAACCATCACCACAGTCAATTTCAGAATATTTTCATCATCCTGAAAAGGAGCCGAGTACCCATTGGCACTCATTTCCATTTTCCCCCATCAGTCTGCGGCCCCTGGCAACCAATCAGCTTTCTGTCTCTATGAATTTGACTATTCTGGACATTTCAAATAAATGGAATCATACACGGTGTGGTCTTTTGTGACTGGCTTCTTTCACTCAGCATAATATTTACAAGGTTCATCCACGTGGTAGCACATATAGAGCTTCATTCCTTTTTTTGACTGAACAGTATTCCACTGTGTGTTTTACACATTTTATTTATCCTTTCATCAGCTGATGGACATTTGGGTTGTTTCCACTTTTTGGCTATTATGAATAATGCTGCTATGAATATTCATGTATAAGTCTTTGAACATATGTTCTCAGTTCTCTTAGGTGTGTACCTGGAAGTGGAATGTTGGGTCATGTGGTTAACTCTGTTGAACCATTAAAGGAACCACCAGACTGTTTTCCTAAGCGATTGCACCATGATGCCTTCATTTTTATCTCATCTGTGATTCTTGCCTTGAATTCTTCTTTTACCTACATTACTTAGAAAGATTTGTTGATTGTTTTTATTTCAACAGGGTTGGGAGTTTTGGTTTAAGTTTGGTTTTTTAAAAATTACTACTAGTGTAATTACATTCTGATTTTTTTAAAAATTGAGGCTGTCTGGTTTCAGCTCTTTAGAGTTTTCCCTGTGGTGAAACAGTTTGTGTCATTACACAGGAAACCGAAAAAGATGGAGTACCAGAAAAAGTGGCCTTGGACACGTATGTGCAGAGAACTCAGAGGCCCTTTGTAGCACTTCTGTCCCAACACGATGGGCTCTCAGACCTGGAAGGCTGTGTTCTGTGTCTCAGCACAACCCTGGTGCCAGTCTGGGCTTGGTGCCTGGAGACTGCTCAGTGAATATTTATTGAGTGAATTAGGTGGGTGTACTTAGGGAAGACTTCAAGAAAGAATTGTTATATTACAATTTTGTTAAATAAATAAATATAGGAGTGAGAGGGAACTTTTGGAGGTAATGGATCCGTTTATGGCCTTGATGGTGGTGATGGTTTCACGGGTGTATATTCATCTGCAAACTCATCAAGTTATGTACATTATTAAATATGTACAGCTTTTTATATATCAGTCACACCTCAATCAATTAGTTTAAATTTTTAGAAAAGGAGGAATTATTAGCTGGGCTGGCTGAAAGATATATTGGGCCAAAAGATCAAATAATATCATATAAGGATCTATAGTTGTATATAAGATATATATTAAATATCAAAATTAAATAATAATAGCAAGAGTCAACATTTACTGAGAGCTTCCTCCATCACACGAGGCACCGTGCTTGGACCATATTTGTACACATTTAACCTCATGACCCTGTGGAGGGGGACATTGTTATCAGGAAGCCTGCCTCTCATATGAGGCTCAGAAAGAGAAAGACAGTTATTCAAGGAAACACAGCTCGTGAGGGGCAGAGCCAGGATTCTGTCGCAGATTGTGGTTCCTGAGCCCACATTCTGAACCACCAGCCCAACTGCTTTCTATCAAAGGTGACCTCTCAGGCAGAGGAGGCTATCCTGAGCTCAAGCCCCAGAAGGGTACCCTGGGACCATGGAGGGAGTAGCCAGCAGGGGTGAAGCCTCCCCTTGGGATTCAGTTGGTGGTGGGGAGACTCAGTATGCTGGAGAGAGCCAACGAGCTCTGGGTGTCAGTAACAATAGCTGGCAGTTATTGAGTGCCTACTGTATGCTATGCACTACCATTCTGAGTATCTTATATAAATAAGTGGGCAGGTGGGGCCTGTGGGAAATTGGAGCTCTCTTGCCCCATCAAAGGGCCAGCCACCACTCAGCTCCAGCCTAGAGTGGCCAGATATTCTGGTGTTTAAAGAGAAACTAGAAATTCATTTTCTTGGTAAATTGTGAATTTTTTTTCATGTGAGTAATAATTAAAAACAATTTTGAAACCCTCATAGGAGCAAAATAGAAGTGTGTACAGCTGGCTTCAGGCCCAGGCACATCTCACATGAGGTGCGTGCTCAGAGCTCCCGTTCTTTCCTTGTGCCATGGGGGTTGTACCACTGAATCAGTTCAGAACAGCAGGTCCCTCTGTAGGACACAATAGGTCTCTCATTACTCACATGCCATGCTGTGTGGAAGCCCAAGCAGCCATAAGGAAAAGCGATGTGGAGAAAAAGAGATGCCCACCAAGGCCTCAGCTGTGCCATCCATACCAGCTCAAGAGACAGACATGTAAGCAAAGAAGCCAGCAGACTACTCTAGCCCAGCTGCCATCCAACTGCCACCACACAAGAGATGCCAGGCACGAACTGCCCAGCGGAGCCCATCAACCCCCAAATAGTAATAAATTGTTGTTTTTGAGCCATTAAGTTCTGAGATGGCTGCTACCCAGCAAAATATAACTGGATCGGAAATTTAATCTGTGGCCGTGGCTCAAGATCTTCATGTGGCAGAGTCATGCATGGATGATGTGATCAGCCAGCAATAATGTGAGACATGCAGGCCTTCATCACACCAGGGAGGAGGTCGGCTGTCAAGCACCATCTCTGGAAGTGGCTTCAGGATCGCTTGTGATCTATCTGGAAGAGAAGCGCCAGCTGGGACACTCTGCGATATTTATCCAACTGTCTTCTTTATAGGCAAAAGACATACCATCCATCTCAGGGTCTGATCCAAACTAAACTGCTCCTTGGCCGTGATGCCAGCTAGATCGGTATTATACATGGATGAGGCCATCTAATATTGGGGCTGAGAGTTAAACTGACTGGGTTTAAAATGCTGCCACTCCCATCTGTGTGACCTCTTGTGCCCCCGTCTCCCCCTTTGTAAAAGAGCTCATAAAAGTGCCTACATAGTAGGGTTGTTTTGAAGATGAAGTGAAATGATGTGTGCAATGGGCTTAGAACAATACCTGGCATGTAGTATGTGCTTAATGAGCATTAGTTATTTTTATCATTATTTACTAATGAATTAGTATGGAAGAAACCTGGTGCCAATACCATGTCTGTCTTATTCACAGTTGTATGCCCAGTGCCTGGTGCATAGCAGGTGCTTAATAAATATTGGTCAAATGAATGCATGAAAGGGTGAAGTATCACTCTGTGTGTTTCCAGGAACCACCAGTGAACATATTTAGAATATGTCAGAATATGTATTAGATACGATTGACCTAGAATTCCTGTTTAGGGGGTAAAAATTCAACCATACTTTTCTGGTAGCCTGGAAAATTATAAATTAAAACACCAGTTAAATTTCCGATCCAGTTATATTTTGCTGGGTAGTAACCATCTCAGCACTTAATGGCTCAAAAACTACAATTTATTACTATTTTGGGGTTGATGGGCTCAGCTGGGAAGTTCGTGCCTGGCATCTCTTGTGTGGTGGCTGTTGGATGGCAGCTGGGCTAGAGTAGTCTGCTGGCTTCTTTGCTTACATGTCTGTCTCTTGCTCTGCTATGGATGGCACCGCTGAGGCCTTAGTGGGCATCTCTTTTTTTCCACATGGATTTTCCTTGTAGCTGCTTGGGCTTCCTCACAGCATGGCATGTGAGTAATGAGACATAATGAGACACCTATTGTGATGACTGGCTTCTCCCAGAGCAAGTGTTCCAGGAGGCTGAGGCAGGAGCTGGAAGTCTTCTGCAATCTAGCCTGAGAGTCCCAGAACATTACCTCTGCCAGATTCTATTGGTCAAGCAGGTCCCTAAGGCAAGCCCACATTCAAGGATAGGGGAACTAGATTCCACTAGTGAAGGATTTGAGGCCATTTTCAATCAGTCTACCCACTTACTATTGTCTACTAAAGCTGACTTATATTGAAAGAGACTGTGAAAATGGGTAATTTGATCCAGCAAAATATAACTGGATCAGAAATTTAACTGGTGTTTTAATTTACAATTTTCTGGGCTACCAGAAAAGCATGGTTGAATTTTTACCCCTTAAACAGGAATTCTAGATCAATGGTATCTAATATGTATTCTGATATATTCTAAATATGTTCATTGATGGTTCTTGGAAAGGTACCCGCATTTTCCTTGCTTGGGCAGCAGGACTGGGCATTCTGATTCACAGCCCTGAGAGTATGATAATTGAGAGTATGAGAGTTGTATGCTCATTTTGGGCAAATACTCAAAGCAGGTAGCTTTTTATGTGTCTTCCTATCACATACGATTACTTTCTCGGGCCTGTTCAAGGTACCATGTAAGAAATTTAAGGATTCAGTCATTTGCTGTACAAACATTTATTGAGTACCTACTAAGTGCCAGGCACTGTTCTAGGGCCTGAGGATTCTGTGGTGGCCCAGGCAGACACAACTTCACAACCCCCCATGAAGTTGATGCTGTTATCCCCTTTTAACAGAGGAGGAAACTGAAGCCTGCAGAGGTTAGGTAATTGAAGATGTTCACTTTCATACATTCACATAGCTAGAAAGTGGCCAAGCCAGGGTTTGATAACAGGTCTTTGTACTTCCCAGACATGCCCTTAAGACACTGCACTGTCTTTCAAAAAACAAACAAACAAAAACACTCACCCCCCTGTATTAGTTGTAGCTGTGTAACAAGTTACCCCCAAACTCAGCTGCTTAAAGCAACAATTATTTACTATCTTAAAGCAACAATTATTTACCATCTTACACAGTTTCTGAGGGTCAGGAATGGGGGCATGGCTGTGGCTCAAGATCTTCAGTCTTCTCAGGGCTTCCCGGGGTTGGAGAATCCCTTCTGAGAGGCTCACACAGTGGTTGATGGTGGGACACCTTAGCTCCTTGCTGACATTGGTGGGAGGCTTCAGCTGCTGGTCAGATGGGCCTCTCCAAAGGACTCTACAGGGCAGCTGGCTTCCTCCAAAGTGAGTAATCCAAGGGAAAAAGAGAGGGAGTGTGCCCAGGACCAAAGCGGTGATCTTTATAACCTTTTTGTCTTTTTTTTCCCCTAAATTTCTTATTGTGCTAAAATACACATAACATAAAATTTGCCATCTTAACCATTTTTAAGTGTACAGTTGAGTGGCATTAAATGCATTCCTAACGTGCAGCGCCACCACCATCCATCTCCAGAACTCTTTGATCTTGTAAAACTGAAACTCTGCAGCCATTAAACAAACACTTTCCATCCCCCTCCCCTCCGCCCCCAGCAGCCACCATTCTACAAGTCTCTATAAATTTGACTTGATACTTCATTTAAATCATGGAATCATGCAGTAATTTTACTTCCGTGTCTGGCTTATTTCGCTAAGCATAGTGTCCCCAAGGTTCACCCTTGTAGCATGTGTCAGAATTTTTTTTTTAAAAGGCGGAATAATATTCCATTGTATGCATAGACTGCATTTTGCTTATCCACTCATGTGCTTACGTACACTTGGGTTGCTTCCACCTTTTGGCGATTGTGAATAGTGAGTGTGCATATAACCTTTTCTTGGAAGTGACACCACACTAACCTCTGCTGTATGTTGTTTATCACACAGAATCACCCTGGCACAGTGAAGGGGCTACATAAGGCTGTGGATACCAGGAGTTGGGGATCATTCAGGGCTGTCTTGGAGGCTGCCAACATACACATACACATACATACACGTAAAACATGAAAATATTCACAGTGTCACTCCTCTGATACAGCTGCTGTTCACATTTTGACACATTTCCTTCCGTCTTTTTCCTGTGTATTGTTTTCATGTGGTTGAGATAAAATGGTATTTAGAATTTTGGAAACCCAGAAGCAACTCTACATGGAAAAGCTCTGCATAATCTTGTAATGAAAATAGCTATATAATTGGCCATGGGGGTGGGCTATTATTTAATGAATCCCATGCCATGGATGTTATGGTTGTCCAAAGGCTTGCCCATATAAATAAAATGGAGTGGACATCTTTGTGCATGAAGCTTTGCCCAATTTTTGGATTATCTTTTTGGGATAGATTTCCAGAAATAAAATGTCTGAACATTTTAAAGACATAAAATGTGTAATATTAACCTTTTAATTGAAGAAACAATAGGTAAAACACACCTATTTGAAAATTAGTAAACTGGGAAAATGAATTCTCCCACTTCCCCTCCCCATCCTGAAACTACTGGCATCACCTGCTCTTACCAGATTCTGTTTTGGTTAAGAGCTTTATTGAGGTATAATTCACGTATCATAAAATCCGCCCATATAAAGTAGACACATTAATATCCAGTGCTTTTTAGTTTATTTACAGAGTTATGCAACCAGTACCACAATATTTTAGAAAATTTTTACCACTCCAAAAAGAAACCCCATACCCATTGGCAGTCACTCCCCATTTTTCTCCAACCCACCCTCACCCCTAGGCAACCATATATCTACCTTCATTCTATTTTGCCCATTCCGGACATTGTATATAAATGAGGCATACGATATGGATTTTGCCCATTCCGGACATTGTATATAAATGAGGCATACGATATGGATTTTGCCCGTTCCGGACACTGTGTATAAATGAGGCATACGATATGGATTTTGCCCGTTCCGGACACTGTATATAAATGAGGCGTACGATATGGATTTTGCCCGTTCCGGACACTGTATATAAATGAGGCGTACGATATGGATTTTGCCCGTTCCGGACATTGTATATAAATGAGGCATACGATATGGGTTTTGCCCGTTCCGGACACTGTATATAAATGAGGCATACGATATGGATTTTGCCCGTTCCGGACACTGTATATAAATGAGGCATACGATATGGATTTTGCCCGTTCCGGACACTGTATATAAATGAGGCATACGATATGGATTTTGCCCATTCCGGACATTGTATATAAATGAGGCATATGATATGGTCTTCTGTGTCTGGCATCTTTCACTTGGTGTCATGTTTTCCAGGTTCCTTCATGTTGCAGCATGTGTCAGAGCTGTTGTGTGGACGAACCACATTATTTATCCATTCGTCAGGAGATGGACATTTGAGTTGTTCCCACTTTGGGACTATTGCGAATAACATTGCTATGAGCATCAGTGTATAGTTTTTGTGTGGCATTCTGTTTTCATTTTTCTTAGATATCTACCAGGAATGGAAGTGCTACTTCATAAGGTAACTCTGTGTTTATTCACTTGAGGAAATGCCAGACTGTCTTCCAAAGCAGCTGAACCATTTTACATCCCCACCAGCTGTGTATTCTTACCAGTTTCTTGCATTCATTTCCATAAAGAAGTCTGCGCCTGTATAAGCACATATGTGTAAATTTCCCTTTATTATTTCCTTTTATGGAAATGTTAACAAACTAGACACACTGTTCTGGGCATTGATCTGTTTTTTCATGTAACTGTATATTCAGGAGATCATTCTGCATCTGCAGCTAAGGAGCTGCCCCCTTTTTTTTTGTTATGGTTGTGTGTATTCCACTGTGGTGGATTCACTGACCTAATTTATCCAAACCCCTACTGATGGCCATTTGGGATGTGTTCAGTCTTTTTACTTCTTCATCTGATACTGTAATAAATATCCTTACACATATATGTTTTTGCATGTGTGTTAATATATCTGAATTAGTCTAAAGTGTTCAAAAGAATTTGAATATTAGTTTTGATAGATTTTGCTAAATGCCACTCCATAGACATTGTCCCAGTCTGTTCTCCTATCTGGAGTGTCAGAGAGGAATGTTTCAGTATTTGAGTTGGAGAGAGTATTTCCTTTCGAGAGGGATGTTGCAGTATTTGTCCTTTTGTGACTGGCATATTTCACTGAGCAGAATGTCCTCAAGTTTCACCCATGTTGTAGCATGTGTCAGAATTTCCTTCCTTATTAAGTCTGAATAAGATTTCATTGTATATAGAGACCACATTTTGTTCTTTTTGTCTGTTAGTGTACACTTGGGTTCCTTCCACCTTTTGTCTATTGTGAATAGTGCTGTTAGGAACATGGTTGTGCAAATACAGAGTGCACCTGTAAAATTCTAAATTAGATTCTGTCCCTCTCCTGCTCAGACCTTCCAAAGAATGAATAAGAAGGAGCCAGCTTAGGCCAGACCTGAAGGAAGAGCATTTTGGGCAGAGGGAACAGCTAGTGCAAGTGCCCTGGGGTATATTCAAGGAGAGAAGGCAGGCTGGCGGGCTGGAGCACAGCACAAGGGGCGGAGCAGGTGTGGGGATAGGGTGGGGGTCAGAGGTCAGAGTCAGGACTACATGTTTAGGCACCACAAGTTTTCATTACCTGCTGCTCTGGATGGTTCATGAGAGGCAGCAGCCTGCAAGGATGAGGACTCAGGCTCTGGAGACAGCCCATGGGGTTCAAAGCCTGGCTGTCCCACGCAGTAGCTGTGTGCTTTGATCCAGGAACCTACCCTCTCTGTGCCTTGGTTTCTTTATTTCCACCTTCCAGCCTCCCTCCAGTGCCCCCTATTGACAGAGCTTCATGGGGAGTAGCTGCTAAGGCAGAAGCACCACCAGATCGCAAAGTCAAAGCCCGCAGATCTCTGTGCAGAGTGTGGAAGGGGGGCTTTTGGGGATGAAAGACAATCACTTAATCACTTTTAAATAGGCATACTATATTATAATGTTAGTGCCTGCCTCATAGGTCTGTTTTAAGTTAATAGTGAATGAATCAATATGTGCCAAGCACAGTATCTATTTCTCAAGGCTGCTGTAAATCAGTACCACAGACTGTGCAGCTTAAACAAAGGACATTTATTCTGTCACAGTTCTGGAGGCTGGAAGTCCCTGATCGAAGTATCCGCAGGACCACGCTCCCTCTGAAGGCTCAAGGGAAGGCTCTGTTCCAGGCCTCTCTCCCACCTGCTGGCAAGTTCCCTGGCTTGTGGCAGCATAACTCCATTCTTCACACAGCCTTGTCCCTGTGTACATGTCTGTCTCTGTCCACATTTTTCCTTTCTGAAATGCAAGTTAAAACCACAACACCACCTTACCTGAGCCAGGATGGCCATTATTAAAAAGTCAAAAAACAATAGATTGGCGTGGATGTGGTGAAAAGGGAATGCTTATACCCTGCTGCTGGGAATATAAATTAGTACTTCTTTGGAAAACAGTATTGAGGTTTCTCAAAGAACTAAAAGTAGATCTCCCATTTGATCCAGCAATCTCACTACTTGGTGTCAACCCAAAGGAAAATAAGTAATTATATCAAAAAGACACCTGCACGTGTATGTTTATTGCAGCACAATTCACAATTGCAAAGATATGCAGTCAACCTAAGTGCCCATCAACCAATGAATAAGAAAAGTGCCCAACAACCCATAGATAAAGAAAATGTGATACACACACATATAATATATATGTATATCACGTTTATACACATACACACATACATACACACACATACCATGGAATACTGCTCAGCCATAAAAAATAATGAAATAATGTCTTTTACAGCAACTTAGATAGAACTAGAGGCCATCATCCTAAGTTAAGTAACTCAGGAATGCAAAACCAAATGCTGTGTGTTCTCACTTATGAGTGGGAGCTAAGCTATGGATATACAGAGGCATACTGAGTGGTATAATAGACTTTGGAAACTCAGAGCGGGGCAAGGTGGCAGGGGGGTGAGGGATGAAAAACTACATATTGGGTATAATGTACACTATTCAGGTGATGGGTGCACTAAAATCCCAGACTTTACCACTGTGCATTTCATCCCTGTAACCAAAAATTACCTGTACCCCTAAAGCTATTGAGATTTTAAAAATTGAAAAACAAATTTCCCCTTTCTATAAGGACACCAGTCCTGTTGGATTAGGGCCCCCTACCCCCACTCCAGGATGACCTCATTTTAACTAATTACATCTGCAGCAGCCCTGTTTCCAAATAAGGTCATGTTCTTGAGACCTTGAAGGTTGGGACATCAGCATATGAATTGGGGGGGCTCATAATTCAACCCATACCAACCACTTAGAGTAGTACCTGGCACATAGCAGCTGCTGCATAATGACTGGTGTTGCCTACCTCATCATCACCAGCCACCCTGCTCTGCCAGGTTCTTTCAGTCCATAGGCTTATGACATCTACCACAAAGCTTGTGACATCTACCACAAAGTGCTGCTCCTTCCACGTGGACTTCTCTCCACTCCCCAGCAGTCTCATCTGCCTTTTCACCTTCAGGTCTTGATCCAAGCTCTCTTCCCTACCCAGACTCTCCCACTAAAGACCCAACCACCAGTTCTCTTCACAGACTACTCAAAGTCTTCCTGGGCACCCCCCACAGCTGGCATTACTCAGGGACCTGGAGACCTTTGTTCATACCTTCATGATTGATTGTGTTTACCAAATTATGTGTCTTTGTCTGCCTCTGCCATGAGGAACTAGTTCTTGAACCTTTTGTGTCTCTGTATCCCAGCACTGGGCTTGCTGCCTGGTGCTTAGTAGGGGCTCAGAAAAGTTAGCTGTGCCCCTGGATTCCATCTGGGGCTCTTCCTCTGCTGTGCTCCTAATGCATTTGTTGATTCACTGGGTTAGACTCACTTTGCCTTCAGTTCTTTTCCATCTGGTTCTCAGATCTGTGACCTTCTGTTCCAGAATGTTTCATATGGGATTTATTTCTCTGTCAGAGTGCCAACCCAATATAACTAGACACAGAGAAAACTGTGAGTGATCCCTTTAGAATTCTGCATCTTATTGAAATCACTTCAGCTACATCCCATCTGCCTCCCCTAAATCCTCTTGGCTTTTCTGGCCATTCCTCCACACCTCTGTAAGGAGGGCCCTGCGATGAGCGGATGTGGGTTTCCTCTTACAGGAATCAGTGACGTTCAGGGATGTGACTGTGGACTTCACCCAGGAGGAGTGGCAGCAGCTGGAGCCTGCCCAGAAGGACCTGTACAGGGATGTCATGCTGGAGAACTACAGGAACCTGGTCTCACTGGGTAAGGGGCAGCTTCGTTGAGTTACTCATCATTGGCCCATAACTTCAGGACCACAAATAAATTAAAAAAAAAAAAAGATCAACAGATCTGACTACATGGAAAGTTTTAAAATTTGCTCTACTTGAAGCTAAAAATAAAGTTGATCATGATGGTATGGGAAATAATATTTCTCACGTGTTTTACATTCAAAGGGTCATAATTATGTAAGCAGCTCCTGGGAATAAGAAAAAAACTAAGCGAATGATAGAATGGACCAAACTTATGACCTGGTGATTCATAGATTTAGAAATACACAAAGTTACACTTTATAAAAGTTTTTTTAAACCTTACTACTGGAGACACACAAATTGAGGTACTAGCAGTTTTTGCCCATGAAGTGCACAAAGATCAAAAAAGAATAATAGCCCATATTATGAGGCTGTAGAGGAAAGGACTCTCATTTAAGGAGTATAAAGTTGGGACAGCTCTTTTGGAGGATAGCTTGGCCTTATCAGTCAAATATTGAAGGATTCCATTTTTAGAGATCTGTCCTTTAGAAATTCTCACGTAAGTATGCAAAGTTTTCCATGGGAAGAAAAATCAAGGAAAACGACCTAAATGCCCAGCTGTATAAGACTGACTGAACGTATCAAGGCCTATCAATATGATGGAAACCAGGCAGCTCTTCAAAGCTGAGGACTGTTTGTAGGCACTGCCGTGAAAAGATGCCCCACAACATACTGTTAGGTGAAAACACTCACTTTTGGAATCGGAGTGTGGTCCTATTTCTTTAACAGCTTTTCTGGAGGTATTATTGACCTGTAATTAACCACGCATATATAAAGTGAAGAGTTTCATGCATTTTGACATAGTGCATACCCAGGAAACCATCACCGTGATCAAGATAAAGGACATATCCATCATCCCCAAGAGTTTCCTCATCCTCCTTTATTACCCCTCTCTCCCCTTCCTCAACCCCCATCCCCAGGGATCCCCTGGTCTGCTTTATGTCACTGTGGTTGAGTTTACATGCTCTCCAGTTTTATATACATGGAATCATACAGTATGTACCCTTTTTTTTTTGGTCTGGCTTTTTTTGGTTTGACTTGGCATTATTTTGAGATTCACCCATGTCATTGCATGTCTCATAGTTCATTTATTTTTATCTCTGTGTATTATTCCACTGTATGGGTATGCCACAATTTGTTTAGACATTTGCCTGGTGATCAACATTTGGGTCATTTCCAGTTCTGGGCTATTACAAATAAAGCTGCTGTGAACATTTGTGAACAGTTCTTTGTGTAGACATTTCCTTTTCCTTCTGTTGAGTGGAAAGTCTGGATCATGTGCTACATGTATATTTAACTTGTTTAAGAAACTGCCAACCTGTTTTCCAAAGTGATTGTACTATTTCACATTTCTACCAGCAGTGCACAAGCTTCATTCTAATTGCTTTATCTTTTAAATTTAGCCTCCCTTGTAGGTGTGTGGTCTCATCACTGTGCTTTTCATTTGATACTGACACTTGTAGGTGTGCGGTCTCATCACTGCGCTTTTCATTTGATGCTGACACTTGTAGGTGTGTGGTCTCATCACTGCACTTTTCATTTGATACTGATAATCTTTTCATGAGCTTATTTGATGTTTGTATATTCTCTTTGGTAAAGTATCCGTTCAAGTCTTTTGCCTGTTTTTTTTTCTGCTGGGTTATTATTGAATTTTGAAAGTTCATTATGTATTCTTGATACAAGTTTTTTTTTTAGATATATGCTGTGCAAATATTTCCTCCCATTCTGTGGATTGTGTTTTCACTTTCTTGATGGCATTATTTCTGACTCTAAAGTTTTTAATTTTGATGTAGTCCAATGTATCTATTTTTTATTGTTCTCGTTGCCTGTGTTTTTGGTGTTATATCTAAACAATCTTAACTCAAAGTCACGAAGATTTATTCCTGTGTTTTATTCTAAGGTTTTAGTGGTTTAGCTCTTCACTGAGGTCTTTGATCCATTTTGAATTAATTTTGTGAATGATGTAAGAAAGGGGCTCAACATCATTCCTTTGCATGTGAATATCCAGGTGCCCCAGCGCAATTTGTTGAAGAGCAGTTTTTAATTCAATGAAGTCCAGTTTATCAACTTTTTGGTTTTGGTGTCATTTGTAAGAAATCTTGGCCTATCCCAAGGCCTCAGAGGTTTTCTTCTGTAAGTTATATAGTTTTAGGTTTTACATTTTGTTCTTTGATCCATTTAATTTCTTAATATGATGTAAAGTATTAATCCAAGTTTATTGGGGTATGTGGAGGGGACAAATGTATGTCCAGTTGTCCAACACCATTTGTTGAAAATACCACTTTCTCCAATGAATTGCCTTTGCACTTTTATCAAAAATCACTGTCCATACAAGTGTGGGTCCAATTCTGAATCCTGTTCTGTCCATCTGTTTGTCTGCCTTTGCACCAATACCAAGCAATGTCATCCTTTCAGATCTTGCTTTTATGACTTGCGCCAGTCTAGAATGACATTCTCCTCAAGATCATTCTGGGTTTTCTGCCCAAAGCTCCATGAATGACAAGGATTTACAGTCTGACTGGTAGGAAAAGGCACTGTTCCCAGCCCTGTGTCAGCTCTGGGCACTGTTTTCAAATCCTTTCAGACGGTTTTTTCCTGTGTTGGGTAGTTTCCTGACATGCACATTTTGACCAATAGTCTGCTAAATACTGGAGGGAGTTCCTTGCAGGTCTTCAGAACACTCTCTGTGCAGCTCATTCCTCTCTAGTCTGTCCTGGGAACTCTATCTGCCTTGGTCTCTCAGCTCTGTCTCCTCAACTTGGGGAGTTGGCCAGACTGTACCTCAATTTAGCTTTCCTTTGTCACAGCCTGGAAACTTCCAAGGCAGTAAGCTGGAGCAGTTGTAGGACCCACGTCGTTTGATTTTCTTCTCTCAGGGATTGTTGCCCTTCATTGCCTGATATTCAGTGTCTTCACAACCATTGTTTTATATATTTTGTTTTAGGCTCAAGGGAATCTTATCCTTTATACTCCATCTTGGACAAAAGCCCCATTTGGGGGAAAAATGTGTGTGTGCATGTACAGGTGTGTTGTGTGTATTTTTTTAAAGGTATGCTTTGGAGGGGAGTCTAAAATATAAACCAAACTGTTAACTCTGGAGAGTAAGATTACAGGAGACTTCCATTTTCTTTTCTTTTCTTTTTATTTTTTTTTGTTTTTGAGACAGAGTCTTGTTCTGTCGCCCAAGTTGGAGTGCAGTGGCATGATCAGAGCTCACTGCAACCTCCGCCTCCCAGGTTCAAGCGATTCTCCTGCCTCAGCCTTCTAAGTAGCTGGGATTACGGCACCTCAGCCTCTCAAGTAGCTGGGATTACAGGTGCCCGCCACCACACCCAGCTAATACTTGTATTTTTAGTAGAGATAGGGTTTCACCATGTTGGCCAGGCTGGTCTCGAACTCCTGACCAAGTGATCCACCTGATTCAGCCTCCCAATGTGCTGAGATTACAGAGACCTCCATTTTCTCTGTTACTGTTTTGGTGTTTGATGTTTTAAAAACAAGTGTGAATTACTTTGTAATCAGAAACAAGCATAGAAAGAAAACTGAAAAACTGTGAAGGACAAGAGATTTAGCAATGTGAAAAAAGAATGCACCTACATTTGTATCAAAAGGACTGAATAGCGCTTTGCACATTAACGGCTTTTGGCGAAAGTGCCCTCTGCAGAAACTTTGGATGTCTCCCATGACAGTGGCCATGCCGCCAGGCTTCCTGCTCTTTTGCTGACCTGACTACAGAAAAGGTGTGATCGGGTAGTTTTAATCTGGCTGGTGTGGAACTGTGTTTTCACAGCTGTCGTGGTTAAGCGCTGAGTGTTTGCTGTTTGCAGATGATCTCTACTGCAGGGTTTTAACCTAAGAAAGGGAGGTGGCTTCCTTCCCCCTGTCCCTCTGCTGGTATTCTGCCCCCAGCTCTCCTGATTTCTCCAGGTCATGTTCACTCCAGGAGACTTCCAGCTGTATTCACAACCAAGACTCCTGGTCCTCTCCGATTGCTGCCAGCTCATATTCCAGAGCATCTCAGACTCCATCGGCCCCAAACCAAATTCGCCATCACCCCTGGAGACAGTCTTCTCTCCACCGAGTCTACACCCCACACTACCATCTGTGCCAGCATCTGGGCATTGTGCCACACCCTGACTGGGGTCTCTAAACCACGATCATTCTCCTGCATGAAGTACTTCTCAGCTCTTTTCCTCTGAGATGGGAAAAGTGATGCATGGTGATATAGCCACTCCTCAGGAGCCACAGCTCGGGGGCCACACTGCCAGGGCTTGAATCCTGCTGTGCCTCAGGTGTATTGTGCCCTCGAGTACATCCCTGACTCCATTCTTGTATCTCCGTTTCCTCGTCAGCAAAATGGGGATGGTCATAACTGTCTACTACTGTATGTAACTCAAGTATGATTGTGAGAGTCTTCAGAGATCCATGCAAATTGCTCAGCACTGTGCCAGGCATGTTGCCAGTGCTCCATACTCGCTTATCTGGTACCTTCTGTGTGCAGGCTGTGTGAGAAGCTGGGGGGTGAGCAAGGCCCTTGCCTCTAGTGGAGCTGACTCCTGCTAGGGGCTGATAATAATTAGATCAAAGGACAGGCAGAGAAAAATTGCAACAGGTCACTGAGTGTTCATAAAGAAGTGGGCAGGAGGACCTTCCTTCCTTATGTAGGGTGGATTGGGAAGGCTCCCGTGGGGTTGTGGGGAAACAGGCCTGAAGGATAAGGACGTCCATGGCAGGTCCACAGGACAGTGGGTGCAGAGGCCCTGAGGCAGGAAGAACACACAGACAAGAGGGAGAGCATGGTGATGAGAAATTGGGAGGGAGGGAGCGCAGGGGACAACTCAGGCAGGCCGGCTGGGTGCTGAGGGCCCTGAGGCTGCTGGAGGTCCTGGCATCATTCTCAGTACAGTAGGGAGGCCACGGGAGGGCTTGATCTGACTCCTCAGAAGACCGCACTCCTGGAGGAGTGGAGGACGCATCGCAGGGGTGAGAATGGGGTGGGGAGGACAGAGGAGCTGCTGTCGCATTTCAGGCAAGGAGCCGTGGTGGCCAGCCAGCTCTTTACCGGGAGATTTGGTCTGCTTCAGGCTGTTTGCGCACAGCGATGCTTGCCAGCAGTCAGGACGGTGGGAAGGAAAGGGCAAGTCAGGGTGTCTAAGTCTCTCTGAAACAATTTTTAAAGTTTTACATTTAAAACTGTGAAAAGTATATAGAGAACATAAAATGTACCATTTTAACCACTTTTAGGAGTACAGTTCAGTGGCCTTAAGGACATTGATGTTGTTGTGCAGCCATCACCGCCATCCATCCCCAGAGCTCTTTTCATCTCCCGCAAATGAAACCCTATCCCCATTAAACACCAGCTCCCACCCACTCCTCAGCCCCCAGCATCCTCTGTTCTATCGTCTGTCTCTGGGAATCCGACCTCCAGGTACCGCAGATGAGTGGAATCACATGGCATCCATCCTTTCATGTCTCATTTATTTTACTAAGTCTCTTTGATGGGCTTTGCTTTTTTAAAAAATGTTTTCCATGGGGAAAGTCTGAAATCCCAAGTTTCGTATTGGATGTGTTAGGCTTGGGCTATCCAGTTGAGATGCTGGGCTTTTTTGAACAGTTTGGACATAGCCCAGAAAGCAGGTCTGGGCTGGAGGTGCATGTTTGAGCAGCATCAGCCTGTGGATAACATTTAGATCCAGACTCACTTCGTGTGGCTTTGAAGGTCCGGTGTGATTCAGGAGAGGGGTCTGAAACTCAGGTGGCCTCAGGAACTACCAGGTGGATCATTTATGTGGGGGAGGGGGACAGCTGCTGCCCCATGCAATGTCTTGTTGCCCATAAGAATGAGGCTCCATGTGGCCATATCTTCACGTTTTTTATGACCTAGCAGCCACATGGACAGCAACTTTTAAATGCTGGTAATGAGTCCCCTGATGCAGAGTCTAGACTCCACCTAGGCTAGAAGTCGAGGTTTAGAAATGAACAGGATACACGTGGAGGGTGATTGAAGCTGTGGGCACGGAGGTAGTTAGCCAGGGAGGGGTGGATAAGCAGATGAGAGGGTCTGAACCCAAGTTCCACGGAATGCCTGCCACCCAAGAACCAGGCAGCAGAGAGGGGTGTGACGGAGCAACAGAAGCAATTGTGAGACCCCAAGTCATGTGATTATTGTGGGCTCAAGTGAGCGGTCCTGTGTGTGTGAACACTTAGTGCTGAGGCTGATGAGAGGGCCGGGCTGTGGGAGGGCTGGGGCCAGCCAGGGCAGGTGCGTGATGAGCTAGTGGGAGCCGGAGCCCCAGCCAGGGGAGGGGATCTTGCAGCCAGCAACCCTGGGGCAGCCACACCAGAGAAGTGGCAAAGGGGCAGGAGAAATGCCCAATTTTTCTCTCATTTCACTTTCAGTTTCCTGCCTTTGGCCAAACACACAGGAAGCCAGTGGGCAAAGTCAGCATCCTGAGTACAGGACAGGTCAGAGAAGGGTGGAGAATAGAAAGTGGGTTGAAGGAGTAGAGAATAATCAACACATGCCATATAAATGCTAGCTATTTATTATTTCTTTATTCTTTTTTTTTCAATATTTATTTATTTATTTTTTAAGAGACAGGGTCTCACCCTGTCACCCATGCTGGAGTGCAGTGACGTGATCATAGCTCACTGCAACCTCGAATTCCTGGGCTCAAGTGATCCTCCCACCTCAGCCTCTCAAGCAGCTGGGACAATAGGCATGTGCCACCATACCCGGCTAATTTAAAAAAAAAAATTTTAGTAGAGGCGGCAGGGGGGTCTCACTATGTTGCCCAGGCTGGTCTCAAGCAATCCTTGCCTCGGCCTCCCAAAGTGTTGGGATTACAGGCATGAGCCACTGTGCCTGGCCATCTTATTATTTCTGATAAAAACTGTTGCTTGAGGAGCATGACTGGTTGTGGATCTGCAAGATGAAGTGAGGAGGCCCTGCAAGTCAGTAGCCAGCTGCAATCGTTTCTACTCAGGTTTTCAGAGCGTGCCCTTCGTTCTCTGAAAGCCCAGCTCACTGCTGCAGTTTCTCTCCAGGAGTGCCTGTCATCCCTCTTCTGAAGGGACATTTGCTCTCCCTGCTCACCTCCTGTGTTGACTCTGCCTCATAAACCACATTGGCCTCAGTTCCATGCCTCCCTCCTCCCTCCCTCTCTGATCCAAGGTTCTTCTTTGCTAACTCGCTCTGTGCCTTGGGCCTCATTGGGGTCGGTTTCATTTGCTCCTTCCTGCTGTGGAGCTTCCTCACTCCCAGCATCTTTAACTACAAGTATTTGCATCTTCTGTTTTTGTTTTTTTCAGACTGGGAGACTAGACCTGAAATGAAAGAGTTGGATCCAAAGAATGACATTTCGGAAGACAAGCCCTCCGTTGTTGGGGTGGCCACGGGGGGACCCGCGAGGAATGGTGCCAGGGGTCCTGGCTCAGAAGGAGTGTGGGAACCAGGCAGCTGGCCAGAGAGGCTGTGGGGAGATGCAGGTGCCGAGTGGGAGCCATTGGGAATTCCCCAGGGGAACAAACTCTTGGGGGGCTCAGTACCCGGATGTCATGAACTGAAGGCATTTGCCAACCAAAGCTGTGTCCTGGTCCCACCACGGCTGGACGACCCCACAGAAAAGGGGGCCTGTCCACCCATAAGGCGTGGCAAGAACTTCTCCAGCACTTCAGACCTCAGTAAGCCCCCCATGCCCTGCGAGGAGAAGAAAACCTATGACTGCAGCGAGTGTGGCAAGGCCTTTAGCCGAAGCTCGTCCCTGATAAAGCACCAAAGGATCCACACGGGAGAAAAGCCGTTTGAGTGCGACACCTGTGGGAAGCACTTCATCGAGCGCTCGTCCCTCACCATCCACCAGCGGGTGCACACGGGCGAGAAGCCCTATGCCTGCGGGGACTGCGGCAAGGCCTTCAGCCAGCGCATGAACCTGACTGTGCACCAGCGCACGCACACAGGCGAGAAGCCGTATGTGTGCGACGTGTGTGGGAAGGCCTTCCGGAAGACCTCCTCTCTCACCCAGCACGAGCGGATCCACACGGGGGAGAAGCCCTACGCGTGCGGGGACTGCGGCAAGGCCTTCAGCCAGAACATGCACCTCATCGTGCACCAGCGCACGCACACCGGGGAGAAACCGTACGTGTGCCCCGAGTGCGGGCGAGCCTTCAGCCAGAACATGCACCTGACCGAGCACCAGCGCACGCACACCGGGGAGAAGCCGTACGCCTGCAAGGAGTGCGGAAAGGCCTTCAACAAGAGCTCCTCGCTCACCCTGCACCAGAGGAACCACACCGGCGAGAAGCCCTACGTGTGCGGCGAGTGCGGCAAGGCCTTCAGCCAGAGCTCCTACCTCATCCAGCACCAGCGCTTCCACATCGGCGTGAAGCCGTTCGAGTGCAGCGAGTGCGGCAAGGCCTTCAGCAAGAACTCCTCGCTCACGCAGCACCAGCGCATCCACACCGGCGAGAAGCCCTACGAGTGCTACATCTGCAAGAAGCACTTCACGGGGCGCTCGTCCCTCATCGTGCACCAGATCGTGCACACCGGGGAGAAGCCCTACGTGTGCGGCGAGTGCGGCAAGGCCTTCAGCCAGAGCGCCTACCTCATCGAGCACCAGCGGATCCACACCGGCGAGAAGCCGTACAGGTGCGGCCAGTGCGGGAAGTCCTTCATCAAGAACTCCTCCCTCACTGTGCACCAGCGGATCCACACGGGCGAGAAGCCCTACCGATGCGGCGAGTGCGGGAAGACCTTCAGCCGGAACACGAACCTGACGCGCCACCTGCGGATTCACACCTGAGCGCCTCCGAGCAGGGCTCTCCCTGGCGGTGCTCCGGCCGGACGCCAGATGGCTGCGCGCTTTGTCAGCAGTGCTGTGAGAAGTTCTCCCCTGGGGTGGGGACTCGGGGTCAGGGGAGCTCAGGAATGTGGGGTTGTGGAGGCGCTGGCTGATCACACATGCCCCCTCCTTACTGAGCATCAGAAAGCAAGCCCCTCGGTGTCTGACGTATCTGGGGACACTTCAAGGTTCACTGTAGCTGAGCCATGGCCGCTGGTAACAGACATCAGGGTTCCAGACTAGCCCTCTGAGTAACTGTCCTACGAGCTTGGACAGGTCACGCCTGCCTCCACATCTCTGTTTCTTCAATGGGAAAGTGGAGCTGGTGGAGGGGAGGGAGGAGACATCTCCCTCTTTGTCAGATACATCCTGGAATCCAGATGCAGCTTGTCACCATCGGCATTTTCTCGGTGGGTTGGGAGTGTGAGGGCCTTGCTATCCCTCCACCCACCGTTTCCCTGCAGTGCGCGCTGGCAGCCACCAAGCTAGGAAGTGGCAGGAGTTTGCCGGTTGTTTGTGAGGGGAAAATTTTTTTTTCAGAGTTAGCAAACAACAGTAACTACTGCTTTGAATGCCAAAGTTTCTTAGAGTGGTCTGTTACATTTTTTAAAAATAAAACTTTTAATTAAGGGAGACTATGTTATTTTAAACAGTCTTCTGTTTTGGCCAGTTGTCTGGTCAAAATCGGCTTCAGTGATTGTGGGAGGGGCAAGAGGGAAAAGAAACAGCAGCAGGTTTGATATTCAGAATGAAATATGCATGGATTCAATAAGTATATACATCTGAGCACAGACTATTTTTATAGTGATTTTTGCAGCTAAATGTGAAGGCAACTGTCTTAAGTCCCTTCCTGCTGCTGTAACAAAAGACCTTAGACTGGGTAATTTATAAACAATAGAAATTTGTCACTCATGGTTCTGGACGCTGGGAAGTCCCAGATCAAGGCTCTGGCAGATTTGTTGTCTGATGGGGTATGTTCTTCATAGGTAGTGCTTGTGTCTTGATGTGTCTTCACGTGGTTGTAAACGGCGGACTTCCTCAGGCCCCTTATAAGGGTGCTAATCCCAGTCACAAGGGCCCTGACCTCATGACCTCCCAAAGGTCCTCCCTCTTCATACTGTTACATTGGGGATCAAGTTTCCAATATGTGAATACAGGGAGGCACCAACAGACCATATCAGTAACTTCGAGTGAGTTTCCTAAGGCTGATTGAAGCTCTGTTTACACATAAGAGTGTTCCCCAAAGTGCACTTTCTCTGGGGCCTTTTAGGCCATCCTTTTTATTTTGTTATTTGATACTATACTGGTTGCTAATGTCCTGGCATTTGCAGTTGTTCCGCACTCCCTGACACTGGTGTACACAAATAAATAATACAGAAAAAAAAATTATACCAGCAAGCACATTCTGCAAATAAGAAAAACAGCCACTCTGGCATGTATAAACAAAGTGGACCGTTTTTCAAATTCTGGCAGTCAAGTGGGCCTCAGGGTGGGTTTGATTCAGGCTGTCATCATTGGAGCCATAGCTCTGGTTCTCTGTGATTCTCTGGCTCTCCCTTCGTGAGTTAGTATCATCCTCAGGCTCGCTTCCCACATGGGATTGTGGTGGTTTCCAGCAGCGAGTCTTGATCAGACATTGCTTTAGTTGCATCTGTTATGGGAATAAATGAGAATATCTGTGCACTGCAGAGAATGGAGTGTTACAACAGTCAACAAATATTAGCTCATATATACACAAGATTTTACTACTCTTTAGTGGCAAAATGGAGGGGGAAGACCTTCTAAGGCCCTTTGGAGAGATGAAATGGCTCATTTAACCCTCGCAAGATCCTTGAGGTAGGGATTCATGTGCATGTCGTATAGATAAGGAATCTGAGGTTCAGTGAGGCAAAGTAAGCTTCCTGAGGGCACACAGCATGGAAGTGGAGGGGCCAGGGTGTGAGCTGGGATCCGCCTGGGCTCCAAGGTCCGTGCTCCTTGCCTACACTGGACTAATTCTAGAGATGGACATATTGAATTTCTCAGGACTTGACTCCTGGCCTTGGTTTCCTGGACTCCCCAATGTGTGAAGCAGAGAAGGGATCGAGGCCGCACCACCACTGTCCCCCTCTCCCATCCAGAGAACCAGCCAGGCCACCTCTCAGGTCCCTCCTGTTTCTTTTCCCTGCAACCCAAGCTGATGTGGAGGGCATTGAGGCTCCTCTGGAGGGATACTGTGGTACCAGGTGGGTCTCACATCCCTGGTCTCCCGCCTCTTGGGCAAGCTCCTCACTCAGGGCTCCACGTTTCCGCAAGAGGAACCCTGAGGGGGCTGGAATAATGGCCACATTGATGGAGTCACTTGTCCACCTCTGAGGGGGTGCTCTCATCACCCCCACTCTACAGATGGGGAGACAGGCTCGCAGAGGTTCAGGCACCTGCCCAAGGTCACACAGCTCCTGGATTCAAACCCAGTCTGACTCCAGAAGCTGGACTGCAGTCCACAGCACCACTCCACCCCCTAGTTCCTCAGTCAGGTACTTACTGAAGCCAAATTAAATTTACCCCTGTGAAAATGTGGGTTTGGCAGGGATCAAGCAGGTCAGGAACCTGCTTTTTAACAAGTCTTCTATCCCATAATCTGTCCAAGGCACTATTTGGGGTTATGTGCTGGCCTTTGGGTTCACCCTCATGGGGCTCTGTGTCCCTGTGTCCCCAGGCCTGACCCAAGCCTGGCCTTGAAGTAGAGGTCGTGGGTGCCGGGTGGGGTCTGAATGACCCCTTTACTCACTTGGAGTAAATGCCAAACTCCTCACAAACCCCCGTGTGACGCAGCCTCTCCCAGCTCCCGTCCCGCTCCCCCTCCTCACTCTGCTTCAGCCACACTATGCTTTTGTCCAGTCCCAGCGCTGGCCCAGCCCACTCCCACCGCAGGGGCCTCTCCCTTCTTGGCCCGACACCCACGCTGAGCTTCCTCAGGTCCCTGATGCTCAGTTTCACGTGTTGGCCTGGCTGGGCTCCAGTGCCCAGCAGGCCCATCGCAGTGAGTCCTGGTGGTGCTGAGAAGACACTTTATAGATGTGGATGCCACCCACATCAGCTGACTTTAAGTAAACGATTATTATCTGCAATGTGGGTGGGCCTCATCTAATCAGTTGAAGGCCTTAAGAGCAAAACCAGTTTCTTGGAGAGGAAGAAACTCTGACTCAGGATTACAGTGCCAACTCCGGCCTGAGTTTCCAGCCTACCAGCCTGCCTTATGGATTTGGGACTTGCCAGCTCCCACAGTAGCAAGAGCTGGTTATTTAAATTAAATCTATTTACATATAAAAGTATACATATGCCATATGTATAACAAGAAATATGAGGTATATAAAAGGATATGTATAAGATATATATAGGGTAGGGCATGGTGGCCCACACCTGTAATGCCAGCACTTAGGGAGGCCAAGGTGGAGGATTACTTGAGACCAGGAGTTTGAGACCAGCCTGGGCAACATAGCAAGACCTCATCTCTACAAAAACGTTAGAAAAATTAGTCAGGTGTGGTGGTGTGTGCCTGTAGTCCCAGCTACTCAAGAGACGGAGGTGGGAGTATTGCCCGAGTCCAGGAATTAGAGGTTGCAGTGAGGTATGATCGTGCCATTGCACTCCAGCCTGGGTGACAAGGGAAGACTCTCTCTCTCTCTCTAAAAAAAAAAAAAAAAAAAAAAAAAAGTCAGTCAAAGTGGCTCATGCCTGTAATTCCAGCACTTTGATAGGCCAAGGCAGGCAGATCACCTGAGGTCAGGAGTTTGAGACCAGCGTGGCCAACATGGTGAAATCCCGTCTCTACTAAAAATACAAAATTAGCCGGGCATGGTGGCATGTGTCTGTAATCTCAGCTACTTGGGAGACTGAGACAGGAGAATCATTTGAACCCGGGAAGTGGAGGTTGCAGTGAGCCGAGATCATGCCACTGCACTCCAGCCTGGCCAACGGAGTGAGACTCTGTCTCAAAAAAAAAAAATCTATATGGGATATATAATGTATATATAATAAATATATAATATATGTAATAGCATATATATGATATATCTATATGGGATATATATGATCTAAATAAGGCAATCTATATGATAGGACATATATAAATATATTAAGTTGTATCACTACTGCCTCTCTGGAGAACCCTAACTGATATGAGGCCCTCCCTGATCACCCTTCTTCCCCTGCTTCGTATTCCCCATCACACGCACTGCAGTCTGTATTGATACTTGTTTTCTTTCTTTACCATCCATCTCCATCACGGGCATTCAGGTAGAGATCTGGATGTTGCTGGTTCTGCTCGCTGTTGTTCCCCCAGCACTTGGCATGGCACAGGCACATAGTAGGTGCTCAGTAAATGTCCGTTGAATGAAAGAGTTAATAGAAGGTGCTCAATAAATGCTTCCCGGCTGAATCATGAATAAGCAAGTGAGTTTTCTGAGGCAGCAGCCCATTCCACCCTGGACCTAATGTAGTCCCTGGAGACCTGGATCTGACTTGGATTCCTCAGCCTTTTGTCCACAGCCCCTCTCTGATTTAAAATGTAGGTTTTATTCTTATTCTGGGAAGGTGAGGCCCATAGGTCAGGAGACACCAGGGAGTGAAAAGAGAGTTGCTACAGTTCCTGAGAGGCGAGGGCAGTGCCAGGCCACACAGGGAAGCCCAGGGCAGGTCAGGAGGCGGAGGGGCTGGGGGAAGATGGGGGCAGGAGCTTCTCTGTCGCTTCCATAGCAAGGAGCAGGATTGGCTTCTCTGAGTAATTTAGCAGTTCTGGGGCACAGGGGCTGCCCTGGTTGTCTGGTTCTCAGCCCTGGATGAGGGCAGGTGCACAGAGCCCCTGAGTGTGGGAGCCCAGTTGGGGAGGTGCTGGGTGTGGGCTCTGAATTGGGTGGTTTGCTTGTGAAAGGCATGCTTTCAGGGGGATTGTTTGCTGTCTCTAGGAACCACCCAGATCTGGGAGAGACAGTGCCTCCAAGGTCGGCAAGGCTTCAAAATGTCAAAGCATCAGAAAATAAAAGGCATGGTTCATACAATCTTTGCTCTAGCCAGAGATAATCCCCTGCAGTCAGCCTTAGCATGGGCAGCTGGAGAAGGCTCTGGGCCCAGGCCTTGGCTGAGGGGCAGCCTCAGGAGACCCAGGCTGCAGAGGGAAGGCCCTTCTGCTCCTCCCTGCCTGGACACCGTCTTATTGTAGGAATCCCAGTCAGTACCCGGGAACCCAGTGCACCCGCCCCAGAGCATGACGAAGGGGCCTCCTGGGTGGACTGATGCCCCTGGCAGCGGCAGATTCCTGGCCTGAGAATGGTCCAACTGAGAGGCTGGGCCTCAGCTCACAGCCTCAGATATGGGGGAGAGGAGGAAGCTCTTCCTGCAGAATCCCAGCGTGGTGGCGGTTTCCAAATTACATGAGATGAGCTAGGGATCCTCTCCGAGATCACAGACTTTTCTGTGACCCCTGACAGGCCAGGTGTAGGGCCATAAACATGAGTCATTTGAGTCAAGCAGGTGCACTCTCCAACACACACGTTACGGCCCTAATAATATTTTATTATACATACTATTATTTATTAATAGAAAGTTTATATTTGTAATAGAGTCTTAAATATGTATATATAAGAGCTACATACATTAACAGGGCTTACATCATTAATATAGGATAATACTATTCTCACTTTCAATTGAGGAAACAGGCTCAGAACACTAATAATTTGTTGGAGATCATGGAGCTGAAAAGCCAGACTTTATGTGCAATGTTTCTGATTTCTAAATGGCAACAAATTTACATATTTATTAAGAAACGCTATTTTGGGTCAGGCGTGGTGATGTGTGCCTGTCCTCCCAGCCACTCTGGAGGCCAAGGTGGGAGGATTACTTGAGGCCAGAAGTTGGAGACTGCAGTGAGCCATGATTGTACCACTGCACTCCAGTCGGGGCAGGAGAGTGAGAGGCTGTCTCAAAACAAACAAACAAAAAAGATATGCTCTTTGGGCTTGGACTGGACAGGCCACACAAAATACCCCTGGGGAAGAAGGAGATTTGACTCCTGGCTTGCAGCCTGTGTAGGGCCACCAGGTGATCAGGTGGGGTCTGGGGTCAGGGAATCCTGGGCCCAGCTGCTAGTTCCACCACTTACAAGCTGGCGCTTGCTGAGCTCACTTGGTACCTGGGGATGGTCCTAGCATCTTACGCACAGGGATGAGGCTCCGGGTGAGGTTGCAGATCATGTGCTGGTTGGCATGGACTGGATGCATCAACAAGCCCCAGAGACCAGGAGAAATCCCATGCTGGAAAGTATTCCTCATGCATCAAGTCTGATTCTGCTGCTCTCCCTCAGCAGGAGGATCTACTCCATGGGGTGATTCAGGGATCCAAGCTCCCTCCACCGTAATTTCTCAAGTAGACATCTAGGCAGCAGACAGGGGAGGGCAAAGCCATTTCTGGACACAGCTCTCCTCTCCTTCCACTGGTGAGCAGTGTTCCTTGCACCCTCCTGCACTCAAAGGGTCATGGGAAGTGCAGTCTCTGGTAGGGGGTCAGCCAATTCCCAGGACCAGCTCCACACCCTGGAAGAAAGGTGCAATGGTCTGAATTTGTGTGTCTCCCCAAAATTTACATGTTGAAACCCTAACCCCCAAGGTGATAGTATTAGGAGATAGGGCCTTTGGGAGGTGATGAGGTCGTAAGGGTGGGGCCTCATCAATAGGATTAGTGCCCTTATGAAAGGGACCCCAGAGAGCTCCCTTACTCCTTCCTTCATGTGTGGGCACAGCAAGAGGGCTCCCTCTGTGAACTGGGAATGGGCCTTCACCACACACTGAATCTGCTGGCATCTTGACCTCAGCCTTACCAGGCTCCAGAACCGTGAGCAATGAATGTCTGTTGTGTATAAGCCACCCAGTCTGTAATATTGTTCCAGCAGCCCAAAAAGAAAACACAGAGTTTGAGGGGAGGCTGGGCCTCCTGCTACCCAAAGCCCAGAGTGGTACCAGCACATGTAGACATCAGGTACAGGTATAAAAGGTTAAATTCCCAGTGTTTGGTGGGGGGCATTTCTGAGGCATGACAGTAACAGAATAAATTGCCACCCCTGCCTGGTCCCAGCGATGCTAACCCCTTGCTGGGATGATTGCAGAGGTCTCCCCGCCTCACTCTTGCTCCATCCTCCCTGCCCCGAGCCTGTTCACCACGCAGAAGCCCTTCACGTCCCTCCTCTGACCATAACCCTCCATGGCTAAATTATATTCAAAGACATACAGACTGTGTTGGAATAAATTATATTGAAAGACATACAGACTGTGCCTATTTGAACCAGATAAAAGTTCTAAGGGCTGGAGAAACAGCTATGAACAAGACTTACAAAACCCCTGCCCTTGTGGGGTTGATGTTCTTCTGGGAAGTGACAATTTTTTAAAGCCGTGGAGAAAAAAATCTCAGAAAGAAGTGGATACTATGCAGAGGGTCGGGGCAGGTTCCAGAGTTAAGAAGGTGGAAGGGGGAGACCCCCTGAGGAGGAGACAGGAGGAAAGCAGAAACTCGGAGGCAGGACAAGGTGGGTAGGGATGTGGGGGAAAGTGTTTCAGGAAGAAGGAAGAGCCAGGGCAGAGGCCTGGGGTTTCGCTCACGCCTGAGGCAGTGACAGGAGGACAGAGAGCAGACGGGGGCTGGATCAGGAGGGGCGCTGGCCGGTGGGGTGAAGACTGCAGCTTGACAGGGTGAGGTGGGAGCCATGGAGGGTTATGGGCAGAGGAGGGACGTGATGGGCTTCTGTGTGGAGAACAGGCTGGGGGCAGGGAGAATGCAGCAGGGGTGAAGGGGGGAGACCCCTGCAATTGTCCCAGTGAGGGGTGAGCATGACTGGGACCAGGGAAGGTTGGTGAGAACGTGATGGATTCTGGGTAGGTTTTGAAGGTAAATCCGTGATACAATGGACTTCGGGGACTTGGGGGGAAGCGTGGGATGGGGAGGCGAGGGATAAAAGACAACATACAAGGTGCAGTGTGATGGGTGCACCAGAATCTCACAAATCACCACTAAGGAACTTACTCCTGTAACCAAATTCCACCTGTACCCCAAAAACTTATGGAAAAATAAAATAAAATAATAATAATAAAAAGAAAGTTAAGCCAATGGGATTTATGATCCAACACAGCATCCAACTCCACTGTATAAATCTTGGATCTCCAATAGGAAAGCACAGCTCTGAAGGGGTCTGGGCTGGTGAGCGTTGCAGGCTGAATTGTGCCACCCACCAAATTGATGTCCTAACCCCAGTACTTCCCAATACAGTGACTGTATTGGGAGATGGGGCCTTTAAGGCCTTTAACCAGGTGGTCAAGGTCAAATGAGGTCACAAGAGCCAGCCCTAATCCAATCTGCTGGTGTAATTACAAGGAGATTAGGACTCAGACATGTACAGAGGGTCGACAGTCTACAAGCCAAGGAGGGAGCCCTCCAGGAAACCAGCCCTGCCAACAAATGACAGTGTGTACCTTTGGAGGCTAAACCCCAAGAGGCCTCTGTGCTCTCTCTTCCTCTCAGGTCCCTGCTCAGCCATGTGCACTGGCTTGAGCTAGCTTGCTGGAGGTTGACAGGCCTATGGGGGAAGTCATCCTGGTCAAAGGTATTCTAGGCCAGCCAGCACAACCCCCAGCCCACAGTCCAAGCTCTGGACAGATACAGGAGTAAGTCCAGCCAAGATCAGCCAAATTCAGATCAGCAGAACTGTCTAGCTGGTTCATAACTTCATGAACTATAATAAATAATGGTTGTTTCTGTTTTAAGCTTCTAAATGTTGCCATGGTTGGTTGGTTATACAGCAATAGCTAACTGATACACCTTCCCAGAGCAATGTCTTTATTGGTACTCCCACCACCAATGTATAAGAACACTTATCTCAGTTACTCCCTGACCCATCCTGGGGAATAACTGCAAACTTCTGATTTTTTAGATCTTCAAGGTTCCAGGTGGGTGTGTAGAGACTGCTCATTGTTCCCCAACATCTGGTCTCTCCTTCTTCCATAGTACTAGAACCCTTACATTTTAGCTGCACTTCCCAGTCTCCCTTGCAGCTAGGTGTGGCCATGTGACTAGGTTCCAACCAATGAGGTATAAGTAGCAACATCATGTTGCCACTTCCAGGAGACGGACTACTGCATTCAGATTCTGGTTTTGCCACTTCTCTGTTGAGGAACTTTGGAAAGGTGACTTAGTTTCTCTGGTGCATCAGTTTCCTCATCGGTAGAGTTGGGATAACAATAGTATCTGCCTTATAGTGTTGTCAAGAAGAAGTGAAGTAACACAATGATGCATTTGGAACATGCTTATGGCCAAATGTGGTGGCTAACGGCCAGATGTGGTGGCTAATGCCTGCAATCCCAGCACTTTTGGAGGCCAAGGTGGGCAGATCACTTGAGGTCAGGAGCTTGAGACCAGCCTGGGCAACATGGTGAAACCCTGTTTCTACTAAAAATACAAAAATTAGCTGGGTGTGGTGGTGCACACCTGCAGTCCCTGCTACTCAGGAGGCTGAGGAATGATAATCGCTTGAACCCAGAAGATAAAGGTTTCAGTGAGCCGAGATTGTGCCACTGCAATCCAGCCTAAGCAACAGAGTGAGACTCTGTCTCAAAAAAAAAAAAAAAAAAGAACAGTACTTACACATGGGTAGTTCTGTTATGTGTTGTTATCATTACCAGTATAATAATACTTTCATTTTATTTTTTGAGAATGGGTCTTGCTATATCCCAAGGCTGGAGTGCAATGGCGTGATCATGGCTCACTGCAGCCTCAACCTTCTGGGCTCAAGTGATTCTCCCACCTCGGCCTCCTCAGTAGGTGGGACTACAGGTGTGTGCCACCACATCTGGCTATTTTTCTTTTAAATTTTTTTGTAGAGATGGGATCTCTCTATATTTCCAAGGCTGGTCTCAAACTCCTGGGCTCAAGCAATCCTCTCACCTCGGGGGTAATAGGTGTTAGCCACCACACCCAGCCAATAATACTTTTATTATCAGCTCCTAAGGTTGATGTAAGGTTTAAGTATGACCAAGCTCCATATCTATTATCAGAACAATTTTCCCTGATGCTCATTTGTCTACCAAGACCAGGAAAAACTATTAGGAATTATACCCATCCATCTACTCCCTCCTCCCCAGCACCACCCCATAAGGGTCAATAGATTTTCCATTTCCTTCCTGATATGTACTCATTTGCCCAATAAATCTTTTTCAAGACATGAAAATTCATAGGGGGATCTTTTTGGGCCCAAATTTCTTGTAAGAGATGCCTACAGGGATGTAAATGTTCATTTATAGCTGATCACCTGTTTTACAGAGAGGTTGAGAGGTGGAAAGAAATGGAGGGAAGGAAGAGGTAGGTGTGAAGTTGGCATTTTTCATTGTTGATCCAATGTAGCACAGAGACGTTGGTGTGAGCAGATGCATGTGGAAAGGAGGAGGAGAAATTTGGGTCAGGAAGGAACCTGAGCTATTTTTTTCTCTCAGTGGTGGGTGAGTAGCTGTTTTAAGGAAAAAGAAATTGGAAAAAAGGAAATAAGAGAGTGAATGCCTAGTATATAAATACTGAGAACTTCTGCACCCTCTGATAAGTAGGAACCCCAAGAAATAAGAAGCTTTGGGGGTGAGCGGGGTGTCGTTCATTCAATAAACATCTGAGCACCTATTCTGCGCCAGGCACTGTTCCAGGGTCTGGGAACCGAGCAATGAACAAACCAAAGTCTTTTACCATATGGAACCACCACTCCTAATTTCTGGGCATGATCAGAGAATGGGATGAAATGGAGAGTGAAGGGGAGGCCGCCTTAACTTCAGTGGTCAGAGAGGGCCACTCTAAGCAGGTAACATTTGAGCAGAGACCCACTTGGCAAAGAGAAGACAGTTACATAAGTATCTAAGGAAGGCATTCTCCTTTCATCCAAGTGTTCACTGATGCTTTGCTTAGAAGCATTGGCAACACCCAAGAGTCCATCCTTAGAAGACTGGCTAAATATATCAGGATTCAACCAGGTGAGAAATGAGTTGAATATTTGAATATGGTAGGAGTTCTGAATTACAGAATTAAATGAAAACAAAGAACCATTGATGACAGCACGTGTGTGTACTCTCATTTGTGCTTTCTTTAAGTGAGGGGGCTTCAGGGACTTTCACTCAGCAGCTATTTACCGACTTTCACAGAAACATTTCAATAAATTAGCAACCTATATAGAAGTAGTAGTGCTTCTCTGCCAATTATCAGCTGTGTATATAAAGTGTATCAGTCAGTTTTGCTGTGTAACAAACCACTCCAAAACTTAGTGACTTAAAATAACAAGCATTATTAGCTCGTGAATGTGGCCACTGGGGCTAAGTTAAACTGGATAGTTCTGGCCTCAGCTGACCTCATGCGTTCAACTGTGGTCAGCTGTGGGCTGCCTGGTCCAGAATAACCTTGTCCAAGATGACTCGCCTCTCCTCCCTGGGCATCTCATCCTCCAGCAAGCCAGCTCAAGCCAGTGCACATGACTGAGCAGGGATTTGAGAGGAAAAGAGAGCATAGAATTCTCTTGAGATGTGTGTGTGTACGCATTGATCCTCAGCCTCAATTTTCCTATACATAGAATGAACCTGGTTACTATAACCCATTCCATAATAACAATGCCAGATGCCTATCAGCTGCATGCTATGAGATATGCACTGTTGTTATTGGATAAGTTGTGATAAGTAAATTATTTTTTTTTTTGAGACACAGTTTTGCTGTTGATGCCCATGCTGGAGTGTAATGGCACAATCTTGGTTCACTGCAACCTCTGCCTCCCAGGTTCAAGCGATTCTCCTGCCTCAGCCTCCGAAGTAGCTGGAATTACAGGCGCCCACCACCACGCCAGCTTTTGTGTGTGTGTGTGTGTTTAGTAGAGACGGGGTTTTGCCATGTTGGCCAGGCTGCTCTCGAACTTCTGACCTTGGCTGATCCGCCCACCTCACCCTCCCAAAGTGTTGGGATTACAGGCTTGAGCCACCGCACCCTGCCAGTAAATCATATTTTATTGATGCTGAGTTGTTAGTTATTTACATTTTAATATTTCTCACATTGAAATGTGTCTTACAATTGTTCATATCTTTGGCTTTTCTTCTTTTTTCTTTACAAAGTTCTTAACTTCTTTATCTTATAAGCAATACATCTGAAAGGAAAATCGTCACATTCATGGCATGTCATAGTCAGGAAGAAAAATTAGGTTGCATCCTGAGGTTGACCAAACATACCAGATTCACCCTGTTAAGTCCTGGTCCCCAAATAAAACATTGAGCACTTCCTGTAAGCTGGACTCCTTAGCAAAAAAAAAAAAAAATATATATATATATATATATATACAATGACTACCACATCCAGAAAGTTTGTGAACTCTCTTCAAATCTCAGCATGGCAAAACTCAGATATATAATATAGATTATATATCTATATTATATATATCTATATAATATATAATATATATCATATATAATATAAAATACATTATATACTATTATAATATATAATATATATTATGTAATATATAATATATAATATAATATATAATATATATTATATAAAATATATTATATAAAATATATAAAATATTTTATATTATATATTTATATTATATAAATATATAATATAAAATATTTTATATAAATATATAATATAATATATTTATATTATATATTTTATATTATATAAATATATTATATAAAATATATTATATTTATATATATTATATATAAATATTATATAATATTATATAATATATAGTATAATATATAAATATATGTTATAAGTATATATCATATATATATCATTCATAATATATATATTTATATATATATATATCTGAGTTTTGCCATGCTGAAATTTGAAGAGAGTTCACAAATTTTCTGGATGTGGTAATCATTTAGTATTATTACCGCTTTTTTTTTTTTATCATGAAAGAACAAATGTAATCTTGGTAAGCTTGGTAATCTTGTGTTTTTTTTCTTTTAAATACCTTTTGTGTTTTTAACTTGAGAAGACTTTATACATATATCTATGTGCCCACAGATAATATCGACATTGTTTTATGTGTTGTTGGGTTTTCACATCATTCATGTCAGACTGCATCTGTAGATTTGCAACTTGCTCCCCCCGTCCTCCCATGAAATGATGTGTCTTGGAGACCTTCTCATATCCATCCGTGATGATCTATTTTGTATTGGTGAGGACACATTAAGCTCTCAATAAATGTTACTTGATTTATAATGATTCTGTCTTTGGAATCATTTTTTCTAGCGAGACTGCAGAAAAGCCCTGTGGGCTGGAAGTGGCTAGGAGAACCTGTTTCTCTAAGCAGACTTGGCAGCTCGCTGCCCTTGTATGATTTACCCCATACACCCCCAAGTGATGGTATCCTTCTAGGTTTTAAATAACAAGGTGAGTTTTCCCATTTCAATCATATTTCTTCCCCTTGCAACCCCACCTTAAATAAATGGAAATTTTTTAGTAGTAGTGAAACAAGAAGGTCTTTGGGGACATATTGCTCTGGGTTTAATCCTGGATATGCCATTTCCAAGCTGACCTGCCCCAGGGGGTCCGAGGCTCCGAAATGATCACAGTTTGGAGACGGCCACATAAACTAGATACATCCACACAATATGATTAATTCCCTGCAGTTGCTGAAAAGCATGAAATAGATTCCTCTCCTTGTGGGATGGTCCCTACTGATAGGATTCCCTGCTTGGTGCCACAGAACCCTTCCTTATGGGCCACAGCAGATGCACCAGAGGATAGAACAGGTCACTGGCCCATGAAGTGGTCTTATGGCAAAGTCTTACTCAACAGGGGTCTATGATCTTGGATGTCTCAACCTGGCAGATCATAGACTTCATCCTGCCAACTGATGAGCACAGTTCAGGTCACGTCACTCATTTTCCTTTTAATTTAGTGAGTTACCATCATTAAAACATTGAGATTGTTTACATTTACAAACACCATCTCTCATTCATTCGACTGTTTCAAAACAACATTCATGGGCCATCTGGTATGTGCCAAGACATGTTCCAGGTTCTGGAGGCTCAGAGGTAAATTAGAAACACAAAGCCCATACCATCATGGGTCTGTACCATTTTAGAAACAAGGCAGACAGTAAGCAAAAAGAAATATTCATAATGTAATGGGTTTCAGCTTACTTTGCGAAATTGAAATATCAAAACTCACTGGGCCAGCAACTCCATTAGAGGACATAATAGAAAGATAGTGAAGAGCCTTATCACAGTGGTTCTACGTAAACAAAGAGCTCAAAGTCAGAGGCTCAAAGCTCTCTGGCCCTTGAAGAGTTGTGATTATCATCCTATTAGGCATAGAGGATATGCTTCAGGCATACTGGGTGTCACCTGCAATGTCCAGCATGTAGTGAGTGCTTTATGAATGTCTTTCTCTTGAGTGATTGTGGAAGCTGTGCCTTTTCTGGTGACCAGATCGTTGGGAAGAACACTTATTCATCATTCAACAATTCCAGAGAGGTTTGATTTTGTGAAGGACTCACTCTTGCAGAGGGTGTACAATTCAAAACCCACATAATTCAAGACTAACCCTGACAAAAAGATGGTGGGTGTGTCTATTCACCAGCTAAAGTGACACTAAAATAACAGTCACAGTTTACAATGTATGTGATTGGTTGTATTTGGAAGCATGGGAAATTGTAGCCACGCTGCATTTCTGTAAATCTACAATAACATCCCTCTTGTGATCCCAGCTTGCAACATAAAAAATAGGGCTTTGCAGGCTGAGCGCGGTGGATCACGCCTCTAATCCCAGCACTTTGGGAGGCCGAGGCGGGCGCATCACGAGGTCAGGAGATCGAGAACATCCTGGCTAAGACGGTGAAAACCCGTCTTTACAAAAAAAAAAAAAAAAAAAAAAATTAGCCGGGCGTGGTGGCGGGTGCCTGTAGTCCCAGCTACTCGGGAGGCTGAGGCAGGAGAATGTCGTGAACCTGGGAGGCGGAGCTTGCAGTGAGCCGAGATCACGCCACTGCACTCCAGCCTGGGCGACTGAGCAAGACTTCATCTCAAAAAAAAAAAAAAAAAAAAAATAGGGCTTTGCCAATAACTCGCATATACTTATATAGCTGTCTCCTCCCCACTCCACTGCTTCTCCCAACCCAGAATAACCAACAGCCTGAATCCGGGGCATACCTTTCTCTGAATTTCCTTTCTGTACTTTCTCCCTCTTCAGAGCTGTTTGGGAAACTTCATGTTAATAATTTCAATCCGGTTGTAGCCAGGCCCTGCTGTCCTAAGAACCAAAGCTGTCACTTAAAAATGACTTTGCAGTTCTTGCCCTCATTTGCTTTCATCCCATGCTCTCCACAGCCCAGAGATCTTTGTTTCCAGGCAACAGCAGGGCTTTCCCCAGGCGGACAGGTTCTTTGAAGGAGGGAAAAAAAATCTCCAGCTAGTCTGTGTAGAGCGTCAGCACCACCGAACGCTGATGCTTGAATGGTTTAGTACCGCGGACAGCTCATGCCAGACAGATTCAGCACCACGGACAGCCCCCTAAGGCAGCACGTGAAGTGAATGGTTTAGCACAGCAGACAGCTCAGGCTTCGCAGGACAGCCCTGATGGAAATGGTTCAGCACCACGGACAGCCCTGCTAATATCCATCAGAACCACGGGCAGCTCAGGCCAGAATGGTTCAGCACCACGGGCAGCCCCCCAGCCTCGCAGGACAGTCCCCGCAAGCCTCGCAGGGTAGCCTGTGCCTGGACTATTCCAGCATCACGGAGATCCCTGCTGGACTGGTTCTGCAACATGGATAGGAACAAGTGTCATTTCGCCACCACCTGTGCTAGATGTAGGCATTCCTGAGTCCACTCTGCAACCCTCACCCCTGAAGGCTCTGAAGGGGCTATTTGGGTAATCCAGGCTCTTCTGAAGTTGATCTCAGAAATGGAGGCATCCAACAGTTAATATGCCCGAAAGGGAACTCTGGATTTTCCCCCCAAAAAACCTTGATCCCAGTTAGTGCACTTCAGGGCACTCAGTTGCTCAGGCCCAAAGCCCAGAAGTCTCCCTTGATTCCTCTCTTTCTCTCACACCTCGCACTCCACCCATTAGTGAGTTCGCTCAGCTCCACCTGTAGAGCAAATCCTGAATCCACCCACTGCTCTCCATCCCCACTGCCACTGCCTCACTCCAGGCCACCGTCACTTCTCACCTGGTTTACTGCAAGAGCCTCCTAAGGGATCCTCCTACTTTATTGCCCCTTCTAGTGCATTCCCCACACAGCAGTTTCAGTGACCCTTGGAAAATATAAACCAGAGTCTATCACACCATTCCTTAGTACCTTCCACTACTTTCCAATACACATACAATAAAATTCAAAGATCTTCCTGTGGCTTTCACGACTCTGGATGCCCCTGTATCCTTATTTTTTTATTTTTTATTTTTTTTGAAACGGAGTCTCACTCTGTCGCCCAGGCTGGAGTACAATGGCGTGATCTCAGCTCACTGCAACCTCTGCCTCCTGGATTCAAGCGATTCTCCTTCCTCAGGCTCCTGAGTAGCTGGGACTACAGGGGTGCGCCACCACGCCCAGCTAATTTTTGTATTTTTAGTAGAGACAGGGTTTCACCATGTTGGCCAGAATGGTCTCGATCTCTTGACCTCGTGATCTGCCCACCTCAACCTCCCAAAGTGCTGGGATTACAGGCGTGAGCCACCGCGCCCGGGCGCCTCTCTGTCTTACATCCCATTACACTCTCGCTTTCCTGGTCACACTGGCCACACCACCTCCCTGTTTGTTCCTCAGGGCCTTTGCCTCTGGTGTGCTCTGTCCATGGTGCTGAACGCATTCACGTGTGGATTCAACTATAACTGTTTCCTTTCCACCGTTTGGTCCTTAGCTCAAAATGTTACCTTTTCTAAAAGGCCTTCCCTGACCATCCCCATCTAAAGTGGCTTCAAAGTTACTATCACAGTGATTTATTTCACAGAATTTAGTACTTCACAGAATTCAGCACAAACTATATTTCATTTTGCATTTATTGGTTTACTTGACACTGTCTGTTTTCATCATTAGAATGTAAGCTCCATTAGGCCACAGACATCAGTTGCCTTAGCTACCCGGAACAGCTTCTTCATATGGCAGTTGTTTAATAAATATTAGTTGAATGAGTGAATGAATGAATGAGTGGATGAATTCTCAGCCCTGCATTAATTTTTCTTTTCCTGGCTAGTCACGGAGCCCCAAAAAGTTGTCAGCAGCACTCACCTCATGGTAAAATTGTGGTCCAGGGTTTGTGTTGGGGTCCCCAAGATCATCCTCAGGTTTAATGATTTCCTGGGAGAAGGACTCAAGAGAGACTCAGCACATAGTCATACTCACAGCTATGATTTACTACAGTGAAAGTATACAAAGCACAATCAACAAAGGGAAAAGGCCCATGGGCATAACACATCTGTACTCCACCCCTTGACTTGCCATGAGGCTATGGCAAGGCAGGATAATGAAGAATTGGAACCAATAATTCAATCTACCACACCTAGTGGTGGCATGTAGCTATAATTTTTTAATCGTGATTTTATTTCCCTTTTAGATTATGGCACTTGAAACTGGTTTTCCATTTATAGGAGTGCTGTAAAGTTTCCATTAAAGGTACTTCTTAAATGGTTTTAAAAACAAATTCATTTTAAATAAAAATATTAAGTAAATAGGAATGTGGGGATGTTGTGTGTCAATGAAAGAAATAATGAAGATGCTATTCATTGCTGCAGAAACAGGGCAAACATTGAAAAAGGATGTTTGAGAGGTTGAAGTTTGAGAAATATTAAAGTAAGACATAAAACAGGATTTCCCTTCATTGTTTTCTTCCGTTTCGGGAAGAAATCACCTCTAAGGGGTCATTCAGTAACATTCCTTTGGGCCAGGCGCAGTGGCTCACGCCTGTCATCCCAACAGGTGGCCAAGGCAGGTGGATGACCTGAGGTCAGGAGTTCGAGACCAGCCTGACCAACATGGAGAAACCCCCATCTCTACTAAAAATGCAAAAATTAGCCGCGTGTGGTGGCACAAGCCTGTAATCCCAGCTACTCGGGAGGCTGAGGCAGGAGAATCGCTTCAACCTGGGAGACGGAGGTTGCGGCGAGCCGAGATTGTGCCACTGCACTCCAGCCTGGGCAACAAGAGCAAAACTCCATCTCAAAAAAAAAATTTTGTTCCCTTAGAATTCTGGGGAAGCCCCTCAAACTTGAGTCCATTTTGAAACAACCATAATTCATCTGGACTATCAGGATCATAACTGGAGATTTTTACCCCATATTGAGGACCTGCTGTTCAATAATTATAATGATAATACCAGTGACATTTACTGAGCACTCAAAATTAGGAGGCATATGTATTAACTTATATGATGTTCACAATAATCCTATGAGGTAGAAAATATTATTGCCCCCATTTTGCAGGTGAGGAAACTGAGACCGAGTTAATTCACTTCCCAAAGTTATACAGCTAGTACATGGTTAGATCCGCATCTGGACGCCCAGTTCCTAACCCTCTCAAGACTCTGTGACCTGGGGCAGCTCACCTGGTCTCCTGCTCTAAATGTCTTGTTATCAAAGGAAGTGATGAGGATTGGATGAAATGTCTAATTCTTGACACTTCATCTCTCTTCTCTGCACACTCTGAACTATCTTTGGAATGGCAGGAAACTCATCTCCTAAACATAGAAATGAAGAAAATTTCCCCTCCCAATTACATAACCTGTCTGAAAACTCCTAGGCAAACCCGGTCTCAGTCCTTCCATAATCTTGCTGTGTGTCCTTTGTACAACTCATGTAACTCCTTTGTGCCTCAGTTCCCTTCTCTATTAAATGGGGATAATAATACTACCACTTTGGGCTGTTGGAATTAAATGAGATAATATTAACGAGATGCCTTGCCTTACAGCTTTTTTTTTTTTTGATAAATGACAGTTATTTTTGTTTTTCTGAATAATCAGGGTAATTCAATTTTCTATCCATTTGGAAAAGGAGGTTAAATCCTTACCTCATATCATTCAAAAAAATTCCAGAAGGTTCAAACAAAATAAATATATAAATAAGACTGTAAGATATAAGATTATACAGGAAAATGTGTTTATGAGAGTAAGGTGAGGCCAGGTGAAGTGACTCATGCCTGTAACCCTAGCACTTTGAAAGGCTGAGCTGGGAAGATCACTTGAGGCCAGGAGTTTGAGACCATCCTGGGCAACATAGTGAGACCCTGTTTCTACAAAAAATTTAAAAATTAGCCAGGTGTGGTGGCACATGCCTGCAGTCCCAGATACTCAGGAGGCTGAGGCAACAGCATCACTTGAGCCCAGGAGTTCAAGGCTGCTGTGAGCTATTATTACACTACTGCACTCCAGCCTGGGTGACAGAGTAAGACCCTGTCTCAAAGAGACGGGGGGAGGGGGGGTTTGGGGGCGGGGAAGAGAGGGAGAAAGAAGGCTGAGGAAGGACATCTTAAGACCCTAAAAGCAAGAAATAAATAAAAAGGATATCTTGGATTTTTATTAAAATTCAAAACTTCAGGCACTGTGTAAACACAATAAAAACATAAGGGAGGAGCCAGGAGAAAATATTTGCCACAGATAGAGTAATAGACAAAGGATTAATGTGCAGAATATAGAAAGAATGTCTATTAATCAGTAAGTAAAAGCTATATAAACACATAGAGCAATGCGGAGAGGAGGAGATAAACAGGTAATTCACAGAAGAGAGAATAAGCCTGTTCAAAAACATGTGTTTAATTCTCCTCACTAGTAACCAGGGGAATGTAGCTAAGATGATGCAGGGACACCGTTTTCCCCCTACCTATGGCTTTGCCGAAAATTTTAAAAATTTAATGTAGCCTCCATGAGAGCAACTTGGCTGTAGTCACTGAATTGTAAATTTGAACAACAATGGTCATTGATAATAATAGCAGCTATTAGGCACTGTTGTAAGAACTGTACGTGTATTATTATTATTGTTATTATTGTTTTACTTTCACAGTAATCCTGGGACTTGGTAACCATAATTATTCCCACTTAACAGCATGGGCAACCGAGGCACGGAAATGTTAAGCAACACACCCCAGGACTCACTCGTAACAAATGGCAAAGCCAGCCACTGCCCCAGGCGGTCGGGCCTCAGGGTCCCCGGGCTGCCACCCCCTGCCCCAGCTCCTTCTCCCTTCTGCCCACCCCGGAATCCCGGTTTGCAGACTGGAGAACCACGGGGGGTGTGCGCAAAGCCGCTGGCCTTGGGGCGTCTGTCGCAGGGGACCTCGAACATAACCTACGTGCTCATCAGCTGGGGATGGACCAGCTCGGTACCACACCCCCCTGCAACCACGCCGCGGGTACCACGCCTCTGCGGCCCCTCCACTGCCTTCCCCACGCCCCTCCAGGTGCAGGCTTCCCGGGGGTGGAGGAGGGGAGGAGGACGCCCACGCGTCCCAATTCCCCCACTTCCCACCTCCCCCCACCACCCCGCAGCCTCCGCGTCTGCGCAGCCGCAGTCAGTGCGGCGCCAGCTCTGCAGAGCCCAGACAGGGTCCGGTTGGGGAGGGTGAGTCCTTCGAGGGACCCCCGCGGGCGGGAAGGAGGCAGAGAAAAGGGGCTGGGGGCGCGGGCGGCGATCCGGGGATGTGCGCGCGAGTGTGGATGAGCAGAGTGTGTGTGCATGGGCGAGGGTGAGGGGCAGAACCGCTCCAGGGATAGGGTCCGGGGAGAGGGCGTCTCCAAGCCCGTCCGGTGGGAGAGGGCCGGGGTCTATCGGGGTCGGGTCCGTTTCTCCGCAGCGGCGGTCTGTGTCCTGGCTTGGGAGTTGCAGGTGAATTCCAGCCTCCTCGTGAGGAGGGGAGCACAGACCTGTGTACCCTCGTGGGGCGGCACGGGCACGTGCGCTCGTCTCGCTGGGGCCCGGTGTCGATGTTCGCTCCCCCTGGGGTGTTCAGCGCACCTTCCCGAGTGTGCACCTGTGCGTGTTCGCGTTGTGTGTCCGCCTGGGCCCCTGTGGACCACCCTGCAACGGTGGGAGCGCAGGCTCTCAGCAAACAGGTGCAGCAGCCCCGCCTCCACTCTTCTGAGCTGTGTGGCTTTGATCAAGGGACTTCCCTGTCTGTTAAATGGAAACCTAATAGTATCTGTAGCGAGAAGTATGGCGACCTTTATGTGAGAAAAGGGATTCGCAGGGCTCAGCAGGGCTGGGCACAAGGAGAGTTCTGGGCTCCGGGAAACACTGCCGATATTGTTATTGCTTTTACTGTGGTTGCTGGTTGTCGTTGTTGTGACTGCGTCTCCATCCTCTCAAGGGATAACTTGTTTGCTATTTCACCAAGAACACTGAGGCTGTGGGGTGTGAATCTCCTCCCCCCACCATACCTCTGTCTCTTCCCCTTTCCTTCTTCCTCCTCCACTCACTGCGGATCCAGCTTCTACTGACCTTGACCTGATGGCTCTTGTCTTTCCCATCTGTCACCCCGCTTGCCTGCATTTTCTCCTTTCCCATGCCTTCTCCTCCCGTCAACCTAGATCCATGATTAATCACGTCTCATATTAAAAACAAAGCCACACAAAACCCCAAAGCAATAAACAAATCAGAACTCCCTAATGGTACTCTCTAACACTCTTTCCCACGAAGGTCCCATAGGAATTTTCTTCCCCGGAAAATGTCTAGGCAGCCTCCTCTCCTCACCCCCAACAGACTCCCCAGCCCACACTGAGGTTGCAAATGGGCAACCCCAGGGTCTAATTCAGCCCCACAACTTGTGCTATTTGACTAAAGGTGTCTTCCTATTAAACACTGGAAATAATTATCGACATCATGAAATGTAGAAAATGCCACCTGAAAATGTAGATTTCCAGTCTTCTTTTGAGAAATCACAGGATGGGCAACACCAATCCCATGCGTTTGCTCTGCAGACGTTAGCTGAGTTGCATGGTGCAGCTTCCTCAGACATGAGACCTGATCTCTCTTGCCACAGTCCCCACTGCCCCTGTCATCCTCCCCATGCCATATATCCACTGCCATTTGTTCATGTGCTCCTTACAATAGAGAAGTATTTCTCTTGACCTACATTTAATTTTCATTGGTAGAAAAGTGACAGGAAAAGAGTCCTCTTGATTGATTCATTGATCGATTTTTGAGAGAGTCTTGCTCTCTCACCCAGGCTGGAGTGCAGTAGCATGATCCTAGCTCACTGAAGCCTTGAACTCCCAGGCTCAAAGGATCCTCCCAGTAACTGAGACTACAGGCTCGTGACACCATACCTGGCTAATTTTTAAACATTTTTCTAAAGACTGGGTCTCACTCAGGCTGGCCTCAAACTCCTGGGCTCAAGCAACCCTCCCACCTTGGTCTCCCAAAGTGCTAGGATTACAGGTGTGAGCCACCTCGCCTGGCTGATTTATGTATTAATTCATGTCGTTTCCTATCCCATTCGTTATATACAAATGTGCAGACTGGAGAACCATGTGTGGCTGTAGGTGTGTATATGAGTATGTGAGTGTGTATGTGTGTGAGTGTGAATGTGTGTGTGACTGTGAGTGTGTATGAGTGTGTGTGTTTGTGTTGGTCTATGTGAGTGTGTGTGAATGTGGATGTGTGTGTGTTTGTGTTAGTGTGTGTGTATGTGACTGTGTGTGTGGATGTGTGGATATGTTTATGTTTGTATGCGTGTATATGTACGTGAGTATGTGTGTCTGCATGTGCCTGCCCATGACAATCATTCCCTTTCCAGCTTTGTCTCCAGAGTGCTCTCTACCGCTTGACCTGCTGTGTGCTTTATTTGTGCCCTGCCTGTCTCTTTGTCTCCCTACTAGAATGTAAGCCCCAGGAGGGCAGGAATCTCCACTTGATTACTGCTGTATTTCTAATGCTTACAATCGTTCCTAGCCCCTGCTGGCCCTCTGTAACGATTCACTGAATGATGAAATGTCCATCAGTCCTCAGGTTCTGAATCCTGTGCCTGGGGAACCAGAGAGGACCCTGGAGCGGGAGGAGAAAGAGAAGCTTGTCTCAGAAGCTCCACCTCCTCCTGAGGCAATGCAGAGTCTCAGGCCTGAGCAGACACGGGGGCTGCTGGAGCCTGAGAGGACCAAGACGCTGCTGCCTCGGGAGAGCCGGGCCTGGGAGAAGCCTCCCCATCCCACCTGCACCAAGGACTGGGAGGCTGTGGAGGTTGGGGCCTCCAGCCATGACAGTGATGAGAAAGGTGAGAGGCAGGGGTCCTTTGGGAAGTGAGTGGGTAGAGAGGAAGGAATTGGCAGAGCCTAGGGAAAGACTAAACATTCAGCCCTTCACTCATCCATTCAACAGCTATTCATGGAGCACTGTGTCAGTCAGCTTTTGCTGTGTAACAAGTCATCCCCAAACTTAGGGGCTTAAAGCAACAATCACTTATCAGCTCATGATTCTGTGGGTCAGAAGTTTGACCTGGCTTCAGGGGACACTTTTCCTGCCTGTGCTTGTCTGTGCAGCCTCAGAGAGCTGGTGAGGCCACTGGTCGATCTCAGACGGCTTTACTCCCATGTCTGCTGGTGCTGGCTGTTGGCTGGCTTGGTGGTGCTGAGGACAGGCCATGTGTCTCCAGCAGGATTTTTCGGGGTTATCCTCATGGGGTGCTTGCAGGGTTCTCAGGGATGGCAAGAGAGGGAACTCCCCAATTTTCAAGCACTGGAAGATTTGAAGAGGAAAAACACATGATCTCATTTGCATTTCAAAAATATTCCTCTAACTCAGTGGATTTCAACTGGGCATGGTCTTATACCCCACTTCTCCTCCCCAGGCGATTTTTGGCAGTATCTGGAAACATTTAGGATTATCCTAACTGTGGAGATGCTGCTGTTGTCTGGTGGGGAGAAGCCAGTAGTTATGCTGATAAACGTCCTACCATGCACAGGACGGACCCTCCCCTCACAGAAAGAATGGTGCAGCTCCAAATGCTGTTAGTGCCAAGTTTGAGAAACCCTGAGTCTCACTACATGTGAGAATGCATTGTAGGGCTAGGAAGTCAAGAATAGAAGGTGGGAGGCCAGTTAGGAGACTCCTGCAACTGTCCAAGACAGAGGTGAGGTAAGTGGAGAGATTTGGGACATCTTTGGGAGGAGGAATGAGTTCTTGCTGATGGATGTGGAGAAGGGGAGGAAAAGAGAGGTATCATGATGACTTTTAGGGTTTTGGCCCAAACAGATGGATAAAGGGTGGTGCCATTTGCCGACATCTCAATGGCACCCCATAGCAGAAAGGGGCTGAACCTTATACCAACGACTAGGCACTGTCTTTTTCCTCAGGGGATGAGCAGGCCTGGGACAGAAGGCGTGGATAACAGAGGCCAGCTCTGCTAGTGAGGCTTGGCACTCCTGGCTGGGGCTAAGGTGCAGGAAGAGTGGAAAATGCCAGGATTTGCCCAGTCTATTCAGCTTAGGGATGAGAAGGACGCTAAGGTTCTGACTATGGGGACATGTCCCAACTAGTGTCTGTTCTTTGGAAGCTGGGGAAGCCTTCATCATCCTGGTTTACTTCTGCGGCTTTTTCTTCTGCTCCTTCACTCAGTTTCTGCTGGGGGCCTGTAGAGAAGGAACTCTTTTATCTACTGGACAGGTAAGGGACTGAAGACTCAAGTGGCAGGGCACATCAGGTGACCCAGTTGAAGTTTTCTAGGTAGTTATAGAACAGAATTCAGGTCTCTCATTCTCTCAGCCCCATCTGAACCATCATGTAGGCATGTGTGTTTGTGTGTGGGGGGTTGTGTGTTTGTGTGTGTGTGTGTGAGAGAGAGAGAGAGAAGGAGGGTGAGGGAGAGAGAAAGAGAGAGAGAGGAGGCTATTACTAGAAAAGGGACAAGATGCCAGTGGGAAGAGCCCACTCCCACCATCTGGCCACTCACTCATGGCTCCTTTTTCCTCCACTCCCACCCTCACCCAGACCTGTCTTCTCAAGAGACTGGGCTTTCCCAGGAGTGGAGCTCGGTGGAGGAAGATGACGAATCAGAGGGCTCCCAGGTACACTGGGGGGTTTGTTCTTTTTCCACAAATGTCCCACTCTGTAGATCTCAGCAGTTTGTCACATTTGCATTCTCAGCTTGGAATTTACCTGCCCCATAAAAATCTCAAGCGATCTCTTGTGTCTGATCTCTGTGGTGATCAGACACAGACTGGAGGGTCTCCATGTGGTGTGTGTAACTCAGTTCACATGTACCCTCCAACACTTCCTTCATAAATCCATCTACCCATGCATCCACCTCTGTACTTCATCTTCTATCCACTTATTCATCAACCCTCCCTTCCACCCACCCTCTTACCTTTCCAATCACTCATCCATTCATTCATCTACCTCTCAAACATCTACTAGCCATTCACTCATCTGTCCACTCATTCATCCACCTAAACTTTTATTCGCCTACTCCCTTGTATACCCATTCCATCCATCCATCCATCCATCCATCATCCATCCATCATCCATCCATCCATCCATCATCCATCCATCCATCCATCCATCATCCATCCATCATCCATCCATCTATCCATCCATCCATCCATCCATCCATCCCTATACTTCATCTGTTTATCCACTTATCCATCCATCCATCCAGCATGCATCAACCCATCCCTAAATCTCAGCTGTCTGTCCACTTGTCCATCCACCCATAAACCCTCCCTTCCACCCACCCTCTCACCTTTTCATTCACCTATCCATTCATTCATCTACCCATTGAACATCCACCAACCATTCATCTGTCCACTCATTCATTTACCCAACCTTTCATCCCTTATGCATCCATATACCCATTCCATCCATCCATCCATCCACCCATTCATCCATCAATATATCCAGTTATCCATATACATACTCATTCACCCTTTTAATCAGATGCCATCAATCCATCTATTCAATCCAACCACCTACATACCCATCCCCTATCCACTCATCTGTCCAACCACCTATTGATCCCTCTACTACCTGTTGGCTGTGGTGAGGATATGGCTAGTATGCATCCACCATATGCCCACTCATTCATTCATCCATCTGTATCTATTCACACATCCAGTCATAAGACCACCTACCAATCCATTCACCCATCCACCCACTATTCCATTTATCCATCCACTAACCATCTACTGAGTTTTAATCCACATACTACAAGGAAAACAAATTTCTAATTATCAAACACATTTCTTTCACTCAAAAACCTAATATTTTCTTTTTTGAGGAATAAGACGTCAATATAAGAAAACCAGTGGTTCTTTCATTTATACATTCATCTCATACATGAGAAAAATCACATAATCACTCTCAGTGAGCACATGAGAGTCCCATCCATCTCCCAATCATGTCAGGAATGTAACTCTGGCTGCCTCAAGCCAGAAAATGGATTTACTGACTTGTGGTGCAGGGGTGAGGGCGAGGGAAACAAACTGGCCAACAAACCATGATAGTGCAGAAATAAGTGCTGGGCACAGTGGGGTGGCCCAAAGGAAGAAGTTAACTGCATGCCAGGAGGTTTATTCTTGGATATCCTAGAGAGGAGGACACACCAGGCCTGGGGTTTTCAGGATAGTAAGAATTCCACAGGCATAGCAGGGAAGGGAGGAACATGTGCACAGGCAAGGTGGTATAGCAAGGTACGTTTGGGGGACACTGAAGTTAAGGGCAGAGTAGTGGGAGGTTTGGGTGAAAATATGGCTGGGATGACATCATTCATTCATTGCACGTCTATTTCTTGAGCACCTACTCAGTGCCAAGCAGTGTTCAATGCACAGAGCATACAATAGTGAGACAGAAATGGTCCCTGCCTTCATGGAGCTCACAGTCACCGAGGTAGACAAATGACAATTGAAATAAGCAGCTAAAATATGAATTGCGCTGAGTGGTGATAACTGCTGTGGAGAAAAATGAAGCAGGAAGGGGGTTTGGGAGTAGGAGCTGGGGCTGGGGGTTGCTATTTTAAGAAGGGTGTCTAGGAAAGTCCCCACTGAGAGGGAGCTATTGAGTGAGGACCTGAAGGAGGTGGGGAGTGAGACTGGCAGGTGTCTAGGGGGAGGGGGCTCTGCGCAGAGGACACAGCAAGTGCAAAGGCCCTGAGGTACAGACGTGCCTGGTACATTTGAGGAACAACAAGAGGGGTGGTGGTCAGTGTGGCTGGAGGGTGGGAGGGAGGACTAGCAGGTGAGGTCATGGAGGCGATGGGGTGGACGATGTAGCGTCTCATGGGCCATGGTGAAATGTGAGTTTTACTCTGAGTGGGTTGGGAGCCATAGGCGAGTTCTGGACAGAGAAGGGACACGTTCTGATTTGGCCTTTAGCAGGACTCCTCTCACTGCTAAGTCACACACCGAGGAGGCTGGATGTGTTTTGCAGGCAGTGGGAGCCATAGAAGGGGTCCGGGGACTTACAGAATCACTCTGGGAGCCCATGTAGAAGGAAGGTGGGTTGGATGTGGCTGGGGTTAGAGTTTAGAGGGGCAAAGGAGCAAGTCAGAAATGTGTAGTTAGGGAAAAAAAGGTAGAAACGAAACAGAAGAGTTGCCACTTTCCTTGTGCATGTTACAAGCTTCATGCTATTCTTTTTTTTTTTTTTTTTTTTGAGACGGAATCTTGCTCTGTCGCCAGGCTGGAGTGCAGTGGCATGATCTTGGCTCACTGCTCACTGCAACCTCCGCCTCCTCTGTTCAAGCGATTCTCCTGCCTCAGCCTCCTGAGTAGCTGGGACTACAGGCACACACCACCACGCCCAGCTAATTCTTGTATTTTTAGTAGAAACGGGGTTTCACCATGTTGGCCAAGATGGTCTTGATCTCTTGACCTCGTGATCCGCCTGCCTCGGCCTCCAAAAGTGCTGGGATTACAGGCATGAGCCATGATGCCCGGCCAGCTTGACGCTATTCTAAGCGCATCTTATTATAACTCATCTAGTAACTTAACACTCATTAACTCTCATGATTAACTCATGAGCCTTGTGAGATCGTTAGCATGGTATCCTCCTCTGCAGATGAGGAAACTGAGGCAGAGAGAAACCAGATGTCTTGCTTCAGGTCCCACAATGAGTGGGTAGCAGAGGTAGCATAGAGTTTGGGCTTGGAGGGGAGAACAGGAGCCAATGGGACCCAGGACGTGTTGAGTCGGGGACCTGATGACATTTCCAGACCTGTGGGACGTAAAAGGTGAAGGAACAGGGGCAAGCCCAGGGGCAACACGTGAATTCTGATGTGGGGACAGGGCAGAGGGAGGTTCTAGCCTTCAGCATAGGGATCAAGGAGGCAGTTTGGAAGAAATGACAAGGTCGATTTTAGACATGCTGCTTGGGAGAGGCCTCTGTGACATCATTCATTCACTCACTCATTCGCCCAGTTGTAATTCATTGAGCCAGCATTGATGGAGCACACACCAGGGGGCTGATAGGGGAGGGCCTCTCATTGGCAGGCCCTAGGTCAGTTTTCTGCATGGACAGACCCTCCTTCCTGCAGACAACCACCCTCTTTCAAAAAAGGAAGAGGAGCAGGCTGTCTGGAACCAGAGGCCTTTGATGACAGTTAACAGCCTCATCATGGGCCGGGAGCTGGACTTTGTGCTCCACTTACCTTAATTTACTTGGTCCTCTTATCAGTCCTTGATGTAGGACCTGTTATCCCATTTTACAGATGGGAAAACTAAGGCTCAGAGAGGTCATGTGACTTTCCCTTGTCATGCAACGTGTAAATGGCAGAGCTAGGATTTGTACCCAGCATGTCTCTTAACCACCAGGTGTCCTGCCTGTTTGGGGCTTGATCCTGCCCCGAGAGAGGACTGGGGACAGAGATGAAGGCCTCTCCCTGTTCTCCTAGTCACTATACCTCCTGTGGAGAGGAGCGAGTGAAGAAGTGGAAGAAAGAAAAACAGTTACTTTCCGGGAGGGCAGAAGTTCCCAGTCTGTGGGCCCAGAAGAAAGCAAGCAGGGGAAAACGGTCCCATCATTACCGTTCCCTAAAATGCAAGCATATGTAACACCTGCAAATCTTATCTAAGTGCATGAGATTTCAAAAAGATCAATGCCCAGAAATAACCCCTGGTAAAAGTTGCTGTGACAGGCCAAATTCATCCATAGTGTGAGAAGTTGGGGTAGTGGTTACCTTTGAGGTTGGGGGATTTGCGGGGTTGATAATGATCTGCTTCCTGTTTGGGGTGCTAGTTACATGGTGTGTTCACCTTCTGAAGTTCCCTCAGGCTGTACACCTAGGATGTGTGCGACCTCCCCTTTCTACATTCCACTTCAACAGAATGTTTTACGCTGGCTGGGTGCAGTGGCTCACATCTGTAATCCCAGCACTTTGGGAGGCAGAGGCAGGCAGATCACTTAAGGTCATGAGTTCGAGACCAGCCTGCATAACATGGCAAAACCCCGTTTCTACTAAAAATACGAAAATTAGCTGGGCATGGTGGCGCATGCCTGTAATCCAAGCTACTCAGGAGGCTGAGGCAGGAGAATCGCTTGAACCTGGGAGGCAGAGGTTGCAATGAGCTGAGATTGTGCCACTGCACTCCAGCCTGGGCGACAGAGTGAGACTCTGCCAAAAAAAAAAAAAAAAAAAAGTTTCTGTATATATCCTTGTGTATATCTTGCCAAATATGTTTCCCTATATACTGAGACTGAATTGAGATTTGTGTGCCAGTGCTTGATCGAGGGTTGTGCTCTCAGGTGAAGCCCAGCGGGGAGTGAGGGAAGCTGTAGAGGAGAGGAGAGGAGCCAGGCAAATATACTGGTAGAACTGAAGTCCAGCCTCCGTCTTATCCCAAGGGAACCCTGGAATGTGAATAGAGAGTTGTTCTCCTCTGGGCCAGGTGCAGTGGCTCACGCCTATAATCCTAGCACTTTGGGAGGCTGAGGTGGGTGGATCACGGGGTCAAGAGTTCAAGACCAGCCTGGCCAAGATGGTGAAACCCCGTCTGTACTAAAAATACGAAAATTAGCTGGGCATGGTGGCGGATGCCTGTAATCTCAGCTACTCGGGAGGCTGAGGCAGAGAATTGCTTGAACCCAGGAGGCAGAGGTTGCAGTGAACTGAGATTGTACCACTGCACTCCAGCCTGGGCGACACAGGGAGACTCTCCTTCTTAAAAAAAGAAAGAAAAAAAGATAGAGAGAGAGTTATCCTCCTCTAGGTCAATGGAGTGGCCTTTTGTATCCCATATGAGTTATTGTTGGCTGTGGACTGCCCTGGAGGGCGAATTAACCTCCTGGGTAATCTTCTAAGAAGGAGGATCTCATTAGCAAAGGGCATTTGTCAGAAGAGAAGGAGCAACTACAAACTGTAAACCATATAAGTAGCAGCCAATACCCCTAGCATCCAGGGGAGAGCTGCACCAGCCTGAAAAACAGAAATAGAGAGGAATTAGGTGAGGCATCTATGGGTTTATTATGTGTGATGTGTATAAAATTATTGGATTTCAGATTACCTGTATTTATTACATTTTCTTAACTCTATATTCTGCTTTTCAAAATTGAAGTATAATTATTTCCAATAAAATGCACTAACCAGAGAGTGTTTACACATGTACATCCATGTAACCAACACCCCAATAAAGATATTGAGTGCTGTCATAATTCTAGAACATTCTCTTATTTTCCCTTCTGGTCCATCTCACTCCCCAGCCCTGGAAGCAACTACAGTTCTTGATTTCCACTTGCATGGATTAGTTTTGCTTGTTGTTGAATTTTATATAAACACTGTCATGTAGTAAACTACATATATATTTTTTAATTCCAAAAAAGGAAATTATGGCAAAATTGTTATTCCTCCAGTTGGCGTTTTCACTTAATACATGCTGGGCAGTTTTCCATTTAATACATATTGATTATCTTCATTGTATTTCAAAGTTACTTTTTCCTGCTGCTAAATATTCTCTAGCTTGGTTGTGTCAGACCCATTTCCTTGGCTGATGAATTGTTAGGCTCCCATTGTTGTCACTGTTACAGAAGGCAATGCTACAATGAGCGTTTGTTCAGTTGGCCCAATTTTATGCATGGATTATGAGGAACTTTATAAAAATTCATATTATCTGGTTCTCCTCAGATACACTGAACCAGACAATCCAAAGGGGATCCCAAGATATTTGAAAAACTCTCCCAACAACTTTTGGTGCTCTACCAGGTTTGGGAACTGCTTAAGTGGGTCATTGTCCCTAGGTATCTGGTTGTAAAGGAAGATTTGAAATGAGGTGTCATCCAGAGGGAATCAGCAGGCTAGAGGGAGGAATTTGTTTTCAAAGATTAGAAATGTGAATTCCATCAATGATTTATAATATACTTTAATAATTCATAGTCTGTTTCCTTCCATTTTTCTTCTCTCACAGGATTTTTTTCAGTGTTCACCATTGCCTAACTTTCCAGATAATCCATTATGTCTTGTACATTCACCAAATTTCCTTGATATTTTAATAGCAATTACACTAACTTCATCATTAATTTGGAAAATTATCATCGTTAAACATTTTGTCTTCTCATCTCTTATCATGGTATATTTTTTCATTTATTAACTCATTCAACAAATATTTACAGAGTTCATACCCTGTTCCAGGCACTGGGAATACAGTAGCAAACAAAGCAAAGGTTTGCCCTCTTGGTGCTTACAATGTCACTGGAGGAAGAGACAATAAACATACATAGCATGTCAGGTGGTGATAAGAGCATGGAGAAAAAGACAAGGGGCATGCATAGTGCAGGGTTAAGGGTATCTGGAGGAAGGGCATTCCAGGAAGAAGAACTCGTAACTACAAAGGCTTGGAAGTGACTGTAGCTGGAACAGGGTGAGAAAGGCAAGGAATGACATCAATGTTAGAAGGAGCACTCTGACTGGCCCATGGACAAGAAATTGGGTGGGATTATCAAGATAAGAAACGAAATTCTGTCTCAAGAGTACAAGATAGATGACAGTGGCTTTGGCCAGCGTGGTGGAAGTGAAGGGGAGGGAAATGGTCAGATTCTGAATGTTTTGAAGATAAAGCCAACAGTATTTGCTGATGTCTTGAATGTGGGTGGTGACAGAAAGAGAGTCAAGGATACAACAGTTGGAGGTCTGGAGGGGCCTGAAGGGGTAATGGGAGGAAAACTGCATGAGGAGCTTTCTTTCTTTTTTTTTTTTTTTTTGTGGGGGACATTAGAATATTTGTTTGGGGACATGTGAAGTTTAAGATGTCCATCAGATATCCAACGGGAGATGGCAAATAGGCAATGAGATATATAGTTGGGTCAACGAATACACATACATATGCATGCACACACATATCTCTTGAGGGGGTGGGGTCATTAGAGCATAGATGGTATGTTAAAACTGAGATTTAATATACCAGTGAGATTTTGAAATTGTCATCCCATTATTCGAACATTTCCTCTAAGAGAGCATAGTTATTTTACATTCTTTTGTTTATCTTATATCTAGTTACTCAGTTGTACCATTTTAAATTCAAACAGCTTTTCTCTTGATATGACATTTCATTTCCGAACATATAAGTCTATTTTCCTGCAAGTAACAATGATGGCCCCTTCCTTTCCAATATTTATCCTTTTCCTTTTTTCTGTTTCAGGGCTTTGTGGAGTGGTCAAAAGCTCCACAACAAACAACCATAGTCTTGGTAGTGTGCGTGCTTTTTTTGTTCCTGGTTTTAACAGGGATGCCTATGATGTTTCACATTTAACTATAATGGTGGCTGTTGTTTTAAAAGTTTAATTTAATGAAATAGATGCCCTATGTCATGTTAAGGAATTGTGCTAGTTAAAAATCAGGAATAGGTGTTGAATAGTTTCAAATGCCTTTCAAACATCCTTTGAGATGATTTTTAAAAAATTTTTGGTGTGAGTTTTCACATAATTTATTTCCATGAAATGAAGACATCATTGATTGTAAAACATTATTTTGTATACCACGGAGAAAGAAAAGTGCTAATTAATCGTAAGATGCCACCAACTGGAAGATATCTCCTGACTTTGAGAAGATGAAAAAATGTGCAACTGAGGATTGATGAAATCTGGTACATTTCCTAACATCAAACCAACTTTGCATTCTTAAGGTTTTGGTGCACCAGTCTTTTCATGCACTAAATTATATTTATTGATATTTTATGTAGGATTCTTGCCTCTATCTTCACATGTGAGATTGGTGCTATTTTGTGAAGTTTTGGTATCATGGTTAAGCTTGCATCATAGAAAGACTTGGGTAACTTTTACCTTTTCTATGCTTTTAAATAGTTTCTGTAGCTTAAGAAGTATCAGTCCCTTGACATTTTAAATGAATTCATTGTTATAACCAGGTCATAGAGTCATGGAGAGAACGTTTCAGCTAATTCTTGGGGAGCTTTCTTAGTTCTTTACAATGTTATCAGTTTATTAATACTTTTTACCTCTTGCATTTATTTTGGCGAATTACAGAGGTTTTTGTTTTTTTTTTGAGACCGAGTCTCACTCTGTCACCCAGTCTGGAGTGCAGTGGCGCGATCTCAGCTCACTGCAAGCAGAGGGTTCATGCCATTCTCCTGCCTCAGCCTCCCGAGTAGCTGGGACTACAGGCGCCCGCCAGAGTAGCTGGGACTACAGGCACCCGCCACCATGCCCAGCTAATTTTTTGTATTTTTAGTAGAGACGGGGTTTCACCGTGTTAGCCAGGATGGTCTCGATCTCCTGACCTTGTGATCTGCCCGCCTTGGCCTCCCAAAGTGCTGGGATTACAGGTGTGAGCCACCGCGCCCAGCCCAGAGTTCTTTTATCCTCTAGAAAATTCTTCATTCCATAGAGCTTTTTCATATTATTAGCTTAATTATGCATACTGTTTTATAATTAAAAATTTCTCTTTATTTTGTTCTATCCCCTGTGTCCTGTCAACTGCTGTTTGTGGCTTACTCATTATTAGATTTGTCAAAGTTTTATCTAGCTTACTATTGTTTTTCCAAAGAACCAGCATTAGGATTCACTTATATCCGTTATTTCTTTTATTTGTAATTTGTTTTTCTTTGATACATATTGCATTTATTTTTTATTGTTTTTCTTCTTTGTCTCAGTTTTTATACCGAATACTTGATTTATATTCTCTTTATATTTTCTATAATAGCATACTTATTAATACAAATGTACTTCTGGATATGGCGTTGGCCACATCTTAACATTTGATTATTCATTTTTGTTTATGTTGTCTAAATATTACATTGTAGTGTGTCTAAAGAGTGCTTTGAAACTCAGTGATTTGGTTTATTTTTTGTTTAAAAATAGTTTTGTTTTCTTGTTTTACTGCACTGTGAACACAGAATGTGGCCTATAACACATCTGCTTCCAAAACTTTTTAAAAAGCTTTTAGTGTGGCCTAGAACATGTCCATTTTTTGTAATTGTTTCACGAACATTTAAGATGAAGATTTCTTCTCTGTCTGTAGAACTGAAAACTTTACATGCCTGTTGGTTAACTCAGTATCATCAATTATATTGTTCAGATTCATGTGTTATCTAATTTTGACCTATTGCATTCATTAAAAACCAATAAGGTTATGTGAAACTTTGTTAGTACAATTGTTTTTGCTAATAAATTTTTATAATCTTTGCTTTACGTACTCAACAGCTGTGTAATTCGATGCATATAAGTGCAGCATTGTTATGTCCTTGTTAATTAAGTAATATATGTAAAGCACCATAGGACAGTGGCTGGCAGATAGTAGGCACTCAATAAATGTTAATTAAAACCTGATTCTGAATCCTTTGTTAAATATAAAATGATTGTTTTCAGTCAATTTAATCCTTTGCCTTAAATTTTACCTTGTCTAATACTGGTTCACATTACCATCCTGTGCTCTTCTGTCTATGTATATGAGGTTCTCTAGAGAAATTAACATGGAAAAGTATGGATTCTCTCTCCATTCCTCTCTCAGGCTGATTGCCTGCAACAAGCAACCAGCCCTTAAAAGAAAGGAAAACAGGCCTTAACTATTACATTTTTTGAGACTCTACTGGAAATAAGAGAAGCTCAATTCAAATGAGCTTAAGCAAAATAAGAATAATAATAATAATTATTATTATTATTTGTTCATGTTACACCAAAGTTTGGGATAAAATTGGCTTTATTTACAGCTGGTTCTGGGGGACCTAAAAATATCACTGGGGCTTTTCCTCTCCTCACCTCCCTCTCTTTCTTCTACATGGCTGGGGACAGCTATCAGGGACCCTGTGATCATCGGAGACCTGGCAGATTCTCATCATGCACACCCGCAACTCGCATCCTTGTTCTGCCTTGGGGACAAGAGTCCTGAAATTAGGGGAAAGAGAGCAGCAACTGCAAAGGCCCTGAGACATAAACCAACTGCTCAAGTAAAGGATGGAGAATGGACTGTAGCAGGGCAAAGGCGGAAGCAGGGAGATGAGTATGGAGACTGTCTTAGGTGTCCAGTCAACAGGGGATGGGCCGGGCATGGTAGCTCACGCCTGTAATCCCAGCAATTTGGGAGGCCAAGGCAGGAAGATCGCTTGAGGTTAGGAGTTTGAGACCAGCCTGGGCAACACAGTCAGACCCTGTCTCTACAAAAAATAATAAAAATAAAAATTGTCAGGCATGGTGGCATGCACCTGTAGTCCCAGCTACTCAGGGAAACTGAGGCAAGAGGACTGCTTGACCCCAGGAGGCTGAGACTGCAGAGAGCCATGATCAGGCCACTGAACTCCAGCCTGGGTGAAAGAGTGAGACCTTGTCTCAAAAAAAAAAAAAAAAAAAAAAAAAAACACCCAAAAACGAAAAGTAGGGGATGATGTTGGGGGGCTAACTGGGCTCTGATTAGCTCAGACAGTGCCACAGGTCTTGATTGATTTTGTGGAATATTGAAAATAATCATGGCCGGGCACGGTGGCTCACACCTATAATCCCAACACTTTGGGAAGCCAAGGTGGGCAGCTCACTTGAGGTCAGGAGTGCAAGACCAGCCTGGCCAACATAGTGAAACCCTGTCTTTACTAAAATACAAAGAAATTAGCCAGGTGTGGTGGGCACCTGTAATCCCAGCTACTCAGGAGGCTGATGCAGAAGAATCACCTGAACCCGGGAGGTCGAGAGGTGGAGGTTGCAGTGAGCAGCAGAGATTGCGCCATACCACTGCACTCCAGCCTGGACAACAGAGCAAGACTGTCTCAAAAAAAAAAAAAAAGAATAAAGAAAGAAAGAAGGAAGGAAGGAAGGAAGGAAAGAAAGAAAGAAAGAAAAAGAAAGAAAGAGAGAGAGAGAGAGAGAAAGAAAAGAAAGAAAAGAATCATGATACTATCAGTAATATAAATCATATTAGCAATGGTCTGCTAATTAGTTCTACAGTATGCCAGGGACCTAATTTCATTGATGACAGAAGTATCCACTCAAGCCACTGACGTTCCATTCTCTACCCAACAGCTGGATAGATCCCATTAAAACATAATCAACCAGATTGGGCAACATAGTGAGACCTTGTCTCTACAAAAATAAAATAAAAATATTAGCCAGGCATGGTGGTGTGCACCTGTAGTCCCAGCTACTATGGAGGCTGAGGCAAAAGGGTCACTTGGGCCCAGAAGTTCGAGGTTACAGTGAGCTACAACTGTGTCACTGCACTCCAGTCTGCACAACAGAGAGATACCTTGTTTCCAAAACAACAATAATAATAATAACAATAACACAATTAGGACCATTCATAATCCTCCCATTTCAGGTAAAGCCAGTCTTCACAATGCCATTCAGCCCTATTCCAGGTGGCTTCTGTTCCATCCTCCTTATCTTGCTCCCTCCCACACAGCCACACTGGCCTCCTTGCTGTTTCTCAAACTCGCCCATCATGCTTACTTCAGGACTTTTGCACTGTTCCTGCTCCCCGGAATGCTCCTCCCCCGGAAGCTCACATGGCTCCCTCATCTCCTTCAGGTCTCAAATGTCACCTCCTTAGAGAAGCCTTCCCCGACCACCCTCAAGTAGCATCTCTCTCCGCAGGTCCCGCTCTACTCGTCTTCACAGATTGTATCATGACCTGACGAGTAATGGGTCAATGCAGTTCCAGTCTAGCGTCCTCAATGGCCATTCCTGCTCTTTGGGTGGTTCTCTGTGGAGGAACTGTGAAGATGGAATTGGGGGAGGAGAGGGCTGTGGAGTTCAAGTTGTGCCTCCCAGGAACTCCTCACACATCCATGTCAGCTTGTGGCACCTCCGCACGACCCTACCCCCATGCTCTTGAAGCTGCTGTCTCTTCCTTTTTTTTTTTTTTTGAGACGGAGTCTCGCTCTGTCGCCCAGACTGGAGTGCAGTGGCACGATCTCGGCTCACTGCAAGCTCCGCCTCCCGGGTTCTCGCCAATCTTCTGCCCCAGCCTCCCAAGTAGATGGGACTTCACGCCCGGCTACCACGCCCGGCTAATTTTTTGTATTTTTAGTAGAGACGGGGTTTCACCATGTTAGCCAGGATGGTCTCGATCTCCTGACCTTGTGATCTGCCCACCTCGGCCTCCCAAAGTGCTGGGATTACAGGCGTGAGCCACGGCGCCCGGCCGCTCTGTCTCTTCCTTTAACAGGGCACGTTGGACCAGGGTGGTATTTGAATATAGTATCTAGGGAACACTGTGTAGGGGGAAATAAGTACTAGAAGTTGGTAAATACGGCAAATCTAAAATCACAGGGATTAGGCCAGGCGCAGTGGCTCACGTCTGTAATCCCAGCACTTTGGGAGGCCGAGGCAGGTGGATCACCTGAGGTCAGGTGTTCGAGACCAGCCTGGCCAACATGGGGAAACCCCATCTCTACTAAAAATACAAAATTAGCCAGGCGTGGTGGCGTGTGCCTGTAATGCCAGCCACTCGGGAGGCTGAGGCAGGAGAATCACTTGAACCCGGGAGGCAGGGGTTGCAGTGAGCTGAGATCGAGCCAGTGCACTCCAGCCTGGGCAAAAAGAGTGAAACTTCATCTCAAATAAATAAATAAAATAAAGTAAAATCACAGGGATTAAGTGGACCACCCCTTGGGCCAGTCATGTGGCCTGTGGTTAATAATTCTCATAGTGAAATAGCCCGATTACCGGCGAGATGGTTTGGGAGGGATTAATGAGAAGGCTGCATGCTGCCACCAGAGGGCGGCTTCGGCATCCAGTGCTGTGAGGGTTCACAGAATCCTAGGTCCTCTTTACCTTATCTGTCAATCCTTACATTTCAGAAGCTCAGAAATATTTTGGATAATTTTTCCTCCACGGACTCAGAGGACTCTAACCTCCCGGGTGCTTTTCTCTTTCTACAGCTGGAGGGGTTCATGGCAAATTCTCATCACCCCTCCCTATTGCTGCTCCGCCACTCAACAGGAGTTCACAGCTGACCAATCTGCCCACACCAAAGACACTTTCCAGCGTCGCCGCCCATGGGCGTCCCAGCTCCGCGGGAAACTCTCTCACCAGCGGATGCAGCCCGACGCCTGCGCACTGGAGAGGCGCCAAGCCCCCTGAACCTGCGCACTCCGTCTAGGCGGGGTCTCCTCGAAGTCCTGGCGGAAGGGTTCGGAGGACCGACGCCGACCACGCCCACTACCACGCCCCCAGCCCTGCCAGTTCCCCACAGAGCGGGTTTGACCCAGCTCTTTCTGCTGCTCTCTTGGGTGATAAACTGTGCCCCATGTCTGTAAACTAGGGTAGCATTTCACGCATTCATCCTTTCACCCGGCACCACCTGAGCACCTACTGTGTGTCGAGGCCTGGACTGGGCGAAGTTCGGGTCTCTGTGGTCCCTGATTCTGAATGGCTCTAGGGCTGGTGCTGGGATGTTCAACTTACTCATTCGGTCACTCAGCTTTTCTTGAGGACCTACTGTGTGCTGAGACCAGGGCTGAGCAAACTTTGGGTCACAGGAAGAAACCAGAATGCATGGTCCCTGCACCTGTGGGCTCCAGGGCTGGTGCTGAGGATGTTCACCTGTTCATCCATTTATTTGGCCTCTCCTGAGGACCTACTGTGTGCTTGGCCTGGGCTGGGGGATGTTGGGGGTGAGGGAGATAAGGAGAAACTAAATGTGTGGTCCTTGTCCCTGAATGACTCCGGGGCTGGTGCTGAGGATGTATAACTATTCATACTGTCACTGACAATTATTGAGGACCTACTGTGTGCTGAGGCCTGGGTGGTCAGTCAGGAGCCAAGGGAAGAACCAACTGCTTGGTCCATGGCCCTAAAAAGCCTGGGCGACAGAGCGAGACTCCGTCTCAAAAAAAAAAAAAAAAAAAAGAAGAAGAAACTTCTGCATATCATATGCTACCATTTGTGAAGAAAGGTGTACTATATATCTTTCCAGAATATTCTATGCATATAAATATTCATATATATGCTTACATATAGTAAGCAGTGGCTTCTAGTGAGGGGGACTTGGTAGCTGGGAGACACAGGAGTAAGAACAGTTTTTTTTTTTTATCTTTATAAATTGTGGACTACATGAGTGTATTCCCCCATAAAATTATTTTCCAATGATTATAGTCATGTGAAGTTATGAGATTATAACTTTAATTCAACATTGTAGTAGGTGGATTACATTCATAACTCCTACTTTTCACCCTTCCCTGGGACCACACTCTTAGGAAGGCTCTTCCTGTGCTGATCCTAGGCTTGGCTAGGCAGCTTGCTTTGGCCTGTGGGACTAGATGCAAACGTGACAATATCAGAGGCTTGAAAGCATGCCTGTGTGTCCACTTCCTCTCAGACTCCTGCCACCTCCCTGAGAACACACCCAGGTGAGATGTGAGTCAGGAGAAGAAGATCAAATTGGCCCAGCTGAGCCCTCCTGGTCCAGGTCCAGACCAAGCCTGGTCCAGACCAACAGAACCAGCAGCTGACCTCTAGATGCATGAGAAATAGTAAATGGATAAATGAGGGCTGGATGGTTTGTTACACAGCAAGAGCTGACTGATACAAGCATTAAAGTCAGGTCTTTGAGTTAGGGGAAAAAATGCTGGAGATGGGTAGTTGTTTCCTCATACTGAAAAAAAGACCAGGCCCACTCTAAAAATCTTTTGTAGAGGAGAAGCACTCCCTTCTTCTAGATAACTTCCAGCTCTAGATTTCTCCTGATCATTTTCTCTAAGCACTATTTCTATCTTAGTGAATCCAGATTTCTTCTTCAGACTCTGCTCCTTTAGTAAATATGCCAACTTGGCCAAAGGAACCAAACCTTTTATTCACTTTAATTCAATTAAATTTACTGAGCAAGGGCTTACTCAATAAAATCAACAATGAAAAGTTCAGCTGGCCAGACACGGTAGCTCAGGCCTGTAGTCCCAGCACTTTGGGAGGCCAAGGCAGGCGGATCGCCCGAGGTTAGGAGTTCGAGACAGCCTGGCCAACATGGTGAAACCCTGCCTCTACTAAAAATACAAAAATTAGGCCAGGCACGGTGGCTCATGCCTGTAATCCCAGCACTTTGGGAGGCCGAGGCGGGTGGATAACGCAGTCAGGAGATCGAGACCATCCTAGCCAACATGGTGAAACCCCGCCTCTACTAAAATACAAAAAAACTAGTCCGGGCGTGGTGGCGGGCGCCTGTAGTCCCAGCTACTCGGGAGGCTGAGGTAGGGGAATTGCTTGAACCCGGGAGGTGGAGGTTGCAGTGAGCCGAGATTGCATCACTGCACTCCAGCCTGGGCAACAGAGCGAGACTCTACCTCAGGAAAAAAAAAAAAAAAAAAAAAAAAAAAAAAAAAAAATTAGCCAGGCTCCTGTAATTTCAGCTACTCAGGAGGTTGAGGCAGGAGAATCACTTGAACCCGGGAGGCGGAGGTTTCAGTGAGCCGAGATCGCTCCACTGCACTCTAGCCTGGGTGACAGAGAGAGACTCTGTCTCAAAGAAAAAAAAAAAAGAAAGAAATTAAAGGCAAGCCATAGGTGTTTCTGCAGGTCTACTTGCCTGTGCCCCATTTATAATTTTGCACCAGGAAGACTGCAGGGGAGTCTGGCAGATGTGAGGTACAGTCCTAGCCCTGTGTCTTCCCCACTGTGTGCCCTCAGGCAAGTTAACAAGCTTCTCTGAGCCTCGGTTTCCTCACAGGAAGCGCAGGGGATAACACAGTATCTCCCCCATAGCATTGTGAGGTTGGAAAGGAGGCCCTCAGCTCTTAATCTTCTGCTGGTCCACGCAGGTTTCTGCCAGGGCACCCCTGTTGACAGGTTTCTCCTCCCTGTGAGAGCCCAGGTGTTGAGTCAGGCGTGGGAGCTGGGCAAAGGCGTCCCGAACTGTCTGCATGCGTCCTCTGGTGTCGGATGAGCGCGGAGGAGAAGCTGAAGGCCTTCCCGCAGCCGCTGCACTCATAGGGCTTCTCCCCGGTGTGCACGGTGTGGTGCTGGATCAGGTAGGAGCGGTTGCTGAAGGCCTTGCCGCACTCGGGGCAGGTGTAGGGCCGCTCGCCCGTGTGCGTGCGCTGGTGCAGGGTGAGCGAGGAGCCCTGGCTGAAAGCCTTGCCACACTCGCCGCACTTGTAGGGCCGCTCTCCGGTGTGGATCTTCTGGTGCTCTATAAGCGAAGACACGTGGCTGAAGGCGGCCCCGCATTGCAGGCACCTGTAGGGCCGCTCACCGGTGTGCACGAGGTGGTGCTGGAGGAGGTGGGAGCGGTTGCTGAAGCGCTTGCCGCAGTCGTGGCAGGGGTAGGGCCGCTCTCCGGTGTGCGTGCGCTGGTGCTGCGTCAGGTGCGACACCTGGGTGAAGGCCTTCGCGCACTGGCCGCACGCGTAGGGCTTCTCGCCTGTGTGGATGCGCCGGTGCTCGGCCAGAGAGGCGCTCTGGCTGAAGAGCGCGCCGCAGTCCTGGCAAGTGTAGGGCTTCTCGCCCGTGTGCACGCGCCGGTGCTGGGTCAGGTGCGCGATCTGCGCGAAGGCCTTGGCGCACTGGCCGCAGCGGTAGGGCTTCTCCTCCGTGTGGATGCGCTGGTGGCGGATGAGCGCCGAGGAGAAGCGGAAGGCCTTGGCGCACGCGGAGCACTCGTAGGGCTTCTCGCCGGTGTGGATGCGCTGGTGCTCTATCAGGGACGAGCGGTTGCGGAACGCCTTGGCGCACTGGGCGCACGCGTAGGGCCGCTCGCCCGTGTGCACACGCCGGTGCTGGGTCAGGTGCGTGACGCGCGTGAAGGCCTTGCCGCAGTCGGTGCAGCGGTGCGGCTTCTCGCCCGTGTGCGTGCGCCAGTGGGACGCCAGGTACGAGCCCTGGCTGAAGGCCTTGCCGCACTCGTGGCAGGCGTAGGGCTTCTCGCCCGTGTGCGTGCGCTGGTGCAGGGTCAGGTGCACGCTCTGGCTGAAGGCCTTGCCGCACTCGGGGCACGCAAATGGCTTCTCCCCGGTGTGGATTCTCTGGTGCAAGATGAACGCGGAACAGTAGCTGAAGGCCTTCCCGCAGTCCCCGCATTTCCACGGCTTCTTGGGGCCTCCACCTCTCTCCCGCTGGCGGCTGTCTGGATGCCTCTCCTTCGGGCTCTCCCCAGGCGCGCTGCACCTCCAGGGCCTGCTGTCGTCAGGGACACTGGCTTGGGTAGCAGCAGGGCTCGATATGGTTCTTGGGATTCGGCTGAATTCATCGCGTTCCTGGATGCCGTCCGCGGCAGGGTCTCCATTGCAGGCCACAGCCTCTGGCTCTGGACAGCTTTCCTGGTTTTCCTGCAGGTCCTCAACCTGGCCCTCGTGTTTCCAGTTTCCTTCCAACTCTGCGCCTTGGAGGGCGACGCTCAAGAGTCCCTCCATCCTCGATCCCTGGGCTGCTGTCTTGATCTCACATCTTTTCTCTGGGTCTGAAAAGAAAAAGATAGAAAAAAAATTAAACATTGCCACTTGTCCTGAGCTGGAAAAATGGCTAACAGCTGAACTGGGAAGAACTTAGCATGGGGTCCCTGGACCTCTGTGCCAATGACATTTTGGGTCCAATAATTTGGTGTGGTGGGACCCATCCTGTGTGTTGTGAGATGTTGAGCAGCGTCCCTGGTCTCTCCACACTGGATGCCAGGGACACTACCCCCCAACCCCTGAGTTATAACAATGAAAAATGTCTCCAGGCTGGACGTGGTGGCTCATGCCTGTAATCCCAGCACTTTGGGAGGCCAAGGCAGGTGGTTGCTTGAGCCCAGGAGTTTGAGACCAGCAAACTGTCTGCTGCCTGGGCAACACAGCAAGATTTCATCTCTACAAATGAAAAAAAAAATTAGCCAGGCATGATGTTGTGCACCTGTGGTCCCAGCTACTCAGGAGGCTAAGGCAAGAGGATCACCTGAGCACAGGAGGTTGAAGCTGCAGTGAGTAGTGATCACACTACTGCACTCTAGCCTGGGTGACAGTGTGAGACCCTGTCTGAATTTTTTTTAAAAAGTCTCCAGACACTGCCAGGTGTCCCCTCCCCTGGGGACAAAATTGCCCCCAGTTGGGAATCACTGATTTAATGCAACTAAAAACAAATTTAAAAGATCCCTGAAAAAGAAAAAAAAAAGCATGAATCTGTCAGCTCTTAAAATATGGCCTTGTAATCTGGTGCTGTGAACTGAATTGTGCCCCCTCAAAATTTATACATGGAAGCCCTAACTCCCAAGGTGATGCTTTGTGGAGATGGAGCCTTTGGGAAGTGATTAGCTTTAGAGGGGGTCATGAGGGTGGGGCCCCCACAATGGGACTGTTTTTTTTTTTTTTTTTTTTTGACATGGAGTCTTGCTGTTACCCAGGCTGGAGTGCAGTGGCACAGTCTTGGCTCACTGCAGCCTCCACCTCCCGGGTTCAAGCAATTCTTCTGCCTCAGCCTCCTGAGTAGCTGGGACTACAGGTGCACGCCACCATGCCTGGCTAATTTTTGTATTTTTAGTAGAGATGGGGTTTCACCATATTGGCCAGGCCGGTCTCAAACTCCTGACCTCAGGTGATCCACCCACCTCGGCCTCCCAAAGTGCTGGGATTACAGGTGTGAGCCACCGTGCTTGGCTGGGACTAATGTTTTGATAAGAAGAGGAAGTGACACCAGAGCTCGCTGTCTGTCAGGTGAACACATGGCAAGAAGGCAGCCATCTGCAAGCCAGGAAGTGAGTCCTCAGCGTGGTCTGACCATGCTGGCACTCTGATCTCAGACTCCCAGCCTCTAGCACTGAGAAGAAATAAGCGTTTGTTGCTTCAGCTACCTAATCTGTGATTTTTTTGTAAGCTGGAGCTAAGATAACTGGAAAGACAGTTTTCTTTTCTGGGGAAAAATCAGTTGAAATTTTAATTCCCAGTGTGACAGTGTTTGATGTGGGGCCTTTGGAGGATGATTAGGTCATGACGGCACTCTCCTTAATAGGACTAGCGTCCTTATAAGAGGAGACACCAGGGGGCTCAGTTACTCTGCTCTCTCTGTCCTCTCTGCGTGTGAGGACACAGGGAGAAGGCGGCCGTCTGTAAACCAGGAAGAGAGCCCTCACCAGACAGAATCAGCCAGCAGTGATCCCAGATTTCACATTATGGGGACACTATTCAACTCACTATGCTCCCCTTCTACAGGGCTCTGTCCGTGAAGGAGCTGCCCAAGGTCTCCCAGGCTCAGAGGTTCATGCTGGCCCCTGGGCCCAGGGTCCTCATTAGAGATGGTAATCTCAAGCTGTTGTAGGTTACCTTGTCTGTGCTTTCCACATTCTCAGTGGAAAACAGGGATCTGTTTTTCTATGAGCCCAGGAAATCACTGTGCTTTTTAGAAAGCCGTAACAGAAGCCATACATTTAGTTACTTTTAGTGGGGCTGTGATGCTGAAGGATTTATACCAATTGCCTGGTGTACACTGGACATGCATGCTAGACAGAAACTCACCACTGACTTCTAATGCTTTAGTTCTAACAGAATGGGAAGACAGATGGACAAATGACCTCCAGGTGCTGAGAGAGGGAAGGAGGCAGCTGCCTGTGGATCCACTGTGCTGGGGCTAGCCCCAGAGGACGGGGCTTACACTGCTGGGGGGTCCTTTCCAGGCTGTGTGGCTGCAGGTAAGTGGCTACCTGCTCTGAGGCTCTGCCTGGTTTTCTCTCTCTAAACAGGGCTCCAGCCTCCCCTTCTCCCGAGGGCGATGGCAGGGGTCTCAGGAAGCTTGGCCTCATGTTATGTGTGGACTCAGCCCCTCACACAGGCATTCCCTGAACCAACTAGTAGGCTGCATGCATACAGCAGACAGTGCTCAACCTTGGGCTCCTCCGGGTACATTCCTGCTGCTGCTGGACAGGCTATGTCTGAAGCTTGTCTTCCCCACTTCCTGTGTCAGATCCTAACCCTTTGTGGTGGTGCTAGGAGGTGGGGCCTCTGGGAGGTGATGATGACATGAGGCTGGAGCCCTCAGGCGTTGGATTCCTGCCCTTATAAAAGAGGACCCAGAAGGCTCCCTTGCCCCTTCCTCCAAATGAAGACACAACAAGAGGGCCTGGTCTATGAACTAGGAAGCAGCCCTCACCAGACACCAACCTGCCAGCACCTTGGCCTTGGACTTCCACCCTCTAGAACTGTGCGGAAATAAATGCTGTTTCTTTCTTTCTTTTTTTTTTTTTTGTTGTTTTTTTGTTTTGTTTTTGAGACAGAGTTTCGCTCTTGGTGCCCAGGCTGGAGTGCAATGGCACAACGTTGGCTCACTGCAACCTTCGCCTTCCGGGTTCAAGCGATTCTCCTGTCTCAGCCCCCTGCATAGCTGGGATTAAAGGCATGTGCCACTATGTCCGGCTAATTTTTTGTATTTAGTAGAGATGAGGTTTCACCATGTTAGTCAGGCTGGTCTCGAACTCCTGTCCTCAGGTGATCCACCCGCCTTGGCCCCCCAAAGTGCTGGGATTACAGGCATGTGCCACCGTGCCCAGCCAATAAATGCTGTTTCTAAGCCACCAGAGTATGGCATTCTGTCACACCCCAAAGGACCTAAAATAGGGCTTTTCTTTCTTTCTTTCTTTCTTTTTTTTTTTTTTGAGACAGGGTCTTTCTTGCTCTGTTGCCCAGGCTGGAGTGCAGTGTTGCGATCATAGCTCGCTGCAGCCTGGGAATCCTGGACTCAAGTGATCCTCTCACCTCAGCCTCCCAAAGGGCTTGGATCACAGGCAGGCACCACCAACCACACCTGGTCAAGACACGGCTTTTGTTTGGGCTATTCTTTCTGCCTCACATGCTCTTCCCGCAGTGTGTGCCTCAGCAAGAGGACAAGAGGAGACCCTGAGGAAGGGAGTGATGATGTTTGTGTTCAGGGTGGAGAACACAGCAAGTGCAAAGGTCCTGGGGCAGGATGGTGACAAGGGTGATAGAGAAAAGGTAAAGGGGGTGTGGGGCTGGACAGAGCAACTGAGGTGCAAGGCAGGGGAGACGCAGTAGAGCAGGGTGGGGGTCAGCTCACACAGGAAGTCATGTGTGCTGGTAAGAACTTTGCTGGTGGGGGCCAGGCTGGGTCGGCTCAGGTGCCACGTCCACCGGCATCCCTGGAGTGTGTGGGGGTACCCACCTCAAGTGTGGGGGGAAGGCAAGTGGGTTCACAGCGGGGTTGGGTAAACCTGCGGCGTTGTGCACACACACACAGGAGCCCAAGGGGAGACACAGGCTTGCTCGGGGGCAGTAGAAGAAAGCTGTCTACTCCCAGTACTTCTGACACGTGGGCTTTCTCCACACCAACAACCAAGTCTCCAATCTGCTCTGGCTGGGAGGCACAGGAAGCTACCAGCCATAAAACTGCCTCAACCCCTCCTTGGGTTTGGTGATTTGCTCACATAACTCATTGAACTCAGGGACATGCTTTATTTACGGTTACTGGTTTCCAATAAAGGATAGGAACAGCCAGATGGAAGACACACAGGGTAAGGTATAGGGAGAGGCTCAGAGCACCATGCCCTCTCTGGGTGCTCGACAACCCTGGAGCTCAGCAAACCCTAAGTTTAGGGCGGTTATGGGGGTTCCATGACACAGGTGTGACTGACATAGGTGTGATGACACTGGCCATCGGTGATGAACTCAACTTCCAGCCCTCTCCCCTCCCAGGAGGTAGGGGCTGGCTGAACGCTGGAATGCTCATCAGGGCTAGCTCCCGTGGCAACCAGCCCATCCTAGGGGCCTACCAGGAGTCCTCCATTAGCATAATTGTACTTAGGGGTCTACCAGGAGTCCTCCATTAGCATAAACACAGGTGTGGTTGAAAGGGGCTTATTAAGAGTTGCAAAAGACACTCCTTTTACCCCTGTCACTCAGGAAATTCCAAGGGTTTTAGGGGCTCTGGTACCAGGAGCTGGGGATAAAGAGTAAACATATATTTCTTATTATATCACAAGATCACAGGTAGACACATGCATTATGTCACACTCTGACACACACAGGGTCATACACAATCATACCTGCCCAGACACACACAGACATGCAGAGACACCCACACCCATATCCAGGGACACACAGTCGCCCTCCCAACCCCCATGCAAGGAGGCAGGTGGGAAGCCATCACCTGCAGCCACACTCATACATGCACACAGGGTCCCGGGCACACGTAGCTACACACACACCCAGCCCCACACGTAGCTCCCTGTGTGAAGAGGTGCACAGAGAGGGACAAGGTCACACATGCCACCTGCTCCACACAGGCAGGCCATTACCGGGACACACCCACAGGGGATGGCTGGACACATGTGCAGCCACACTCGGTGGATAGAGCTCCAGCATAGCCAAAGCCCACGTGTGCAGCGTCTCCATCGTGTGCAGAGGCACACACTTCAGACAGCACGGCACACTACAGGCTCATACACCCAGGTCACCCATCATTGTGCTGGCAGGCACATGGGCCGAGCCAGCCTACACGGTGGCACACCCAGACATGCACACGTGGGGTCACACACCTCACACCCAGGAGGACTTTCAGACTTGCCCAAAGTCAGTCACACGTGTATGTGACATGCTGTGATATGCAGACACCGCTTCACATGAACGAGCACATAACACACCAATAAAGTGTCACATGCCTTTACATGCAGTCACACACCTGCCTGGGCTGGCACCACTGAGTGAGCAGGTGCAGACACAGTGACACTCAGGGACGGGCTCACAGGCAGTCACACATCTTCACGGCCTGGCACCGCCAAGTGAGCAGGTACAGACACAGTGATGGGCTGGCACCGCCGAGTGAGCAGGTGCAGACGCAGTGCCACTCAGGGACCGGCTCACAAGCAGTCACACACCTGCACGGGCTGGCACCGCCGAGTGAGCAGGTACAGACACAGTGACGGGCTGGCACCGCCGAGTGAGCAGGTGCAGACGCAGTGACACTCAGGGACGGGCTCACAGGCAGTCACACACCTGCACGGGCTGGCACCGCCGAGTGAGCAGGTACAGACACAGTGACGGGCTGGCACCGCCGAGTAAGCAGGTGCAGACACAGTGACAGGCTCACAGGCAGTCACACACCTGCACCGGCTGGTACCGTCGAGTGAGCAGGTGCAGACGCTGTGACACTCAGGGACGGGCTCACAGGCAGTCACACACCTGTACGGGCTGACACCGCTGAGTGAGCAGGTGCAGACACAATGACACTCAGGGACGGGCTCACACGCGGTCACACACCCGCAGGAACACGCGCGCACGCGCACACTACACACCGTTCCCCTCGCCTCCCGGTATCACCTCCGAACGCGCTGGCCGGCCCCCTCCTAGCCTGGTGGAGTCGGCTCCGCTTCTACTCAGTCTCTGGTCCTCCTGGGCCAACGCAGACCCTGGTGCCTCCTTCCTTAGAGGAGCGAAAGTCAAGACTTCTGTTGCTGCGTAGGAGCCCGCGCACCAGGCCCGGGTGGACTGCGCCTGCGCATCGGGCCCGCCTGGCCCTTAGGAACTACGACTTCCAAGAGGCGCTGCGCGCTCGTCGGCACCGCGACTAAAGCGCGCAGTGCCTGGGTCATCGAAACTACAACTCCCAGAAGGCTAAGCGTCTGCACGCGCTGGGTCCGCAGGGCCCTGACCCCTGGGGGCCCGAGGAGCGCCAGGCTGCTGCCCCGAGCCCCGCCCACTACAGCCTCAGTGCCTGGCGGTGGGCGCAGCCAGGAAGTCAGGGGTGGGACTGTTTTCTTGCTCAGGGGATGAGGCCGAGCCCACAGGCTTAGAAAGAAGGAACCTGAGTCCGGGCACCTGTCATCCCAGCACTTTGGGAGGCCGAGGAGGGTGGATCACCTGAGGTCAGGAGTTCGAGACCAGCCTGGCCAATATGGCGAAACCCCCGTCTCTACTAAAAATACAAAAATTAGCCGAGCATGGTGGCGTGCGCTTCCAGCTACTTGGAAGGCTGAGGCGGGAGAATGGCTTGAACCTGGGAGGCGGGGGTTGCAGTGAGCTGAGATCGCACCACTGCAGTCCAGCCTGGGTGACAGAGCGAGACTTCGTCTCAAAAAAAAAAAAAAAAGGAGAAGAAGAAGAAAGAAGGAAGCTGAGGTTCAGACAGGCTAAGTCCCTATTGCAGGCTGCGCAATCTAAAAAGGTAGGTGCCAGGGTTTGCAACCCACACTTTTGTTTTGGTCTCAGGTAGCTGATGTCATTCCAGTCTATGGCAAAGAAGGTGGCAAATCCATTAACATAGATGAATAATTTCATTTTACTTTTTAGTTTTATTTTTTAGAAACAGTTTCACTTTGTTGCACAGGCTGGAGTGCGGTGGTACAATCACCGCTCACTGCAACCTCGACCTCCCCAGCTCTAGTGATCCTCCCGTCTTAGCCTCCTGAGTAGCTGAGATTGCAGGCGTGTGCCACCACACTGGCTAATTTTTTTTAACTTTTATTTTTTGTAGAGATGAGGTGTCGCTATGTTGCCCTGGCTAGTCTCGAACTCCAATCCTTCCACCTCGGCCTTAACTAATTTTAATATTAATAGTTGACATGTACATGGCATTTACTATTGGCCAGCATTATTTTAAGGTGCCTACTCTGAAGGAATTCTGTTAGCCTTCCTAAATTATTCCCTTGGCCATTAGAAACATAAGCATGACATCATTTTTAGATAATTGGAAAAGCAGAGAAATCTGTGAAGATAGAATGGGAAAAAAATGCATTTCACTAAACCAACAAACCATTGATTGTGAGATACCACATTACTTTATGTAGCCCCAAGGCTGCCCTTAAACCATGACACATGCTTTATTTACAGTTCATATTTTACTTATTCGTAGACCTCAAGAGGCATTGTATGCTTGCCTCTTCCTTCTGGAAGCTTCATGAGAAGGGACATTTTCCTCAAAGGATGGACAACAGAAACAACTCAAATATTCATTTCCTTTAAATATGGTTTTTAAGACAATTTTCTTTAGAAAGCCACATTTACCTGTTGGGGGTTGATTTATGCTCACCCCCCTCCCAAATATATGTTGGAATCCTAAACCCTTATTCCTCAGAATGTGACTTTATTTGGAGATAGGTTCTTTACAGAGGTAATAAAGTTAAAATGAGTAAATAGGGTGGGCCGTAACCCAATATGACAGCTGTCCTTATAAAAAGGGTGCATTTGCACGCAGAGACACGCATAGAGAGAACATGATGTGTAGAGGCACAGGGAGAAGGCCGCCATCTGCAAACTAAGGAGAGAGGCCTGGAGCACATTCTTCTTCATGGTTCTTAGAAGGAACCATCCCTGCCTACACCCTGATTTCAGATTTCCAGCCTCCAGAAGCGTGAGGTGATAAATGTCTGTTGCTGCAGCCACAGGTTGGTGGTGCTTTGCTACATTAGCCTTAGCACCTGATAGATGGTCTCTTTACATGTCAAGCACATTGCAGTGCACATTTACACACAGGGAGATGGAAGCTTCTGGAGGATAAGTGATTTGTTTGTGATTTTGAAGGTTGCAAGTGGAGGAAATGGGATTCGAACCCCTCTCTGTGTGATGCCTATGCCTCCTCTGTATTAACATTTGTTTTTACTTATTTTTATTTTTTAGTTTTTGTAGAGATGGGGGTCTCACTATATTGTCCAGGCTGGTCTTGAACTCCTGGGCCCAAACGATCCTCCTGCCTTGGCCTTCTGGTGTTGGGATTACAAGCATAAGCCACTGCTCCAGGCCTACACTTCCTCTTTAAAGCACTTTGCCTCTTTCATTTCCTAGCCTGGAGAAAATGTACTTCTGTGGTCACTAAGAAAACACCTTCACAATCAGGCAAAAATGTCCCCAGAAAATGCTGGCTTGGGCTGCTGAGGAAATGCACCATCAAATCAGGCCACACAACGTTTTAGAGACCCTGAGGCAGGGACTCCATGTCCCAGCTATGTTTGTTACACACCAGTAGGCAGCCTCTACCCAGGGGTGGAAGATTCTAGGCCCAGCTATAGGCTCTGGCAACCAGGGCAGGCAACTCCTTCCAGGAACCCCAGGTTTCTGTGGTTTTCTTTGGTCACTTCCATTAAGTCTTAAACACCCCCTGGAAGAAAATGAAAGTGTGACGTTGAGGAACGTGAGATCAGATGGCAGAGTAGTTTTCTAGAGCCACCATAACAAAGCACCACAGACCAGGGTCTTAAACAATGGAAACATTTCTTCACAGTTCTCAAGGATGGAAGTTCACGATCAAGGTATGGCCAAGGTTGGTTTCCCCTGAGGCCTCTCTCCTTGGCTTGCAGACGACCGTCTTCCCCATGTCTTCATATGGTCGTCCCTCTGTGTGTGTCTGTGTCCTAATCTCTCTCACACACTTTTTTTTTTTTTTTTTTTTTTTAAAGAATGTCAGCCATGGGCCGGGCGTGGTGGCCCACACCTGTAATCCCAGCACCTTGGGAGGCCGAGGCGGGTGGATCACCTGAGGTCAGGAGTTCCAGACCAGCCTGGTCAACATGGCGAAACACCATCTCTACTAAAAAAAATACAAAAATTATCCAGGCATGGTGGCAAATACCTGTAGTCCCAGCTACTTAGGAGGCTGAGGCAGCAGAATAGCTTGAACCTGGGAGGTGGAGGTTGCAGTGAGTCGAGATCACGCCACTGCACTCCAGCCTGGGCAAGAGACTGAGACTCCATCTCAAACGAAAAACAAACAAACAAACAAAAACAAAAAACAATGTCAGTCATATTGGACTTGGGACCCACCCTAATGACCTCATTTTATCTTAATTCTCTTTCTCCATCTCCAAATACAGTCACATTCCAAGGAATGGGGGATTAGGACATCAACATAAAATTTGGTGATGGGGCACAATTTGGCTCATCACAATGGGTGAAATGGGGCATTAAGCTCACATCCTAAATCTAAAACCCACAAGAGGCTGGAGTACTTTGCTTTCCCTGGTTCATGATCACTGTGCTAACTGGAGCGTGGTCACCTTGAAATTGGCTTAGAAGAAGATTTATGATATCCTCCCAAGTCAAGGGCTCTGGCTCTAAACACTGGCTTAAATAAGAGCTGAGTGAAAGTCCACAAATCTTGTTACATCAACTTCTGCTGGATTTTGTTGGACAGATGCTGAAGTCCTCTGTGGAGAAACACCTTAGCAAGTTGTCCAAGTAGTTCCTTTCTAGAGATCTCATGACCAATGAGCAATTATTCTAGATTCCCCATGGGTTGAAATATTCTGAATTTTATGCTGCATTATCATTATAACTGGCTTATCTCTGGCTTAGCATCACATTTGTGACCTCCTGCCTTCTGAATGTTTAGTGTCCACCTGGCCTCTAACCACCAAAAGATCCTATTATTCCCACCAAGCTCATGGAATCCAATTTCCTTATGGCATTTTCTCCACCCTACAATGGATAGCAGCCACAGGGCTCTTTGCCGATCCAGAAGCCTCTTCACCTTACAGTTTTGGTGAGGCAGGTCTCCCATGGGCCCTCTGGGGGTATGTTTAAGGGTAGCTGGGCAGTTTGCCTGCATAGACCGATGTCTACATTCACGTTTCCTTAAGCTTCCAGACTCCCCCCTCTACCGTGTACTAGGAAATGGCTGGGATTTTGACCTCAAGAGGGTTGCCAGTCCATTCCAGCTGCTATCACAAGACAGCATAAACAGGGCAGCTTATAATGAGCAGAACAGGTGATGTATTTATTTATTTAAACAGAGATGAGGTCTCCCTGTGTTGCCCATTCTGGTCTCAAACTCCTGGGCTCAAGTGGTCTTCCTTCCTCGGCATCCCAAAGCGCTGGGATTACAGGTATGAGCCACTGTGCCTGGCCTTGAAAAGAATAGTTCTGAAGGCTAGAAAGCCTAAGATGAAAGTGCCAGGAGATTCGGTGTCTGGTGAGAGCCCAATTCCTTGTTCGTAGATGCCACCTTCTTGCTGGCTGTATCCTCACAGGGTGGAAGGGAGAAAAGAGCTTTCTCGGGCCTCTTAGAATTATGCTAATCCCATTCATGAGGGCTCTGCCTTCGTAACCAAATCACCTCCTCAAAACCTCACCTCCCAACACCGTCACCTTGGTGATTAACTTTCAACATAAAAGTTTTTTTGGGGGCTGACGCACACATTCAGGCCTAGCAGAGGTGGAGTGATCTGCAGACCACTGTTAATTCAGGCTTCACCGCTCCAACATTGGAGACTCTTTTTTTTTTTTTTTTTTTGAGACAGAGTCTCACTGTGTATGCCAGGCTGGAGTACAGTGGCACGATCTCAGCTCACTGCAACCTCCACCTCAAGCAATTCTCCTGCCTCAGCCTCCCGCATAGCTGGGACTACAGGCGTGTGCTACTGTGCTCGGCTAATTTTTGTATTTTTAGTAGAGACAGGGTTTCGCCATGTTGGCCAGGCTGGTCTCGAACTCCTAACCTCAGGTGATCCACCCTGCTCAGCCTCCCAAAGTGCTGGGATTACAGGCCTGAGCCACTGCGTCCGGCCCTGGTCCCTTGATCTAGGATTTCAGCCTCCAGAACTGGGAGAGAATAAGTTTCTGTTTTTTAGGCGACCCGGTCCGTGGCGCTTTGTTGTTGCAGCCCAAGCTCACTGATATAGAGGCTAAACAACCGCCATGCTTCATTTACTTAATCAGCTGTGGGTCGGCACTGTGGGTTGGGTTTAGCCATGTAGTTCTTCTGTCTTGGCTGGGCCCACTCGTGCATCTGTGCTGAGCTGGGTTGAGTGGCAGCTGGCCCATCTGTAGCCTCTCCTCCTCTGCCAGGACAGCCTAGGGTCATTTCCATGGCAGCCTGGCAGGGTTCCGAGAGAGTTAGTAGGAGCCATCAAGCCCGTTGAGCATAAGGCTCTGTACTGACAGCTTTGCACTTCCACTGCAAGCTACTGGCCAAAGCAAACCACAGGTGCAGCCCAGATTTGAGGGGTGGGAAAATGGCCGCAGGGCAAAGGGAATGGATTCAAGGAGGGGTGGAATACTAGGACCAGTTTTGCAATCTGTCACGTGCACATACACACATGTGGTGAATTGGATACAGCCTGGAGTGTGTAATTACAAACACCCCTCTAATAAAAATGTGCAAAGATCTTTCAATTACTCAAGTGATGTTATTTCCAAACCTTTCCTATCAGAGTCAACCCCCTTTAGATAGGATTATTCTCATGCTGGCTGGGCACGGTGGCTCACGTGTGTAATCCCAGCACTTTGGGAGGCTGAGGTGGGCGGATTGCCTGAGGCCGGGAGTTTGAGACCAGCCTGACTAACATGGAGAAACCCTGTCTGTACTAAAAATACAAAATTAGCTGGGCATGGTGCCTCATGCCTGTAATCCCAGCTACTCGGGAGGCTGAGGCAGGAGAATTGCTTGAATCCGGGAGGCGGAGGTTGCGGTGAGCCAAGATGGTGCCACTGCACTCCAGCCTGGGCAACAAGAGTGAAACTCCGTCTCAAAAAAAAAAAAAAAAATTATTCTCATGCTAAAATGTATTCCCAACTATGACTTGAATTTCTCTATTCTTTATTGGTAAAAGAAAAATTCGGCCAAGTGCGGTGGCTCACACCTGTAATCCCAGCACTTTGGGAGGCCGAGGCGAGAAGATCATGAGGTCAGGAGATCGAGACCATCCTGGCTAACATGGTGAAACCCTGTCTCTACTAAAAATACAAAAAATTAGCCAGGCGTGGTGGCGGGTGCCTGTAGTCCCAGCTACTTGGGAGGCTGAGGCAGGAGAATGGCGTGAACCTGGGAGGTGGAGCTTGCAGTGAGCTGAGATCGCGCCACTGCACTCCAGCCTGGGCGATAGAGTGAGACTCCGTCTCAAAAAAAAAAAAAAAAGAAAAAGAAAAGAAAAGAAAAAAAAAGGAAAAATTCAGAGGTGGCATGTGCAAAACTTGCACCGTACATTTATATAGCTGATATTCAATTGAAGAACATGTATGCGATTTTCAGATTCTTGCTGTGATAAATGATGTTTCCGTGAACATGGTTTTTACCAGTTTTTAAAAATGGGTGATATAATAAATAGAATGTGAAGCTGTATCAGTCAGGGTTCAGAAACAGAATCAGTAGGAGATACTATGTACCTATCCACATATATATTATAGATGTATATATTAATAGATATAAATTGATCATGTGAGCTAATTCCTTAAAATCTTTCCCTTATCTTTCTCTGTGTTGTCTATATGTATACATATATAATAGGGATTCTGGTGGAAGGCTCTGAGATCAAGGGGGAAGGGAGGGGGGGCCATGAAAAAGTCACTCTAAGCCAGATTGGAGTCCTTAGCTCTGCAGACCCAGGAAATTCAGATATATGTGTGTATATATACCTGTCCCTATCTATCTATCTATCTATCTATCTATCTATCTATCTATCTATCTATCTGTCTATCATCTATCTATCTATCTATCTATCTATCTATCATCTATCTATCTATCTATCATCTAATGTATGCAGAGATTGAGATTTATTTTAAGGAATTGTCTCACACAGTTGTGGGAGTTGGTTTGTAGGGCCAGCCAGCAGGTGGGAAACTCAAGCAGACACTGATGCTGGAATCTTGAGGCAGGATTTCCTCTTCTCTGGGAAACCCTGAGTTTTACTCGGAAGGCCTTCAACTGATTGGATGAAGTCCACTCACATTACCGAGGGCAACCTTTTCTTAAAAAACCTGGTTGTAGATGATAACCACATCTACAAAATACCTTCACAGCTACGCCTGGATTAGCATGTGATTGGATTACCGGGCACTGGACCCCAACTAGGTTGGCCCATAAAACTCACCGTTAGCAGGAGTCTTATGGGGAGTGGGCAGGGAGGGGTATGTAGAGAGAAATGACTGAGGAAGACTGATGAGATAAATGTTGGTTCTAAGTACAATTAGGAAAGATCACCAAGTCCTACTTTACCAAAAAAAAAAAAAAAAAAAAAAAAGAAAGTAGGCCAAACGTAAACCATGATAAATGTTTTTTGTTTTTTTTGTTTGTTTTGTTTTTTCTGAGACGGAGTCTCGCTCTGTCGCCAAGGCTGGAGTGCAGTGGTGCGATCTCGGCTCACTGCAAGCTCCACCTCCCGTGTCCACGCCATTCTCCTGCCTCAGCCTCCCGAGTAGCTGGGACTACAGGTGCCTGCCACCACGCCCGGCTAATTTTTTGTATTTTTAGTAGAGACGGGGTTTCCCCGTGTTAGCCAGGATGGTCTCGATCTCTTGACCTCGTGATCCGCCTACCTCGGCCTCCCAAAGTGCTGGAATTACAGGCGTGAACCACCGTGCCCAGCCCCTATTTTGTTCTTTAGTCACTTGCAAAGATACATGTCAAGCTTCATTGAATCACTTGAGGGCACTATTGCATCACAGAAGGAAGGACACAACCTGCTCAGATCTAACCTATCCCTTTAAAAATAGGGGAAAAAAAAGAAGATTCCAGTGGAAGGCTCTGGGATCAAGGGGTAAGGGAGAGGGGCCATGAAGAAGTCACTCTAAGCCAGGTTGGGGTCCTCAGCTCTGCAGACCCAGGAAATCCAGTTTTACTCCCACCCTCCCCGCAGGAATAGTCCTTGCCAAATGGGCTCCTGGAAGCACAGGGAACACCTGAAGTGCAATCTTCTTGGTGCCCCCTGAAAACTCCTTCAAGTGCTTTAACCTCCCTGTGCCTTATCTGTGAAATGGTTTTTGTTTGTTTGTTTGTTTGTTTGTTTGAGACGGAGTCTCGCTCTGTCGCCCAGGCTGGAGTGCAGTGGCACTGTCTCTGCTCCCTGCAAGCTCCGCCTCTCGGGTTCACGCCATTCTCCTGCCTCAGCCTCCCAAGTAGCTGGGACTACAGGCGCCCGCCACCACACCCGGCTAATTTTTTGTATTTTTAGTAGAGATGGGGTTTCACCGTGTTCGCTAGGATGGTCTTGGTCTCCTGACTTTGTGGTCCGCCTGCCTCGGCCTCCCAAAGTGTTGGGATTACAGGCGTGAGCCACCGTGCACAGCCTTTATTTTTATTTATTTATTTATTTATTTATTTATTTATTTATTTATTTTTGAGACAAAGTCTTGCTCTGTCACCCAGGCTAGAGTGCAATGGCGCAATCTCAGCTCACTGCAACCTCCACCTCCTGGGTTCAAGCGATTCTCTTGCCTCAGCCTCCCAAGTAGCTGGGACTACAGGCACCCACCACCATGTCTGGCTAATTTTTGTATTTTTAGTAGAAACGGGTTTTCACCGTGTTGATCAAGCTGGTCTCGAACTCCTGACCTCAGGTGATCCACTCACCTTGGCCTCCCAAAGTGCTGGGATTACAGGCGTGAGCCACCGTGCCCGGCCTTTTTCTTTTTTATTATTATGATCATCCTAGTGGGTATGCCCCTCTCACCTTGAACCATCCAGCCACAGATGCTCCCTGCATATCCCACGAATATGGCAAGGCCTATGTGCATGCTTTTCCAACCTCAGGGCCTTTGCACATGCTTTTCTCTCTGCCTGGATGCTGCCTTCCTCTCCTCCTTGCCTGACTTTCCTTCCTCAGGGGGCACTTCCACCCAGTTTCCTTACGAGGGATCCCTCACTTCTTCTTGTTCTTTGCACCCTCTGGTTCTCTCCACAGCACTGACTACAATTAAAATTACATTATGATGTGACCGGGTGCAGTGACTCACGCCTGTAATCCCACCACTTTGGGAGGCTGAGGCAGGAGACTTGCTTGAGACCAGCCTGGGCAACATAGTAAGACCCTTATCTCTACAAAAATTTTAAAATTAGGAGGCATGGTGGTGCATGCCTGTAGTCCCAGCTACTCAGGAGGCTGAGGCAGGAGGATTGCTTGTGCCCTGGAGTTCAAGGCTGCAGTGAGCTATGATTGCACCTCTGCACTCTAGTCTGGGCAACAGAGCAAGACTCTGTCTCTTAAGTAATAATAATAATGGCGATGATGCATATTGTTTGTTCACGCAATAAAGCCCTTTATGAATGGAGCCTGCTACTGCCTCTTTCTTACACCACATAGTTAAAAATGATAGGCATTACTATTTGAAAATTTGGAGAACCAATTAATGTAATTCAAATGTGGTGTATTCAAGTGCTATAATCTGAGTAAAGAATAAAGATTTTTTTTTTGTTAATTTTACAAAATATAATATATTACATGAAAGAACCAGGGCCATTGCTGGTGTTCAATCTCAGACTGAGGACAGGAGAAAATGAGATGAACGAATATAATTTTAAAATCGTAGCGTGCACTGCTAGTTGTAGAGTTTCATGAAACAGATATTGGCTGTGTGCAAGTTGAAGCCTAAGACAAAGGGAAAAAATCACTAATCTTATCTTTATGTTTATTATCTTTTTTTTTTTTTTGAGATGGAGTCTCCCTCTGTCGCCCAGGCTGGAATGCAGTGGTGCAATCTCCGCTCACTGCAACCTCTGCCTCCTGGGTTCAAGTGATTCTCTGCCTCAGGCTCCCGAGTAGCTGGGATTACAGGCACCTGCCACCACGCCTGGCTAATTTTTGTATTTTTAGTATAGACGGGTTTCAATATGTTGGCCAGGCTGGTCTTGAACTCCTGACCTCGGATCCGCCTACCTCAGCCTCCCAAAGTGCTGAGATTACAGGCGTGAGCCACTGCGCCCGGCCAATCCTATCTTTATTTTATTTAAAATGTTTACCACTTATTTTTTAAAGGATGGCATTAGAATATGATTGATCTTGGTCATCGAGTTTCTTGGAGATGAGATGAGATGTCCCAGCTCAGAAAAGACAAGAAAATTGGGGCAAGTTCCTCCTTCCTTCATCTTTTGTTTATTTAGACCCTCTGTGGATTGCATGATGCTCAGCCACATGGGGGAAGGTCATATGCTTGATTCAGTTCACCAGTTCAAATGCTAACCTCTTCTGGAAACATCATCACAGGCTCACCCAGAAATAATGTTTATCTGGGTATCCCATGGCCCAGCTGCCACACAGAATTAACCTCACAGTAATAATTATCATCATCACCATCACCATCACAACCACCACCATCACCATCTTCATCATCATCATCACCGTCACCACCACCATCATCATCACCATTTATTTTTTATTTTTTTATTATTTATTTTATTTATTTATTTTTTTTGAGAAGGAGTTTCGCTCTTGTTGCCCAGGCTGGAGTGGAATGGCGCAATCTCAGCTCACCGCAACCTCTGCCTCCCAGGTTCAAGCAATTCTCCTGCCTGACCCCCCCCAAGTCGCTGAGATTACAGGCGTGCACCACCATGCCTGGCTAATTTTGTATTTTTAGTAGAGACGGGGTTTCTCCATGTTGAGGTTGGTCTTGAACTCCTGACCTCAGGTGATCCACCCGCCTTGGCCTCCCAAAATGCTGAGATTACAGGCATGAGCCACCGTGCCCGGCCCATCATCACCATTTATTTTTATTTTGTTTCATTAATACATGCAGTGAGCTGAGATTGTGCCATTGCACTCCTGCCTGGGCTACAGGATAAGACTCCGTCTCAAAAAACAAACCACATATAAACATACCCATTGTAACATATCTTTTGTATTCTCTTTTTATTCTAATTTGAGGCAATTTGTATGATATCAAGTGCCTTTGCCATCAATAGGTGGCATTCTAGCATAATGGAAAAGTAAATAACATTTCTTTAAGCTTTTCTTACCTTTTCTTTTTCTTTTTGTTTTTTTAAGACGGATGGAGTTTCGCTATTGTTGCCCAGGCTGGAGTGCAGTGGCACCATCTCAGCTCACTGAAACCTCCAACTCCCGAGTTCAAGCGATTCTCTTGCCTCAGCCTCTGGAGTAGCTGGGATTACAGGAGTGCACCACCATGCCCGGCTAAGTTTTGTATTTTTAGTAGAGACAGGGTTTCACTGTGTTGGCCAGGCTGGTCTTGAACTCCTGACCTCAAGTGGTCCACCTGCCTCGGTCTCCCAAAGTGCTGGGATTACAGGTGTGAGCCCCCATGACCCGCAATTTTTAAATGTGGCAAAATACACATACCATAAAATTTACCATTTTAAGCAATTGTCTTACTAACAGTAACCTTGAACATAAGCCTCAACATGTTTTCAATTTTTTATTTTTAAAAACACGATAGGACATAAGATTACTTACCATTTGGAACATTTTTCAGTGCCCATTTCAGCGGTATTTAGCCCATTCTCACTGTCTGCATGGTTTCCACCATCTTGCTCCAGTATTCTTTCAGTCCTGCAACACTGACACGGGACCTGCTATGGTTTGAATGTCCTTCCAGATTCATGAGTTGAAACCTAATTCCTGTTGTGGTGCTGCCTTTTGGGAAGTGATTAAATTAAGAGGGTCCTGCTCTCATGTATGGATTAGCACCTTCGAAGTCTCACTCTGTCACCCAGGCTGGAGTGCAATGGTGTGATCTTGGCTCCCTGCAACCTCCGCCTCCAGGATCCAAGCGATTCTCCTGCCTCAGCTTCCCTAGTAGGTGGGATTACAGGCATGCGCCACCATGCCCGGCTAAGTTTTGTATTTTCAGTAGAGACGGGGTTTCACTCTGTTGGCCAGGCTGGTCTTGAACTCCTGACCTCACGTGATCCACCCGCCTCAGCCTCCCAAAATGCTGGGATTACAGGCATGAGCCACTGCACCCAGACTTGATTTAACACCTTCTAAAAGGGTATTAATTGCCTTGCTGTCCCTCCTACCATTTGAGGAACCCTAGATGAAGCAATCTATTTGGAATGGGACTGCAGCAGACACCAAACCTGCTGCTGCCATAATCCTGGATTTCCCAGTCTCTACAATTGGGAGAAATAAATTTTTATTGTTTACAAATCACCCAGGTCACAGAATTCTGAGTTGTCAACACAAATGGATTGAAATGGTACCCATTAAACAGCACTACCTACGTCCCCCTCCCCAGGCCCTTGGAACCATCATTCTACTTTCTGTCTGTATTAATGTGGGCCCTCTGTATGTATTATAGAGGTGGGATTATACCATATTTGTCATTTTCTGACTGGTTGTTTCACTTGGTATCGTGTATCGTTAGTTCATACTGTAGCATGAGTCGGAATTCTCTTTCTTTTAAAGGCTGAGTAGGGCGGGTGCGGTGGCTCATGCCTGTAATCCCAGCACTTTGGGAGGCTGAGGCGGGTGGATCACCTGAGGTCAGGAGTTTGAGATCAGCCTGGACAACATGGTGAAACCCTGTCTCTACTAAAAAGACAAAAATTAGCCGGGCGTGGTGATGGGAGTCTGCAATTCCAGCTACATGGGAGGCTGAGGCAGGAGAATCACTTGAACCAGGGAGGCGGAGGTTGCAGTGAGCTGAGATTGAACCATTTCAGTCTAGCCTGGGCTACAGAGCAAGACTGAAAAAAAAAAAAAAAAAAAAGCTGAGTAAAATTCCATTGTATATAAACATGATATTTTGTTTACCTGTTTACTTTTAATGGAGACCTGGGCTGCTTCCGCCTTTGACTATTATGATTAATGCTGCCATGAATATGTTTGTGCAAATATCTCTTCATTTCACTTTCAAATCTTTCTGGTATATACCCAGAAGTGGCATTGCTGGTCTGATGGTAATCTTACTATTAATTTATCAGGAACCATCTTCCTGTTTTCCACAGCCCCTGCATCGTGTCCTATTTCCAACACCAGTGCAGAAGGGTTCCAATTTCTCCAAACCCTGCTAACACCTGCTACATTCTGCTTAATGGATAGTAGCCATGTTAATGGGTGTTGGTGATCTCTTTTTTATTTTTGAAAGGAAAAATAAAATTGCTTTACTTCTGCCATGATGACAATTACTTAATAATAGGATGTGTGTGTCTTTTGGGCACTCCATGACTTCTCAAACTTTGGACTCAGACTAGGCCATGTCACCCTCATTTCTTCATCCTTGTTAGTTTTCATGTGACAATTGCTTTTCTTCACAGCAAGCACTGACACCCCAGCATCACGCACATGTGATGTCAGCAAAGGAAACGTGGACACAGCTAGTGTTCACACTGTGAACACCTGTAGCTTGGAGAATTACATGTGGTGTCAGATGTCAGCTATGCTGTGTTTCCCTCAAATTTAACATTACCTAGGTGCAGGGTTGCAGCTTCGAGGACAGAACAGCAGGAACAAAGTAGGAATTAGTAGGGGTAGGGGAGAGAATGAAGGAGCTGGTCTGGTTGCCTAGCAACACGCAGTGTCCTTGGAGACGAGTCACCATGGAAACAGTGGGAACAGGTAGCAGGGGAAGGGCGAGTCTGCCCCAGCCAAATGCAGCTGCAGAGAACAGGAAAGTGATGTGGGTGTCCCACAGTTCGTTTGTTTTTCTTTTAAATAACCTCCTGATTTTATATTCAGATGGCTTCCATTTATACTTTCACGTATTATTTGTATATCTCTCAGGTTAGCTTTTCCTAAAATGTAGTTCAAGGACTCCTGGGGGAATCAAGATTCTTTAAGGTGGTTCACAATTCCAAAGTATTTTGGACATTAACACCAACATTAACACTTTGGCTGGGCGCAGTGGCTCATGTCTGTAGTCCCATCACTTTGGGAGGCTGAGGCAGGCAGATCACCTGATGTCGGGAGTTCGTGACCAGCCTGACCAAGTCGGTGAAACCCCATCTCTACTAAAAATACAAAAATTAGCCGGATGTAGTGGTGGGCATCTGTAATCCCAGCTACTCAGGAGGCTGAGGCAGGAGAATCCCTTCAACTCAGGAGGTGGAGGTTGAGGTGAGCTGAGATCACGCCACTGCACTCCATCCTGAGCAACAGAACAGGACTCCATCTCAAAAAAAAAATTTGCCTTTTCTTTTTCTTTGTCTCTGTATGGTGTAATGTTGTAAGTGTTTGAATTAAGTAGTCAGTTAGAGAATCTAGCCATCTTGTAGTAACGGGGACATGAACAAGGTATGCAAAAATGTAAAACGATGCCATGTCTATTGGAGGGAGAAAGAATGGGGGAGCTGGCCTTGTTTCCAGACTGTGCTCAGCATCCCTGGAGAGGATCCACCGTGAGTTGGAGTGGAAACAGGCCGTGGAGGAGGGGCTGTTCCTCCCCAACCCCCTGCAGCTGTAGGAGTGAGAGATGGAGCAGGCAGAGTCAGAGCCCAGCAGGGATGGGGCTTTCCGAGAGAATCGCATGAAAGAGAACATGAAACAGAGATCTGAATCCGTGTAGAAGGAATTAATTTGAATGATTGAGCACAGAAGGTGACCTGGGGGTGGGAGTGAAGGTTAGTGGAAAATAGTTTATCAATGGAGTGCTGATCTTCAAGGGCCAAATGGATGGTAGCATCAAATAGTTTAATCAATGGAGCGCTGATCTTCAAGGACTGAATGGATGGTAGCATCAGGTGTGCAGAGGAAGCTACCTGCAAGGTGAGAGGTGGTGTTGGAGATGGGATACTGGGACTGGGGGGATGGAGGAATTTTGGTCGTGGTATTAACAAGCCAGATGGGAGTGGATGGCTGAGGGAGTTTAGACAATAGCCCTGGAGGACGGGAAGTTAGTATGTAGACAGTCGAGAGTGTTGGGAGGATTAGGGCTTCTCTACTCTGGCAATATTGAAAATTAGGGCTGAGAAAACTATCACAAGGGCAGAAAACCAAACACCACCTGTTCTCACTCGTAGGTGGGAGTTGATCAGTGAGAACACATGGACACAGGGTGGGGAACATCACACACCGAGGCCTGTCGGGGGGTGGGGGGCTGGGGGAGGGATAACATTAGGAAAAATACCTCATGTAAATGACGAGTTGATGGGTGCGGCAAACCAATGTGGCACACGTATACTTATGTAACAAACCTGCATGTTGTGCATATGTACCCCAGAACTTAAAGTATAATAATAATAATAATAATAAAAGAAAATTAGGGCTGAGAATTCTGTATGTTGTGGGGCAGGATGTTCTCTGCATCGTAGGGTATGGAGCAGCATCCCTGCCTTCTACCCAGGGGATGTCACTAGTCCCCCCTTCACTTATGTCCACCAAAGTATGTCCAGACCTTGTCACTTGTCCCTTGGGGGTGGTCACCCTGTTTCTAAATAACTCCTCCACCTGAATATTAAATCACCTGAAATGCAGATGGAGATGGTTTTGGAGAGGGTGACATTGCAAATCCGCAGACGGTAAGATGCCCAAGGAGCAGGGGACTTTTGTGAGGATGTTTGTACCAACCAGCCTTTTACTTTCTGTGTTCTGATGTTTTGATATCTGTGACTTTGATGACCCTTCAGGGACTGCCCCTCCGAGGCCTAGTCAGTCTTCAGAGCTGATAAACCACTCACCGAAGAGCTTTGCCGTTCATATGCGAACCGCCAACCCAGAGCCCACACTTAACCTCCTGCTCTATCAGGTGCTCACAATTCAGGACACTGTCCACCTGCCCTAATCACTCGGGGCCAATTGTCAGATAGCCATTGTATCCCAGAGCCACTGGAATTATCTAAACCAGCCACTCCTAAGCACACCTGCATTGACTTGCTTGTTCCTTCCCAAGAAAAATAAAATAGAGGCTCATGTCCACATTCCCCACAGCCCTCTGCCTGCCCCTCCCCATGACCCTGTAGCTCCTCATGTGGCCGTGAGTGACATGGTGTGTTCCTCTCATCGTGAATGTGAACAACCATCTTTTCAATGGCAGTCCTCTGCTGACCTGTCTCCCTATTGTGTAGAAGATTGTGTAATGGAAGTAACTATGAATTCCATTTTCTGTGAGCTCTTGAAAACCCAGAAGCATCTCCTTGTCTGTGTGTGTGTCTGTGTGTGTGTGTGCGTGCAAGTGTATGGTTGAAGGGGAGTTTGGGAGACTCTCCATGGACAGCCAAGTTGGAGTCTCAGGCCATTTTCCTTGTCCCGCATCTGCCTTATTAGGACTCTGCCCAAACCACAGATGCCCAGGCCCAAAGCAAGACAGCCTTGGATCTCTCCTCTGGGAGGGGCCAGTGTCACAGGGTAAATCCCCAAATCGGGATTCAGCCCAGGAGGCCATGTAGGCTCTTGGCTTTGCACAGGAAAGAATTCAAGAGTGGGCTGACAGAGCGAAGTGAAAGCGAGTTTATTAAGAAAGTAAAGGCATAAGGCTGGGCAGGTGTCTCATGACTGTAATTCCAGCACTTTGGGAGGCCGAGGCGGGAGGATCACCTGAGGTCAGGAGTTTGAGACCAGCCTGGCCAACATGGGGAAACCCCATCTCTACTAAAAATACACACACACACACACACACACACACACACACACACAAATTAGCTGGGCGTGGTGGTGGGCACCTGTAATCCCAGCTACTTGGGAGGTTAAGGCAGGAGAATCACTTGAACTCAGGAGGCGGAGGCTGCAGTGAGCTGAGAATCGCGCCACTGTACTCCAGCCCGGGTGACATAGTGGGACTCTGTCTAAAAAAAAAAAAAAAAAAAGTAAAGGAATAAAAGAGTGGCTACTCCAGAGGCAGAGCAGCCCCAAGGGCTGCTGGTTGGCTATTTTTATGATTATTTCTTGATCATGTGCTAAATAACGGGTGGGTTATTCATGAGTTTTCTGGGAAAGGAGGTGGGGAATTCCTGCAACTGGTTTCTCCCCCTTTCAGATCATACACGGTAACTTTCAGATTTTGCCAGCAGGACTCCCCTCCTTGAATGTCCAGAGACTGGATGGCGACAGGTGGTGGAGGAGTGGGCTCAGGGCCAGATGGCTTGGAGACCTCCCCTCTCTGATCCCAGTGTCCTCCTCTGTAAAATGCAGACACTGCTAGGTCTGTGTTCACAGCCAGGGCTGCTGGGGATGGCTGTGCATATTGTACTCTGCACTCAGGCAAGCATCCAGGGAGCTGAGCTGGATGTAAAATTCAGCATGAACTCTCTCCAAGTTGTGTTCATGCCGGGGCTGCAGGATTCTCATTCAGCATCCCATTAGTCTATCCAAAGTCCCATATCCTACACACTGCATCGGCACAATTGGTGAATTTGGGAAAAATCTTATTAAACAAAACAAACCCCCAAATACCAGCATACCCATTTTGAAAATATTTTGTTTTTTTTCTTCTAAATTTCAGGTGCTGCAAATGGACGTATCCAGCACCCTTGCTATCGCTAGATGGCAGTCTTGCATAATTAAAAAACTAGCTTTCATTAATTTTTTTTCACTTTTTGATTTTGAGTTGTGGGACAATACACATAACATACAATTTACCATCTTAAGTATTTTTTCCTAATATTAAACCATGAACATATGATTTTAACTATTTTTTATTTTTAGATGTGTGGTAAAAAATACATCACATAATATTTACTTTTTTTTTTTTTTGAGATGGAGTTTCACTCTTTCTCCCAGGCTGGAGTGCAGTGGTGCAATCTTGGCTCACTGCAACCTCTACCTCCCAGGCTCAAGCAATTCTCCTGCCTCAGCCTCCTGGGTAGCTGGGATTACAGGCGCCCGCCATCACACCTGGCTAATTTTTGTATTTTTAGTAGAGACAGGATCTAACCACGTTGGCCAGTCTGGTCTTGAACTCCTGACCTCAGACGATCTGTCCTCCTCGGCCTCCCAAAGTGCTGGGATTACAGACATAATATTTACCATTTTAACTATTTTGAAGTGTATAGTTCAGCGGTATTAAGTACACGCACATTGTCCTGCATTATCTCCACCATCCATCCCCCATTTTCTTTTCATTTTGCAAAACTGAAAACTCTGTACCTACTAAACAGTAACTACTCGATTCTCCTCCCCTCCTTGTCCCTAGCAACCAACACTCTACTTTCTGTTTTTACAGATTTGACTCCACAAGGTACCTCATATACTGCACCTGGAATCATACAGTATTTGTTCTTTTGTGACTGGTTTAATTAACTTATCATCAGGTCCTCAAGGTTCATCTAAGTTGTAGCATTTCTCAAAATCTTCCTTATTAAGGCTGAGAAACATTCCATTGTCTGTAGAGACTACATCTTGCTTACCCATTCATCCTTGGATGGAGATGTGGGTTGATTCCACCTTTGACTATTATGAATAATGTTGCTATGCACATGGGTGTACAAATGTCTCTTTGAGTCACTGCTTTCCTTTTTTTGGGTGGGGGAGGGGAGATGGAGTCTTGCTCTGTCACGCACGCTGGAGTGCAGTGGCGCAATCTCGGCTCACTGCAACCTCCACCTCCCGGGTTCCTGCCATTCTCCTGCCTCAGCCTCCCGAGTAGCTGGGACTACAGGTGCCCACCACCATGCCCGGCTAATTTTTGTATTTTTAGTAGAGATGGGGTTTCATCGTGTTAGCCAGGATGGTCTTGATCTCCTGACCTCATGATTTGCCTGCCTTGGCCTCCCAAAGTACTGGGATTACAGGCGTGACCCACCGCACCCGGCCCACTGCTTTCCATTTTTAAGGTCTTTATCTAGAATTAGAATTGCTGGATCACATGACAATTTAATTTTAATTTTTTTCGGAAACCTTCAGACCATTTTCCAGAATGACTGCATCATACCACATTCCCATCAGTGGTGCAGAAGAGTTCCAATTTCTCCAAATCCTGCCAATATTTCTTACATTGTGTTTTATGGATAGTAGCCATGTTAATGAAAGTGAGGTGGTTTCTTATTTGCAAAGATAATGATTTTTTAAAAATTTTCAGTCATAATTGCTTAATAATAGAATGTGTGGCCGGATGCGGTGGCTCACATCTGTAATCCCAGCACTTTGGGAGGCCCAGGTGGGCATATGATGAGGTCAGGAGATCGAGACCATCCTGGCTAGCATGGTGAAACCCCGTCTCTACTAAAAATACAAAAGAAAAAAAAATTAGCCGGGCATGGTGGCAGGCGCCTGTAGTCCCAGCTACTTGGGAGGCTGAGGCAGGAGAATGGCGTGAACCCGGGAGGTGGAGCTTGCAGTGAGCCGAGATCGCGCCACCGCACTCCAGCCTGGGGGACAGAGCAAGACTCTGTCTCAAAATAAATAAATAAATAATAATTAATAATAATAATAATAATAGTAGAATGTCTGTGCCTGCTGGGCATTCTATACCTTCTCAAACCTTGGCATCAGACTGGACTATGCCACCCTCACTTCCTCATCCTTGTTGATTTTCACGTGTTTGATTCACAGCAAACACTGCCAACCCAGCATCACAAAGCATGATGTTAGCAAAGGAAGTGTAGAGAGATCTTAGGCTGAAACTGTGAACCCCTGGAGGTGGAGGTTCATGTGCGTCAGATGTCTAATACTGCTACGCTTCCCTAAAATTGAAAGAATCAGAGTACCTGGGCTGACAGTTGCAGCTGTGGGGATAGAGAGGCAGAAAAGCAGGAGGTGTTCATTGGAGGGGGAGAGAAGGGAAGAGCTCCCCTGGTCACCTAGCAACGCGGGGACGCCCCACAGGGGACTCTGGTGAGAACAGGCAGTGGCAGAGGGGCTATTCTGCCTCAGCCAAATGTAGCTGCAGAGACTCAGGAAAGTAATGTAGATGTAGAAATTAGAAATTAATTAATTTCTTTAATTAATAACCTCTCAGTTGTATAGTGAGACGGTCTCCACTGATTTTTTCATGTCTACCGTTTGCATAGTTTTAGGCCAGTAGTTCCCAAAATGTAGTTTAAGGACTCCTGGGGGAATCAAGACCCTTTCTGGGGGTCCATAATTCCCAACGTTTTCCTAAGAAAATTAAGAATTTACTTGCCTACCGACTTTTCAATTTATCTGCATGATGTAATACTGCAAATGTTTAAGTGGCAGATTTGAGAATCTAGCTGTCTTGTACTAAGGCGAACATTAAAGAAATTTGCAAAAAAGGCCGGGTGCAGTGGCTCACACCTGTAATCCCAGCACTTTGGGAGGCCGAGGCGGGCGGATCACAAGGTCCGGAGTTTGAGACCAGTTTGGCCAATATGGTGAAACCCTGTCTCTACTAAAAATACAAAAATTAGCCGGGCGTGGTGGCGGGCACCTGTAATCCCAGCTACTCAGGAGGCTGAGGCAGGAGAATCACTTGAACCCGGCAGGCTGAGGTTGCAGTGAGCCGAGATCTCACCACTGCACTCCAGCCTGGTGACAGAGCGAGATGCTGTCTCAAAAAAACAAAACAAAACAAACAAAACACCCCCCAGAAACAAAACCCTCAATGTATATTGAGACGGTCTCCACTGATTTTTTCATGTCTACTGTTTGCATACTTTTAGACCAATAGTTCCCAAAATGTAGTTTAAGGACTCCTGAGGAATCAAGACCCTTTTGGGGGTCCATACTTCCCAACATTTTCCTAAGAAAATTAAGAATTTACTTGCCTATCGACTTTTCAATTTACCTGCATGATGTAATACTGCAAATGTTTGAATTAAGTGGCAGATTTGAGAATCTAGCTGTCTTGTAGTAAGGTGAACATTAAAGAAATTTGCAAACGTGTAAGACAATGCTAATTTTATTACTAATTCTTTGGAAAATACTGTATAATTGCCTATAAAAATTGTGAAATGTTAATATATAATAAAATTATTATTTTTAAGTTTTAAATGTATAATTTTCTCAGCTTCAATATATAATTGTATGTAAATATAGATCATACAAAGAAAAAATTTTAGGGGTTCTCAATATATTTAAGAAATATAAAATTGACCTGAGACGAAAAACTTTAAGAATTACTTTCTTAGGTTAAGTTTTTAGATATCAGCTGGGTGGGTGGAAGGAATGTGCACACTCGGTGCTTTTCATACACGATGTCAAATTTCCATGAAGCTATCCAGTTGTTTCCGTGGCTCTAAGTTCTCATGGGAAATGTAATCCAGTTCTGTCTTGCTGTTATCAATTTTTCACGCTGCCTACCATAATGAACCCAGTGAAGAATTTCAGTGAAAGGTAGATTGAGCTATTTGTACCCGGCCTTCCAGAGAATTCCCTTTATATAGGATAAGTTTAAATTCTTTTTGGGGGGCCGGCAGGGGTGGGGGTGGCGGTGTCTGGAAAGGAAGCTCATAGGATAAATTTAACATTCTTAGATGAGAAAGTCAAATGTAGATTCCTGAGTTCACAAACCCCAACCCCAACGTTCATGATGTGGGTGATCCTGGGGAAGACATCTGTCCTTCTGAGCCCACCTCCTTCACCTAGAAATGGGCACTGGGGGTGGGGAAGGATTGGACCTGGTGCTCACCAAGACACTGTAAGAATTAAGAAATAGTAGCTAGGTGGGGGTTTTGGAGCATTTCTACCATAAATATAAAATATAATTTTATTTTAATAATGTGACAAGAGAAAGTAAAGAGAGTCATCTTCTTATTTATTATTATTATTATTTTTTGAGATGGAGTCTTGCTCTTGTTGCCCAGGCTGGAGTTCAGTGGCTTGATCTCAGCTCACTGCAACCTCCGCCTCCCAAGTTCAAGCAATTCTCCTGCCTCAGCCTCCCCAGTAGCTGGGATTACAGGCACCCACCACCAAACCTGGCTATTTTTTGTATTTTTAGTAAAGACGGGGTTTTGCCATGCTGGCCAGGCTAGTCTTGAATTCCTGACCTCAGGTGATCCACACGCCTCGGCCTCCCAAAGTGCTGGGATTACAGGTGTGAGCCACCTTGCCCGGCCGAGAATCATCTTCTTTGTGAATTTTTCCCCAAACACTGTATCGATAATCATTAAAACAAATTCCTCCTCAATGCTGTCATAAGAGGTATGCTGGTTCTCTTGTTCCCCATCCCTCATGGGGATATAACTGATTGTTTACCTGTTTCCCCCACCAGGTCATGAACTCTGAGAGTTTGAGCTGAGCCTCTAAAAGCTGTATCAATAGCACCTTGCACTGTTGAAGCAGGTAAGAGTTTTCCTTGTTACTTCTTAAGTTCAGATGGAAACCCAACATAGCAAATCCTCTGGAATGCAGCTGAAGCAGTACTAAGGCTGGGTGTGGTGGCTCATACCTATAATCCTGTAGGGAGGCAAAGGCGGGAGGATTGCTGAAGCCCAGGAGTTCAAGACCAGCCTGGGCAACATGGCAAGACCTGGTTCTCCACAAAAAGGAAAAAAAAATGCTAAGAGGCAAGTATATAGCAATAAACTCCTACATCAAAAAAGTAGAAACATTTCAAATAAGAGATTGGGGGCAGTGGCTCAGGCCTGTAATCCTAGCACTTTTGGAGGCCGAGGTGGGTAGATTGCTTGAAACCAGGAGTTCGAGACCAGCATGGGCAACATAGTGAGACCCCGTCTCTACGAAAAATCAGAAAATTAGCCGGGCATGGTGGTGCAAGACTGTAGCCCCAGCTACTCGGGAGGCTAGGGTGGGAGGATTGATTGAGCCTTGGAGGTAGAGGTTGCAGTGAGCTGAGATTGTGCCACTGCATTCCAGCCTGGGTGACAGAGCTAGACCCTGTCTTAAAAAAAGAAAGAAAGAGAAATAAATAAATAAAGAGAGAAAGAAAGAAAAGAAAGAAAACAAACAAGGAAGGAAGGAAGAAAGAAAGAAAGAAAGAGAGAAACAAAGAAAGAGAAAGAAAGAAAGATAGACTTCAATAACCTAAGGACGCACCTCAAGAATCTAGGAAAGCGAGAACAAACCAAACCCAAAAATTAGTAGAAGAAAGTAAATAAACTGCAAAGCAGAAACAAATAAGATCGAGACTAAAAAAAAGTATATAAAAGATCAATGAAAAAAAATTGCTTTGACATCGTGGCCTTGTTGACCTTGCAGGGATGGCCCCTCGTAGTTTTAGCCAATTTCTTGAGGGATAAATAACTTGCTTGAGAGCATGCCTTTTATATACAAACCACAAATCCAGAGCCCACACCCCACCCACTCTCTAGCGGGGTGCTATAATCACCCCAGGACCAGGTATCACACCACTAAGAACAGCCCTTTTCCCCAGATCCCACTGAGGTTATCCAAAGTGACCAGCCCTAACCTTTGAACTCTGCCTCACTTCTTCCTTTCCACAGAAACTATAGCAAAGTCTTGTCCACATCCACATTTCACCCACCTCCTTCTGCCTCCTGGCAGACCCTGGCGCTTTCCCCATGGGGCTGCCTGAGCTGAGATGGGCTCTCTTCTCCTGGAAACTGAGTAACGCACTTTATTTCAATGACAGTCACTTCCTCATCTGTTGGCCTCAGCATACCTCCAATTTTCCATTACACAATAAATTGAAAATAATATAGGCCGGGTGTGGTGGCTCATGCCTGTAATCCCAGCACTTTAGGAGACTGAGGTGGGCGGATCACCTAAGGTCAGGAGTTTGAGACCAGCCTGGCCAACATGGTAAAACCCCATCTCTACTAAAAATACAAAAATTAGCCAAGCTTCGTGGCTGGAGCCTGTAGTCCCAGCTGCTTGGGAGGCTGAGGCAGGAGAATTGCTTGAACTCAGAAGGCAGAGGTTGCAGTGAGCCGAGATCACGCTGCTGCACTCTAGCCTGGGAGACAGAGCGAGACTCCATCTCAGAAAAAAAAAAAAGAAGAAAGAAAATTGAAGCGGGCCAGCCTCTTCACACCTGTGGGTATTTCTCATCAGGTGGGACAAGAGACTGAGAAAAGAAATGACACAGAGACAAAGTACAGAGAAAGAACAGTGGGCCCAGGGGACCAGCACTCAGCATACGGAGGACCCGCACCGGCGCCAGCCCCTGAGTTCCCTCAGTATTTATTGATCATTATTTTTACTGTCTTAACAAGGGGAGTGTAGAAGGACAACAGGTGGGGAGAAGGTCAGCAGGGAAACATGTGCGCAAAGGAATCTGTATCATGAATAAGTTCAAGGAAAGGTACTGTGGCTGGATGTGCACGTAGACTAGATTTATGTTTCTCTTTACCCAAACATCTCAGTGTAGCAAAGAGTAACAGAGTAGTATTGCTGCCAGCATATCTCGCCTCCAGCCACAGGGTGGTTTTCTCCTATCTCAGAATAGAACGAATGGGAATGGTTGGCTTTACACCCAGACATTCCATTCCCAGGGACGAGCAGGAGACAGAAGCCTTCCTCTTATCTCAACTGCAAAGAGGCCTCCCTCTTTCACTCCTCCTCCTCAGCACAGACTCTTTTCGAATGTCAGGCTGGGGGATGGTAAGGTCTTTCCTTTCCCACGAGGCCATATCTCAGGCTGTCTCAGTAGGGGGAAACCTTGGACAATACCCAGGCTTTCTTGGGCAGAGGTCCCTGCGGCTTTCCGCAGTGCATTGTGTCCCTGGTTAATCGAGAATGGAGAATGGCGATGACTTTTACCAGGCATACTGCCTGCAAACAAATTGTTAACAAGGCGCATCCTGCACAGCCCTAAATCCATTAAACCTTGATTCAATACAGCACATGTTTCTATGAGCACAGGGTTGGGGCTAAAGTTACAGGTTAACAGCATCTATCTCAAAGTAGAAACAATTTTTCTTGGTACAGATCAAAATGGAGTTTCTTATGTCTTCCTTTTCTACATAGACACAGTAACAATCTGATCTTTCTTTTCCCTACAGAAAATAATATGGAGATGACAGTGTCTTGTACAACTGTGTGATGGCTTGTCTCTCCATGTCTGTGTGATTGTGTGTCCTTGAGTGTGTTGGATTGAGTGTCCTTCTGTGTGTGTGTGTCTATGTTTCTCTCTGACTCTGTGCAGTTGAGGGCGTGTGGTCTCTCACGTATGATTGGATGTGACTGCGTATCTCCACGTGTGATTATGAGTCAGGCTTCATCTGAAAGTTTGTATCTCATCCTGGATGAGCCAAAGGAATGTGTGTGTTCAGGTTTGCTGTGTGTCTGTGTCTGTTTGACCATGGGCTGTTGTGTGTGCATCTTAGTCAGCTGTGTTACATCATGCGCCGTTGTGTGTGACTCTCTCTAGGACAGCCCGGGTGTGACTGTGATCATAGAGGGGATGAAGCCCCATGTGTGTGGGTTTGTGACTGTGAGTGTGTGCTCCAGTCAGGAGGGTTTTGAGTGCTTACCTGAGTGTGTGGGAAGGTTGTGGATTAATTTGCTATGGCTGCTGTAACAAAACACCACAGACTGGGTGGCCTGGGTAGACTGGGTGGCTTAACCTAATACTAACAGAAGCTTATTTTCTCCCTGTCCTGGAGTCTGGAGCCCAAGATCAAGGTGTTGAAGGAGGCTGTGTTCAGGAGGCCTCTCTCCTTGGCTTCTTGGCGGCCGTATTCTCTTGGCGTCCACACTAGGTCTTTTTTTTTGTATGCATCCCTGGTGTCACTGTGTGTGTCTAACTCCCTCCTCTATAAGGATGCCAGTCAAATGGGAGTAGGGCCAGTCCAAAAGCCTCATTTAATCCCCTCTTAAAGGCCTCGACTCCAGATAGTCACATCCTGAGGTTCTGGAGTTTAGGGAATCACCAAATAAGTTTTCAGGAGAAAACAGTGAGCCCATAACAGTGTGTTTGTGTGTGGATGTGTGTTCATGGGAGATGCTGTGAAGGCTGCCATTGCATCCACATGACTGTGTGTGAAACAGTGATTCATGCAATTATGAAACCCATGTTGTGTGAGTTCCACAAGACCCAGACACCTTTCATCCACTAAATGTGCATGTGTGTATGTGTGAGTCCCACAAGACCCAGGCACCTTTCATCCACTAAATGTGTGTGTGTGTGTGAGTCCCACAAGACCCAGGCACCTTTCATCCACTAAATGTGCGCGCACGTGTGTGTGTGTGTGTGTGAGTCCCACAAAACTCAGGCACCTTTCATCCACTAAATGTACGTGTGTGTGTGTGTGTATAGGTCCCACAAGACCCAGGCACCTTTCATCCACTAAATGTGTGTGTGTGTGTGTGTGTGTGTGTGTGTAAGTCCCACAAGACCCAGGCACCTTTCATCCACTAAATGTGTGTGTGTGTGTGTGTGTGTGTATGAGTTCCACAAGACCCAGACACCTTTCATTTTCTGTGTGTGTGTGTGATTGAAGGAGATACTATTTGTGGATAAATAAATTGAAACCTCAGGCCACTTTCCTGTCTTATATCAACCTTATTAGAATCCTGCCCACCCCAAATGCGCAATTCCAAAGGTAGAGCAAGATAGGTCCTAGGATCCGTCTGGGAAGTGCCCAGGACGCCCTTCCTAGGATGCTTGGAGACAGGATTGGAGCAGGTGATGGAGGCATGGGCTCAGGGCCAGGCAGTCTGGAGACCTCTCCTCTCTGAGCCCAGTGTTGTCTGTAAAATGCAGACACTCCTAGGACCTCGCTCACAGCCAGGAGTGTGGGAGATGGCCATGCATATTGTACTCTGCACTTCGGCTCCTGTTCAACAGGATACGTGGGATGTGAAACCCAGCCTGCACTCTCTCCACAGCTGTGTCCATGCCAGGGCCAGAATTCCCACTGGAGTACGACATTGGTCCATCCAAAGTCCCAGAGCCTACCATGGCCATGTGCACCATTGCCACTTGGGGAAAAAATCTTCTTAAACAGATAAACAAACATGTGCAAATGCACATATTTTAGAGTATCATCTTATTTTTAAGCCTGGGCAACATAGTGAGACCCCTTTTCTACAAAAAACAATTAGCTCGGCGTGGTGCTACAAGCCTGTAGTCCCAACTACTCGGGGACTGAGGTGGGAGGATCGCTTGAGCCTGGGAGGTCGAGGCTGCAGTAAGCCGAGGTCGTGCCACTGTACTCCAGCCTGGGCAACAGAGTGAGACCCTGTGTAAAAAGAAGAAACAGGACAAAACAAAAACCAAAAAGCAAATCTTAACTTTAGTCCGCTAATTTGAAGGAACACCTAGGAAATCATCATTGCTGTCACTAGATGGCACTCTTGCACCATGAAAAAAATAGGCTCTAATTTACTATTTTTTTTTACTTTTCAATTTTCAATTGTGGCAAAATACATATTACACAAAATTTACCATCTTAAGCATTTTGTGACTAATATATGAAAGATATATTACTAATATCATAAGCCTGTGATATGTGCCTTTTTTATTTTTTTAAACTATGGTATTTATCATTTTAAATATAGTCATGAATCGACAACAGGGATACATTCTGAGAATTTTGTGGTTAGGCAATTTTGACGTTATGTGAACATCTTAGAGTGAACTTACAAACACCTAGACGGTGCAGCCTACTCCACACCTAGGCTCTGTGGTATAGTCTGCTGCTCCTAGGACACAAACCTGCGTGGCATGTTGCTGTACTAAATATTGTAGGTACCTGGAACACAGTGGTGTTTGTGTATCTAAACATAGAAAAGGCACAGTACAAATTTGGTGCTATGATCTTATGGGACCACTGTAATATATGAGACCTATCATTGACTGAAATGTTACTATGCACCTTGTGACTGTGTTTTTTTTTTTTTTTTTTTTTTTTTTGAGACGGAGTCTTGCTCTGTCGCCCAGGCTGGAGTGCAGTGGTGCCATATCAGCTCACTGCAAGCTCTGCCTCCCGGGTTCACGCCATTCTTCTGCTTCAGCCTCCGGAGTAGCTGGGACTACAGGCGCCCGCCACCACGCCCAGCTAATTTTTTGTATTTTAGTAGAGACGGGGTTTCACCATTTCGGCCAGGATGGTCTCGATCTCCTGACCTTGTGATCCACCATTCTTGGCCTCCCAAAGTGCTGGGATTACAGGCGTGAGCCGCCGCACCAGCCATGACTGTATTTTGAGTGTACATCACTATTAAGTACATTCACTTGTTCTGCCACAATCTGCACCATTCCTCTTCAGAGCACCTTTCATCTTGGAAATCAAGAACTCTGTGCCTATTAAGCAATAACTCTCCATTTCTCCTCCTTCCAGCCTCTGGAAACCACCCTTTTTATTTTCCATTCAGGAATTCTGACTCTTCTAAGTACCTCGTGTACCTGGAATCATACAGTATTTTGTCCAGTTGTGATGGGCTTATTTCAATGAACATTGTTCCTCAAAGTTCATCCAAGTCATAGCATGGGTCAGAATTTCCTTTCTTTTTAGGCCCGAATAATATGCCATTGTCTGCATAGACCCCATCTTGCTTATCCATTCACCAATCGATGGAGACTTGAGTTGCTTCCACTTCGACTATTATAAATAACGCTGCTATGCACGCGGGTGCACAAACATCTCTTTGAGTCCCTGCTTTCAAAACTTGTGGGTAAGATTCAGAGGTAAATTGCTGGTTCATGGGTAATTTTATTTATGTTTTTTCAGAACAGTCGGATGGTTTCCCATCACATCTGCATCACATCACAATCGCACCAACGGTGTAGGTGTTTCAACCTCTCCAAATCCTGTTAGTGGTTGTTATATTCTGTTTAACAGATAGTGACCATGGAAATGGCAGTGAGGTAGTTCCTTATTTCGTTGCCAGGAAAAATATTGCTTTCATTTTTAATACTTATTACTTAATCATGGTATGTGTCTTTGGTTATACCATGGCAATGGCTACTGAAGAGTATCCTGACACATGGATGGGGGTCAAGTCCTGACCTCTGGGGTGCTTTATTGTTAGGGCTGTTGTTAGAGTTGGCAGCAGTTGGATGAATAATGGAATATGATGAGGTGGAAGTTGTAATTGATTTTTTTTTTTTTTGAGACAGAGTCTTTATCTGTCACCCAAGCTGGAGTGCAGTGGCATGATCTCAGCTTACTGCAATCTCTGCCTCCCAGGTTCAAGCGATTCTCCTGCTTCAGCCTCCCGAGTAGCTGGGACTCCAGGCGCCTGCCACCAAGCCCGGCTAATTTTTGTATTTTTAGTAGAGATGGGGTTTCACCATGTTTGCCAGGCTGGTCTTGAACTCCTGACTTCAGGTGATCCACCTGCCTCGGCCTCCCAAAGTGCTGGGATTACAGGTGTGAGCCACCTCACCTGCACAGTTGGTTTCTATGTTATGGTAAGATTCTATAGGTGAGGCAGCCTTGTATAGTTATGGATGCTGATTGGTGGTGGTTGCTGGTTGATCTGTGTTTGTTAGCATTTATCTTGCGATCGAGCGTACTCGGGGGAACAGGTTAGATAACTAAAAATAGAGTTAGAAAAGACGGGATAAAGAAAGAGAAGAAGTAGAGTTTAATTAGGCCTTTTTGGGTGGGTATGAAAGTGGAGGCTGAAGTTTGGATTTGGACAATGTTTTTTGGTATTGATTTCTCTAGTCAGATTAGTCTAGTAGAAGAGATGCTAAACATTGACTTGTGTCTAGATTTGTGTGCGGGGTTTTGTGGTGTGCTGTGACTGGATAAAAACCTAGTATAGGCCGGGTGAGGTGGCTCATGCCTGTAATCCTAGCACTTTGGGAGGCCGAGGAGGGCGGATCACCTGAGGTCAGGAGTTTGAGAATCAGCCTGACCAACATGGAGAAACCCCATTTCTACTAAAAATACAAAAATTAGCCACACGTGGTGGTGCACGCCTGTAATCCCAGCTACTTGGGGAGGCTGAGGCAGGAGAATTGCATGAACCCGGGAGGCAGAGGTTGCCATGAGCCAAGATTGCGCCACTACACTCCAGCCTCGGTGACATAGCGAGACTCCGTCTCAAAAACAAAAAACAAACAAACAAACAACAACAACAAAAACCTAGTGTATTTGAGAACTTGAATGTTTGTGATGGGTATTCAAGTTTAAAGTCATTGGTTATGAGATTAAGATCGTTGCTGCCCAGAAGCCCATTGGGTACTGCACAGCTTCTCAAACCTTGGACACAGACTGGCCCATGCCACCCTCACTCCTCATCCATGTTGATTTCAGGTGGTGATTGCTGTTCTTCATGGTGACCACTGACACTCCAGCACCACAAAGATGTCAGCAAAGGAAATGTAGAAGGATCTAAGGTGGAGACTGTGAACCCCTGGAGCCTTTAGTTCATGTGGTGTCAGGAGATATTGAATATTGCCGTTCTTCCCTTAAATTTCAAGCATAGAGATAACTCTGCAGACACTTGAAGCTGTGAGGATGGAGCAGAAGGGATGCTGTACATGTTCAATGGAGGGGGAGAGAATGGAGGAGCTAATCTGGTTGCCAGGCAATGCTCAGTGTCCTTGGAGATGACTCATGGTGGAATTAGAATGAGAACAGGCAGTGGGGGAGGGACTGTTCTGCACCAGCAAAATGCAGCTGTAGAGACTAATAAACTGTGCGGAAGTCCCACAGTCTTCCAAATGGATAATCTCTCATTTGTATATTCAGATAATCTCCATTTATATTTTCAGGTCTCTTCTTTGTATATCTCTCAGACCACTAGTTCTCAAAATATTGTTCAAAACCTCATGGCAGAATCAAGATCCTTTCAAAAGGCACACAATTCCAAACTATTTTCCTAGGAACATTAAGATTTTATTTGCCTTTTCTCTTCTTAGCTTTTTCTGCAAGATATAATGTTCCAGGTGTTTGAATTCAGAAGATGATTGGAGGGGATTAAAGCGAGTCGTAAAATGTTAGACGAGGCTGGGTGCGGTGGCTCACGCCTGTAATCCCAGCACTTTGGGAGGCTGAGGCAGACAGATCACCTGAGGTCAGGAGTTCAAGACCAGCCTGGTTAACATGGTGAAACCCTGTCTCTACAAAAATACAAAAAATACAACGATAGCCAGGCATGATAGTGGGTGCCTGTAATTCCAGCTACTCGGGAGGCTGAGGCAAGAGAGTCGCTTGAACCTGGGAGATGGAGGAACGGAGATGGCGCCACTGCATTCCAGCCTGGGCGACGGAGCGAAAAAAAAAAAAAAAAAAAAAGAATCCCACAGCCCCATTGACGGTGACCTGTCCATGGTGCTGAAGAACTCATTGGGTCTATGAACTCATACACTGGTAAGGGAGGTAGTTGATGCCTACTGACTTATGCAATGGCGACTTCAAAATATATTTCTAAAATAAATTGAAACCAAGATTCCTTGTTTGATTACCAAGAAAAGAAGACCCCAATTGGGTCATGTTCTGCCCACATCTTCACGTAAAGACTGATTATGCATTTATCTCATCACTCAGCATTAGGGTAGTAAGTGCCATGTGTTAGCCTCCTCCTGTTGGGATCTGAGGGTCACAAATTATCTTTTCAGTGACAGCTGTTTTCTGATTGACTGGCATCACCTTACTTCATATTTTCTATGAAGGCACCATCTTTTACATCAACGTGGAGGTGAAAGTTTCCTGAGCGACTGTTTGATAGCGCATCTCCCTATGTCTCTGTGATTGTGTGTCCTTGACTGTGTTAACTGTGTGTCCCTCTGTGAGTGTGTGTTACCTTGTTTGTGGTTGTATTTCTCTATGATTCTGTGTGGTTGAGAATGTCTTGTCTTGAACGGATGATTGGATATAATTTTGTGTGTGTGTGTGTGTGTGTCTGTATTTGTATTTGAGTCCAAATAAGCCTGCAGCACATTGTGTGTTTGTGTCTTTCTGTGTGAATGTGTCTATGTTTGATCAGGAAATGCTGGTGATTCTTCATCTTGGGTGGTTGTGTTTTATCGTCTGTCATTTTGTGTGACTCTAAGAACTGTCCACATGTGATTGTGCTTGCATGAGGGATGAAGCTCCCTGTGTGTGATTTAGTCACGGAGTTCGTGCACTGGTTAGGTAAGTTTGCATCTTGAGTGTGTGTGAAAGTGTATATACTAATTTGTTAGGGCTGCCAAAACAAAACGCCACATCCCGGGCAGCTTAAACAACAGACATGTATCTATTTACCTCTCTGGAGGCTGAATTTTGAGATTAAGATGTTAGCAGGGCTGGTTTCTCTTGAGGCTGCCTCTGTGGATTGTGACCAGTGCTTTCTTGCTGTCTCTAACAGTCTTTCCTGTGTGTGTCCATCTCTGATGTCTCTTTGTGTCCATATTGCTGCTTCTATAAGAAGAAATTGGATTAGAGCCCACCCTAAGGACCTCATTTAACTTAATCATCTCTTTAAAAACCATATCACCAAATACAGCCACAGTATGAGGTACTGTGTTTGGGAAGAGGAGGCAGTATTCAGATCATAACTGTGTTTGCATGTGGATGTGTGCATGCTTAAGAAGTGGTTTGAAGACCATTTATTCTGCATGGCCTTGCATGAAAACATGTGATTCATACTATTACAATCTCCTGCATATAAGCCAAGCTAGCTCAGTGTGTGTGTGTGTGTGTGTGTGTGTGTGTGTGTGTGTATGTATGTGTCTGTGACTTTATTGGAGTTTTGGAGAATACTTCAGGGACATACAAATTGGGTTCTATTTCCACTCTTCCTGCCTTATACCTACCTCACTAGGACCCTGCACACTTCAAAAACCCCATCCAGAGGCTGAGGAAGTTTCATACCTGGAATCTCTTCTCTGGGAAGTGCCCAGAATACCTCTCCTTAGATGCTCAGAGACAAGATGGGAGCAAGTGATGGAGGCATAGGTCCAGGGCCAGACAGCCTGGAGACCTCCCCTCTGAGCCCAGCATCCTCAACTGTAAAATGCAGACACTCCTAGGACCTTACTCACAGCCAGGGCTACTGGGGATGGCGGGATGGCTGTGCATATTGTAGACTGCACTGAGGCTCTGATCCAAGGAGATGACCTGGATGTGAACTCCAGCCTGTATTCTCTCCATAAACTGTGTCTAAGCCGGGACTTCAGGCTTCCTACCATAGCATAGCATTGATCTCTCCAAAGCCAGGAAGCCTACCATGCCCGTGTGTGCAGTTATTGTCATTTTGGGGAAAAACCTTATTAAACAGAAAAGCAGACTTATAAAAACATACCCTTAGCCGGGCATGGTGGTGTATGCTTGTAATCCCAGCTATTTGGGAGGCTGAGGCAGGAGAATTGCTTGAACCCAGGAGGCGGAGGTTGTGGTGAGCCGAGATTGTGCCATTGCACTCCAGCCTGGGCAACAAGAGCAAAACTCCATCTCAAACAAACAAACACAAACAAAAAAAAAAACCCATTTTGGCCAGGCACAGTAGCTCACACCTGTAATCCCAGCACTTTGGGAGGCTGAGGTGGGTGGATTACCTGAGGTTGGGAGTTGGAGACCAGCCTGGCCAACATGATGAAACCCCCTTTCTACTAAAAATACAAAGATTAACAGGTGTGGTGGCACACACCTGTAATCCCAGCTACTTGGGAGACTGAGGCAGGAGAATCGCTTGAACCCAGGAGGCGGAGGTTGCAGTGAGCTGAGATCGCGCCACTGCACTCCAGCCTGGGCAACAGAGTGAGACTGTCTCAAAACAAAAAACAGAAAACAAAAACCAAAATAAAAAAATACCATCTTAATAGTATCTTTTTGTTTTCTCCTTTCTTCCCATTCGAAGGAATGTCTGGGAAATTTTCAAATGCCTTTGCTTACGCTAGATGGCAATCTGGCATCATGGTAAAATGGGCTTTTATTTAAATTTTTTATTTTTACTTTTCAATTTTTAATTGTAGCAAAATATATATTACACAAATAAGCCATCTTAAGCATTTTGTTACTAATATGTTAATAATATGTTACCCATAGAATAAGCTTATTATTTTAGTTTTTTTTATATTCTTAAACCGTGATAAAATAGTACAATTGAATATTCACCTTTTTACCTAGAGTCAGGACTCACCTAAGGGCAGAGATATGTTCGGAGGATTGTGTTTTTAGGTGGTATTGTCATTGTGTGAACATCCTAGAGTGTACTTACACAAACCTTGGTGGTAGAGCCTGTTGCTCCTAAGCTACAAACCTTTTCAAGATGCTACTGTACTGAATTCCGTGGGGGACTTTAACACAATGGTAAACATTTGTGTAACTGAACATGTCTAAACATAGAAAAGATACAGTAAAAATTTGCTGCTAAAATCTTATGAGACCACTGTCCTGTATATAATACAATGTCATTGACCAAAATGTTGGTATGTGGCTCATAACTGTATATATATATATAATATATATATTATATATATAAAATATATATAATATATAATATATAAAAAATATATATAATATATAATATATAAAAAAATATATAATATATATAATGTATATAATATATAATATATAATATATAATATAATATATATAAAATATATGTTATATATAATTTATATAAATATATATAATATATATAAAATATATATAATATATATAAAATATATATAATATATATAAAATATATATAATATATATATATACTTTTTGGAGACAGAGTCTTGCTCTATCCCCCAGGATGGAATGCAGTGGTGCGATCTTGGCTCACTGCAGCCTCTGCTTCCTGGGTTCAAGTGATTCTCATGCCTCAGCCTCCCGAGTAGCTGGGATTACAGGCGCACCACCACACCTGGCTAATTTTTGTATTTTTCATAGAGATGGGGTTTCGCCATGATGGCCAGGCTGGTCTGGAACTCCTGACCTCAGGTAATCCACCTGCCTTGGCCACCCAAAGTGCTGGCATTACAGTAGTGAGGCACCGCACTCAGCATATATATATATATATATAGTTTGTTTTTGTTTGTTTGTTTTTGAGACAGAGTCTTGCTCTGTCACCCAGGCTGGAGTGCAGTGGCATGATCTTGGCTCACTGCAACCTCTGCCTCCTGGGTTCAAGCCATTCTCCTGCCTCAGCCTCCTGAGTAGCTGGAACTACAGCATAACTATATTTTTAAGTGTAAAGTTCAGCAATTAAGTACATTTACTTGTTGTATCCTAATCTGTCCCACACATCTTCAGAAATCCTTTAGTCTGGGAAAACCATGACTCTGTACCCATTAAGGAATAACTCTCCACTTCCCTTTTCCAGCCCCTGGCAATCACGATTTTATTTTCTATTTCTATGAATTCGACTCTTCTAAGTACCTCATATGCCTAGAATCATATATTATTTGTCCTTTTGGTGTGGATTTATTTCGGTTGACAGCATTCTTCAGGGTTCATCCAGATTGTAGCACCTGTCAGGATTTCCTTTACTTTTGTTCAATTTTTATTTTGGAATCATGGGATACATGTGCAGGTTTGTTGCAAAGGCATACTGCCTGATGCTGAGGTTTAGGATATGACCGAACCCATCACTCAGGTAGTGGGCATGGTACCTGATAGGTAGTTTTTCAACCCGTGTCCTTCTTCCTCTCTCCCTTCTTTGGTTGTCCACAGTGCCTGTTGTTTCCATTTTCATGTCCATATACACCCAATATTTAGCTCCTGCTTATAAGTGAGAACATGTGGTATTTAGTTTTCTGTTTTGAGGTAATTTTCTTAAGAAAATGGTCTCCAGCTGCATCCATGTCTCTGCAAAAGACATGGTTTCATTCCTTTTTTTTTTTTGAGATGGAGTTTTGCTCTTGTTGCCCAGGCTGCAGTGCAACGGCACTATCTTGGCTCACTGCAACCTCCACCTCCTGGGTTCAAGTGATTCTCCTGCCTCAGCCTCCCAAGTAGCTGGGATTACAGGTGCATGCCACCATGCCAGGCTAATTTTGTATTTTTAGTAAGAGATGGGGCTTCTTCATGTTGATCAGGCTGGTCTCGAACTCCTGACCCCATGTGATCTGCCCACCTTGGCCTCCCAAAGTGCTGGGATTACAGGCATGAGCCACTGTGCCTGGCTGCTTTTATTCCTTTTTATGGCTGCATAGTATTCCACAGTGTACGTGTGCAACACTTTCTTTATCCAATCCACTGTTGATGGGTACATAGGTTCATTCCATGTCTTTGTTGTTGTGAATAGAATGATAATGAGCATACAGGTGCATGTGTCTGTTTAGCAGAATGATTCATTTTCCTTTGGGCATAAACCCAGTAATAGGATTGCTGGGTTGAATGGCAGTTCAACTTTTAGTTCTTTGAGAAATCTGCAAACTGCTCTCCACAGTGGCTGGACTAATTTACACTAATTTGCATTTCCACCAAGAGTATGTAAGCGTCCCCCTTTCTCTACAGCCTTGCCAATATGTTATTTTTTTGACTTTTTAACCAAAACTTGGTTAACGAGCAACTTGGGTTGCTTCCACTTTTTTTTTTTTGAGATGGAGTCTCTCTCTGTCGCCCAGGCTGCAGTGCAGTGGCGCGATCTCGGCTCACTGCAAGCTCCGCCTCCCGGGTTCACGCCATTCTCCTGCCTCAGCCTCCTGAGTAGCTGGGAGTATAGGCGCCCGCCACCACGCCCAGCTAATTTTTTGTATTTTTAGTAGAGATGGGGTTTCACACCGTGTTAGCCAGGATGGTCTCGATCTCCTGACTTCGTGATCTGCCCGCCTTGGCCTCCCAAAGTGCTGGGATGCTTCCACTTTTGACTCTCATGAATAATGCTGCTATGCCCATGGGTGTACAAATATCTCTTTAATTTTCTGCTTCCAATACTTCTGGGTAATATCCAGAGGTAGAAAGGTAATTTTATTTTTATTATTTTCAGAACCGTTGTAATTTTTTTTTTCACAGAATCTGCATCTCATCACAATTGCACCGAGAATGCAGATGTGCCAACTTCTCCAAGCCCTGTGGGTGGTTGTTATCTTCTCTCTTATGGATAGTGGCCATGGAAATGGGAATGAAGTGGTTCATTATCTCTTTGCCAAAGAAAAAATATTTCTTTCACTTTTCAATAATAATTACTTAATAATGGGATGTGTTTGTCTGTTGGTTCCTGCACAACTTCTCAAATGTCGGAATCAGACTAGACTGTGTCACCCTGATGTCCTCATCCTCATTGATTTTCATGTGGTTATTGTTTTTTTCGTAGATACCACTGATAACCCAGCATCACAAAGATATGATGACTACCAAAAAAAAAATTTTAAAAATGAGAGAACCAATGTAGAAACCCTGAATCCCTGCAGCTTATACTTAATGTGGTGTCAGAAGATATGGAATATTGCCATACTTCCCTTAAAACTCAAGTGTAGGGTTACCTCTTCAGACAGATGTGGCTGTAAGGATATAATAGCAGGAATGCAATGCGTGTTCGTTGGATCAGGGAGAGAATGGAGAAGGTGACCTGGTTGCTGAGCAACCCTCAGTATCCTTGGAGATGAGTCACCATGGAAACAGCAATAACTCCTCATTTCCTTTTTTCCGGCCCCTGGCAACCACCATTTTATTTTCCATTTCTATGAATTTGACTCTTCTAAGTACCTCTTGTACCAATAATCAGGTACCTAAGTACCTCATATACCTGGACAGTTGGGGGACGGTGGGGAAGCAGTTCCTCCTCAGCCAAGGGAGCAGTGGAGACTAGGGAGAGTAATTGGATGTTCCACAGTTTCTTTCATGGACAACCTCTGGTTTACTCAAATGATCTCCATTTATAATCTCCTGTGTATCATTTGTATATCTCTTAGACCACTTTTTCCCAAAAATGTAGTTCCAGGACTCCGGGGGGAAATCAAGATTTGGAATCCACAATTCCAAATAATTGTCTTAAACATATGAAGAGTTTATTTGCATTTTCCCTCATTTTCTCTGGATGACATAATATTGCACATGTTTAATTTAAGTAGACAATTTGATCATAGCCATCTAGTGGTAAGGAAAACATTAAATTATATTTGCAGAAATGAAAAGCAACACCACCTTTATTGCAAAGTTTGTTTGGAAAATGCAAGCGTACATTTTTCCTTTGTGCTTCGTTTCACTGTGCTTCACAGATACCGAGTATTTTTGAATGGAAGGTTTGTGCAAGTCCGCACTGGCAAGTCTGAGAGTGCCATTTTCCCAAAGTATGTGCACACATCATGCCTCAGTATCACGTTTCAGTAACTCTCATAACAGTTCGGACATGTTTATTATTATCATGTATGTTATGGTGATCTGAGGTCAGTGATCTTTCATGTTACTGCTGTAATTATTTTGGGGCATCACAATCCACATGCATATGAGACGGGGAATCTAAACAATACATATGGCCGGGTGCAGTGGCTCACACCTGTAATCCCAGCACTTTGGGAGGCTGAGGCGGGCAGATCACATGATGTCAGGAGTTCGAGACCAGCCTGGTCAACAAGGTGAAACCCTGTCTCTATTAAAAAAGCAAAACTTAGCCAGGTGTGGTGGCGTAGGCCTGTAATCCCAGCTACTCGGGAAGCTGAGGTGTGAGAATCGCTTGAACCCAGGAGGCAGAGGCTGCAGTGAGCCGAGATCGCACCACTGCACTCCAGCCTGGGCAAAAGAGCAAGATTTTGTTTAAAACAACAACAACAACACAACAACAGCAACAACCATGTGTTTGTTTTGACTGCTCCACTAAATGCACTAATTGTTCATTCCCCCATTTCCCCATGTCCGAGCTTCCGTATTTTGTGAGACACAACTGTATTGAAATTCTTCCAAATCATAACCCTACAATAATGCTAAAGTGTTCAAGTGAAAGGAAGAGTTGCTGGTCTCTCACTTTAAATAACAAGCTAGAAATAAGTATGCTTAGTGAGGAAGGCAGGTAAGAAGCCGAGACAGGGTGAAAGCTAGTTTTCTTGCACCAGTTATACAAGTTGTGAGTGCAAAGGAAAAGTTCTGGACTGAAAATAAAGAGCTACTCCAGGGAACATACAAACGATAAGAAAGGGAAATACCCTTGTTGCTGAGTCAGGAAAGTTTGAGCCATCTATGAGGATAGAAAATCAAACCAGCCGGAAAATTGCCTTAAGCCATAGCCTAATACACAGTGAGGTCCTAACTCTCCTTGATTCTATGAAGGCTGAGAGAGGTAAGGAAGCTGTCGAAGAAATGTTGGAAGCTAGCAGAGGTTGATTCATGAGCTTTAGAGGAAGAAGCCGTCTTCATAACATGAAAGTGAAAGGTTGGCCGGGCGCAGTGGCTCATGCCTGTAATCCCAGCACTTTGGGAGGCTGGGGCAGACAGATTGCCTGAGCTCAGGAGTTTGAGACCAGCCTGGGCAACATGGTGAAACCCGTCTCTACTAAAAATATAAAAAAAAATTAGCTGGGCATGGTGGCACATGCCTGTAGTCACAGCTACGTGGGAGGCTGAGGCAGGAGAATTGCTTGAACCTGGGAGGCGGAGGTTGCAGTGAGTCAAGACCACACCATTGCACTTCAGCCTAGGCAACAGAGTGAGACTCTGTCTCAAAAAAAAAAAAAAAAAAAAAAAAAAATAGAGTGAAAGGTGAAGCTGCAAGTGCTAGTGTGGAAGCTGCAGCAAGTCATCCAGCAGATCTAGTGAAGGTCCTTAGTGAGTACATCAAACAACAGATTTTCAATGTAGACAACACAGCCTTTGATTGGAAAAAGATGTCATCTAGGACTTTCATAGCTAGAGAGAAGTCAGTGCCTGGCTTCAAAGCTTCAAAGAACAGGCCGACTCTCTTCTTAGGAACTAATGCAGCTGGTGATGTTCAGTTGAATCCAATGCTTTTTTTTTTTTTTAACTATTCCAAAAGTCCTAGGACTCTTTATTTATTTATTCATTTATTTTTTTGTGAGGTAGAGTCGCTCTGTTGCCCAGGCTGGAGTGCAGTGGCACAATCTTGCCTCACTGCAACCTCCACCTCCCGAGTTCAAGTGATTTTCCTGCCTCAGCCTACCGAGTAGCTGGGATTACAGGTTGCACCACCATGCCTGGATAAGTTTTGTATTTTTAGTAGAGACGGGGTTGTGCCTTGTTGGCCAGACTGGTCTCAAACTCCTGACCGCAAGTGATTTGCTGGTCTTGGCCTCCCAAAGTGCTGGGATTACAGGCGTGAGCCATCATGCATGGCCTAAAAATTCTAGGAGTCTTCAGGATTGTGCAAAACCTACTCTACCTGTGCTCTGTAAATGGAACAAGGAGGTCAAAATATCAACATCAATAGGAGTTTGAAAGAAGTTGATTCCAACTCCTATTTGATGGCTTTCTGGGGTTCAAGAGTTCAACGGAGGAAGTCACTGCAGATGTGGTAGAAAGAGCAAGAAAACTGGAATTAGAAGTAGAGCCTAAAGATATGACTGAATTCTGTAATCTCATAATAAAGTTTTAGCAGATGAGGAGTTGCTGTTTTTTTTTTTTTTTTTTTTTTTTTTGAGACAGAGTCTCACTCGCTCTGTCGCCCAGGCTGGAGTGCAGTGACGCGATCTCAGCTCACTGCAACCTCCACCTCCTGGGTTCAAGCGATTCTTCTGCCTCAGCCTTCCGAGTAGCTGGGACTACAGGCACCTGCCACAACGCCCGGCTATTTTTTTTTTTTTTTTTTTTTGTATTTTTAGTAGAGACGGGGTTTCACCGTGTTAGCCAGGATTGTCTCAATCTCCTGACCTTATAATCCACCCGCCTCAGCCTTCCAAAGTGCTGGGATTACAGGAGTTGCTTCTTTTGAACGAGCAAAGTAAGTGGTTTTTTGAGATGGAATCTACTCCTCGTGAAGATGCTGTGAACATTGTAGAAATGACAACAAAGAATTTAGAATTTAGAATATATCCTCCAGTTCACAATATCCCCACCTTAATGTAAAATATATTATTGCTAAAAAATTATAAGAATCAGCTGACCCTTCAATGAGTCATAACCATTTTTCTGGTGGATGGTCTTGCCTCAATGTTGATAGCTGCAGACTGATCACGGTGGTGGTTGTTCAAGGCTGAGGTGGCCGTGGCAATTTCTTAAAATAAGACAACAATGAAGACCATCACATTAGTTGACTTACAAAATGTTTCTCTGTAGCATGTGATGCTGTTTGGTAGCATCTTACCCACAGAACTTTTTTAATAATTGAAATCCATCCTGTCAAAACCTGCTGCTGCTTTATCAATTAATTTTATATTTTATATTTTTATATAAAAAATATAAAGTTTACAAACTTTACAAAGTTTGTAAAAAATACAAAGTTTACAAACCCCAGCCCCAACATTCATTATGTGGGTGATCATGAAGAAGCTACCTGTCTGTTCTGATCCTCACGATACATTGTAAGCAATCAATAAATAATAGCTTGTTTTTTTTGCATTTCTAGTGTATATAAGGAATACAATTCTATTGTAATGATACAGCAAAAAAAAAAAAAGTGTTAGAAAGAAGAGTCACCTTCTTTGTGAGTTTTTCCCCAACCACGGTATCCACAATTGTTAAAGCAATTTCCTCAATATTGCCATAAAAGATGTGCTAGTTTTTTTGTTCCCCATCTCTTATGGTGATATAACAGATGGTTTACCTGTTTTCCTATCCAGGTCATGAACTCTGAGAATTTGGGCTGCATTTTTAAAGCTGGATCACTGGCAATTTGTACTCAAAAAGCAGGTAAATATTTCCCTGGTTACCCCTTGATTTAAGAAGGAAACACAGTACACCTAAACATATAGGATAGAAAAAAAGCAGTACTAAGAGAGAGGCTTATGGCAAAAAACTCATACTTCAGAGAAGTAGAAAGACTTTGAAATAAATAAATTAATCATCCACCTAAAAAACCTAGAAATGCAAGAACAAATCAAACCTAAAATTAGTAAAGAAAAGAAGGAGCAGGGCAGAAATAAATGAAATTGAAGCTAAAAACAATTACCAAAGATCAATCATACAAAAAGTTCATTTTTGGAAAAGATAAACAAAATTGAGAAATCTTTAGCAGACTATGAGAAAAAGAAGGGAAAAGACCCAAATAAATAAATCAGAGACAAAAAGGAGACATTAAACTGCTACCAAAGAAATATGAAGGATTATCAGTGGCTATTTTGAACAACTATTTTCTAATAAATTGGAAAATCTTGATTCTTTCTATCCATGATCATGGAATGTTCTTCCATTTGTTTGTGTCCTCTTTTATTTCATTGAGCAATGGTTTGTAGTTCTCCTTGAAGAGGTCCTTCACATCCCTTGTAAGTTGGACTCCTAGGTATTTCATTCTCTTTGAAGCAGTTGTGAATGGGAGTTCACTCATGATTTGGTTCTCTGTTTGTCTGTTGTTGGTGTATAAGAATGCTTGTGATTTTTGCACATTGATTTTGTATCCTGAGTCTTTGCTGAAGTTGCTTATCAGCTTAAGGAGATTTGGGGCTGAGACGATGGGGTTTTCTAGATATACAATCATGTCATCTGCAAACAGGGACAATTTGGCTTCCTCTTTTGCTAATTGAATACCCTTTATTTCTTTCTCCTGCCTGATTGCCCTGGCAAGAGCTTCCAACACTGTGTTGAATAGGAGTGGTGAGAGAGGGCATCCCTGTCTTATGCCAGTTTTCAAAGGGAATGCTTCCAGTTTTTGCTCATTTAGTATGATATTGGCTGTGGGTTTCTCATAAATAATCTTGAAAAAAATGAATAAATTCTTGGGCACATTAAAATACTGAGATTGAAACATGAAGAAATAAACAACTTTAATAGACCAATAGCAAATGACTATATAGAAACAGTTAAAAAAAAGTTTCCCATGAAATAAGAGCCCAGGACATGATGGCTTTACTGCTAAATTCTAGCAAACATTTAGATGAGAACTAATGCCAAATCTACTCAAACTCTTCCAAAATATTGAAGAGAAGAGAATACTTTCAAACTCATTCTACGAGCACAGAATTATCCTGATACTAATATCAGAAAAAGATACAACAAAAAAGGAAAACTATGAGCCAACATTCCTGATGAACATAGAAGCAAAAATCCTCAAGAAAATGGTAGGAAACTGAATTCAACACGTAAAAAGATCATTCATCATGATCAAGTAGAATTCATCCCAGGGATGCTAAAGAGGTTTAACATATGCAAAGAAATAAACACATTAGCAAAATCACAGACAAAAACCATATCATTGTTTTAATAGATGCTGAAAAAGCATTTAATAAAATTCAATATCCCTTCATGAAAAAAACTGTTAAACAGGGTATGAAAGGAACGTGCCCCCAAATAGTAAAAGCCATGTGTGGCAATCCCACTGCTAACATCACAATAAACGGAGACAAATAAGAAGGCTTTCCTTTAAGATCTAGTATAAAGGAAAGAGGCCTAATTTCACCACTTTTATTCAGCACAGTTCTAGAAGTCCTAGCCAAAGCAGTTAGACAAGAGAAAGAAGTAAAGGGCATCTAAACTGGAAAGAAAGAAGCCAAATTGTCCTTGTTTGCAGATAACATAATCTTATATTTAGAAAACCTAAATATCCCACCAAAGAAGACTGTTAAAATTGATGAATTCAAGAAAGTTGTATGATACAAAATCAAAATGTAATAGATAGTAGATTTTTATATGCCATCAGTAAACAATCTGAAAAAGAAATCAAGAAAGCAATCCCATTTACAATAGCTACAAAAAATTACCTAAAAATAAATCTAAATAAAAAAGTGAAAGATCTCTACAATGAAAACTATAAAACAGTGATGAGAAATATTAAAGAAGTCACAGAGAAATGGAAAGATATCCCATTGTGATGGGTTGAAAGAATTAATATTGTTAAAATATTCATACTACTGCAGCAATCTACAGATTCAATGCAATCCCTATCAAAACACCCGTGACATCTTTTCACAAAAATAGAAAAAAAATCCTAAAATTTGTGTGGAACCATAAAAGACCCTGAATACTGAGCAAAGAGAACAAAGCTGGAGACATTACACTGCCAGACTTCAAGATATTCTGCAAAGCTATAGTAACAAAAACATGGTACTGGCATTAAAAAACAGGTACATAGGCTGGGCATGGTCATTCACACCTGTAATCCCAGCACTTTGGGAGGCCAAGGTTGGTGGATCACCTGAGGTCAGGAGTTCAAGACCAGCCTGGCCAACATGGTGAAACCCCATCTCTACTAAAAATACAAAAAAACTTAGCTGGGTGTGGTGGCAGACATCTGTAATCCCAGCTATTCAGGAGGCTGGGGGAGGAGAATCACTTGAACCCGGGAGGCGGAGGTTGCAGTGAGCTGAGATCACACCATTGCACTCCAGCCTGGGTGACATGAGTGAAACTCCATCTCAAAAAAAAAAAAAAATCCGAAAAAATAAAATAAAACAAAAAATATGTAAATATATCAATTAAACAGAATACAGAATAAAGAAATAAATCCATGCATTTTCAACCAACCCATTTTCAATAAAGGCACCAAGAACATACACCAGAAAAAGGTGGTCTGTTACATAAATAGTGCTGGGAAAACTGGATATTCTTATGCAGAATGAAACTAGACCCCTATCTCTGACCATATAAAAAATCGATCAAAATAGATTAAAGACATAGATGTGAAACTACGCAACTACTAGAAGAAAGCATTTGGGAAGTGCTTCAGGACATTGGTCTGGGCAAATACATTTTGAGTTGACCTCCAAAGGACAGGCAACTAAAGCAAAAATGGGACTACATCAAGCTAAAAAGCTTATACACAGTAGAGGAAAAAATAGCAAAATTAAGAGAAATCTACAAAAGAGATACCTGCACTGTCATGTGTATTTCAGCACAATTGAGAAAAAGCCAAGTTATGGAAACAAAGGAAATGTGGTAAATATATATATATATATATAAAATGTGGTAAATATATATATATATAATGGAATATTACTCAGCCATAAAAAAGAATGAAATCCTGTTCTATGTGGCAAAATAAATAGAACTGGAGGACATTATGTTAAGTGAAATAAGCTAGGCACAGAAAGACAAATATGACATATTCTGACTCATATGTGGGGGAAATAAAATTGATCTCATGGAGGTAGTGAATAATAGAATGCTGGTTACCAGAGGCTGGGAAGGATAGGGGGAGGAAGGGATGAAGAGAGTTCAGATAATGGGCACAAAAATACAATGAGATAAAATGAATGAGATCTAGTGTTCAATAACACAGTAGGGTAACTAAAGTTATCAAGATTATATAGGGTATTTCAAACAGCTAGAAGAGAAGGTTTGGAATGTTCCCACACAAATAAATGAAAAATGTTTGAGGTGATGAACATCCTAGTTACCCTGACTTGATCATTATTCATTGTGTGCATGTATTAATTTATCACATGTATCCCATAAATATTGCAAAAATTATGTATCTATTAGAAAATCACCACCATTGCCTGAGACCTGTCCATGGTGCTGAAGTTCATGTAAGGTCCGTGAAGAGGCCTGATGCTACCTAATGTAGGCAAAGCTGACCTCAAAGTATATTTATAGAATAAATGGCAGACAAGCTTTGTATACTATAAATGAAAAAGGAGGCCCCAACTGGGTCATACCCTGCCCACTGCCCCACATAAGGACTGGTTATATATTTATTTTATCACTCAATCATCACTTAGCATATGACACATGTTAGGGACAATGCTGGTAACAGAGGAAACAGAAATAGTGCATATGTGGTCATAGCGTTCCACATTCCTCGCAGTCTGTGGGTTTTCTGAAGGCACAAAGCTGACAATTACTATGTTTATATTTTGTTTCCCCAAAGGTTTAGAGCAGTGCCTGAACATAAAAAGTATTGATTGCTAAATAAATGGGATTTCTGGAGATCTTGACAAAATCAGAACATATTGAAGGATGAATCAGAAAAAAAGAAGCAAGGGGGAAATATGGGAGAAAGTTAGAAAAGATTGGAAGAAGGAGGGAGAGAACGTCAAAGAAAGGCAGAGTCCATTCATACAGAAGGAGATTCTAGGAGAGAAACAGAAAGGCAAACAGTTTGGCTCCAGCCGCATTGGCGTTTCACCTTCCCTAGATTGAATAAAGTTCAGGACCTTTGCAGGTGCAGCTCCCTCCACCACCCTGAGTCTTCATGTGGCTCCATCTTGTCTCCAACCAGTGCTCTGAACAAAGTTCACCACCCAAGGGAGCCCTCTCTGACTGCTGTCCCCAGAACACCTTCTTTGTTCCCTTCTTGAGGCTGATGCTTCCTTTATTCGCTTTCTGTTTACTGCTTTCTCTCCATTGGAATATAAAATCCTTAGAGTATGATAAAAAAAGATGGACCTAAAGTTGTGAATTTTTATTGGTCCTAGGTTTCTTACTGGAGGTTAGATAGGTCCAAAGGACAACAATAACAACTACTTCTCCTTTCCTGTGTATCATTATTGAAAGTATTATCTTCCTGCTTCTACTCTTATTTGGGAAATAAGAATCAAATGATAATGGGGTGAGAGAGTTGGAGGATGCAGGATAGGAATGCAGTTATGCCGTAGCAATTCACTGGAAGGGAGAGAATGAAGGAGGTAATTTTCCAGGCACTGCTCAGCATCCTTGGAGAGGCATCACCATGAAATTACAGAGAGAACAGGCAGTGGAGAAGGAGCTGTTTCTCCCCAACCACATGCATCTGCAAGAGTGAGGAATGGAACAGGCAGAGTCAGAGAACAGCAGGGTTGAGGCTTTCCAGGAGAGGTACATGCAGCAGAGTATGCAAGAGATTTGAGTGTGTCCAGAGGAATTTATTCTAACAATTGACCATAGAAGGTGACCAGATGGGTGTGAAGGTCAGTGAAAAATGGTTAAATAAGGACAGTGTTGGTCTTCAAAGAATAACAGGATGTAGGCCTTAGGTGAGAAAGAAGAGTCACTTGGAAAGTAGGAGGTAATGTTGGAGATGGGATGCTAGAACTGAGGGCTTGGAGTGATTTTAGGCTAATGGGAGTGGATGGGTACGGGCGTTTGGACAATAGCCGTGGAGGAGAGAGGGTCCCTATATAGCTAGTCAGGAGTGTCAGGAGAATCATCTCCATTAGGGTTTATCTACCCTGGCATTATTGAAAATATGATCTAGATAGTTATTTGTGTTGCAGGGAAGGCTGCATTGTGCATTGTGTGTGAAATATGGTCTAGATAGTTATTTGTGTTTTGGGGGAAGGGCTGCTTTGTGCATTGTACATTGTCGTGTGTGAAATATGGTCTAGATAGTTATTTGTGTTTTGAGGGGAAGGCTGCTTTGTGCATTATGCATTGTCGTGTGTGAAATATGGTCTAGATAGTTATTGGTGTTGCGGGGAGGGCTGCTTTGTGCATTGTGCATTGTTGTGTGTGAAATATGGTCTAGATAGTTATTTGTGTTGCGGGGAGGGCTGCTTTGTGCGTTGTACATTGTTGTGTGTGAAATATGGTCTAGATAGTTATTTGTGTTGCGGGGAGGGCTGCTTTGTGCATTGTTGTGTGTGGAGCAGCACTCTCGCTTCTACCCAGGGGATGTCAGTAATTCCCCTCCACTTGTGTCCAGACCTCGCCAACTGTCTCTTGGGGGCAAAGTCACTCCCAGAATAGAAATTCTAATATTATATATTAGTATTTAACATTTTCAGCTGTTATAATCTTTTTAAAAATTTCGACCTTTGTTTCAGCTACAGAGGGTGCAAATGCAGGTTTGTTACAGGGGAATACTGCACCCAGATATTGGGCATAGTACCTGATAGGTAGTTTTTCACCCCACACCACCATCCTCTGTCTAGGAGTCCCCAGTGTCTATTGCTCCCAAGTTTATGTTCACGTGTGCTCAATGTTTAACTCCTGCTTATAAGTGAGAACGTGGTATTTGTTTTTCTATTCCTGCATTAGTTTGCTTAGGATTATGGCTTCCAGCTCCACCCATGTTGCTGCAAAGGACATGATTTTATTCTTTTTTATGGCTGCATAATATTCTATGATGTCTATGTACCATATTTTCTTTCTTTTTCTTTCTTTCTTTCTTTCCTTCCTTCCTTCCTTCCTTCCTTCCTTCCTTCCTTCCTTCCTTCCCTCCTTCCTTCCTTCCCTCCTTCCTTCCTTCCCTCCTTCCTTCCTTCCTTCCTTCCTTCCTTCTTTCTCTCTCTCTCTTTCTGTCTTTCGATGAAGTTTTGCTCTTGTTGCCCAGGCTGGAGTGCAATGGTGCAATCTTGGCTCACTGCAACCTCTGCCTCCCAGGTTCAAGCAATTCTGCCTCAGCCTCCTGAGTACCTGGGATTACAGGCACACGCCACCACACCTGGCTAATTTTTGTATTTTTAGTAGAGATGGGGTTTCTCCATGTTGGTCAGGCTGGTCTTGAACTCCCGACCTCAGGTGATCCACCCGCCTTGGCCTCCCAAAGTGCTGGGATTACATTTTCTTTATTGAATCCACCATTGATGGGCACCTAAGCTGATTCTATGTCTTTGCTATTGTGAATAACAAGACAATGAACATATGAGTGCATGTGCCTTTTTAGTATAATAACCCATTTTCTTTTGGGTATGTACCCAATAATAGGATTGCTGGGTTGAATGGTAGCTCCATTTTAAGTTCTTTCAGAAATCTCCACACTGCTTTCTACAGTCACTGAACTAATTTGTATTCCTCTCAACAGTGTTTAAGTAAGTGTTCCCTTTTCTCCGCAGCCTCACCAGCATCTATTGTTTTTTTTTAATAGTAGACATTCTGACTGGTGTGAGATGGTATCTCATTGTGGTTTTGATTTGAATTTCTCTGATGATTAATGATAATGAGCGTTTTCTCATGTTTGTTGAACGCTTGTGTGTCTTCTTTTAAGGAGTGTCTGTTCATGTCCTTTGTCCATTTTTTCATTGGGTTATTTGGTTTTTGCTTGTTAATTTAACTTTCTTATAGATTCTGGATATTAGACCTTTGTCAGATGCATAGTTTGCAAATATTTTCTCCCATTCTGTAGGTTGTTTGCTCTATTCGTAGTTTCCCTGGCTGTGCAGAAGCTCTTTAGTCTAGTAGGTCCCACTTGTCAAATTTTCTTTTTGTTTCAAATATTTAATATTTATCTTCTTTCTTTTCAGATAGTGTCTTGCAATGTTGCCCAGGCTGGAGTGCAGTGGTGCCCCTCCTGTTGTGAATGTGAGTAACAAACCATCTTTTCAATGGCAGTCTTCTGCTGACCTGTCTACCTGTTGTGTGTGAAACTGCGTGATTCAAATCAGCTTGGATTACGTTTTTGTGAGTTCTGGAAAACCCAGACACCATCTGTTCGTGTGTGTGTGTGTGTGTGTGTGAGTGTGTTTGTCTGTGGTTGAGGAAGTTTGGAAGACACTCGATGGTCAAACAAGGTGGAGTCTAGGGCCACTTTCCCTGCCACATGGCTATCTTATTAGAACCCTGCCCACCACAAATGCCCAATCCCAAGGGTAAGGCAAGAGAGCAGCCCTGGAATCCCTCCTTTGGATGGTTCCAGGACCCTTCTCCTTGGATGCTCAGAGACGGGATGAAGAACAAGTAAGGGAGGCATGGGCTCAGGACCAGAAAGCCTGGTAACCTCCCCTTCCTGAGCCCTGTGTCCTCCTCTGTAAAATGCAGACATTCCTGGGATGTCACTCACAGCCAGGGCTGCTGGGCGTATTGTACTCTGCAGTTAGGCTCCTGTCTGAGGAGAGGAGAGGATGTGAAATCCAGCCTGTACCATCTTCACAAGCTGTATCCATGCCTGGGCTGCAGGATTTCCACCACAGCATAGCACTGACCTGTCCAAAAGCCCCAAAGCCTATCATGGCCGTGTATGCAGTTATTGCTACTTGGGAAAAATTCTCATTAAACAGAAAACGAGCATAGGTGAAGATACCCATTTTGAAACAATCTTATTTTTTATCTTTTAATTTGAGGTGATGCTCATTGTCTTATAAGGGGCCTTTGCCATCACTAGATGGCATTCTTGCATCATGGAAAAGTACACAGGAACTCCTTTAAAAATCAATTTTGAACTGTGGCAAAATACATGTCACGTAAAATTTACCATGTTAAAATTGTACCAAGTACAATTTTAAAATGAATATTGACCATGACCATAGGTTTATAATTTAAAAAATTATTTATGTTTTCAGTTATTTTTTCAACTTTTTATTTTTTAACTTGCATTTTAAGTCCAGGGGTACAAGTGCAGGTTTGTTATATAGGTAAGCTGGTGTCATGGGGGTTTGTTGTACAGATGATTTCATTACCCAGCTATTAAGTCTAGTACCCATTTGTTGTTTTTCACGATCCTCTCCCTCCTCCCACCCTTCACCCTCCAACGGGCCCCAGTGTGTGTGATTCCCCTCTGTGTTTTCATATGTTCTCATCATTTAGCTCCCACTTGTGGGAAACAACAGGTTGTATTTGGTTTTCTGTTCCTGTGTTAGTTTGCTAAGGATAATGGCCTCCAGCTTCATCCATGATCTCCTTCTTTTTTATGGCTGCATAGTATTGTGTGGTGTACATGTACAACATTTGCTTTATCCGGTCTATCATTTATGGGCATTTAGGTTGATTTGCCTTTTCAAAATATGCTAACAGGCATATAAGGTAACTGATCACTATAATTATTTTTAATCATATAGTCCACTTGTCTGAAGGGCATTCACATTGTTCTGCCACAGTCTCCACAAACTATGTCCTATATTTTGTTAATCCTGCAATACTGAAACTCTGTGTCCATTAAACCAGAACTCCCCATTTCCCCTCCCCCATCCCCTGGCAACCTCCATTCCACTTTCTGTTCCTGTGAATTTGACTATTCTACGTCGAATCTATTATACATCTAATATACATTTCTGTCCCTTTGTGAAATCATACAGTTTCTGTCCTTTTGTGACTGGCTTGTTTCACTTAGTGTAATGTCTCAAGGTTAACTCATGTTGTAGCATGTGTCAGAATTTCCTTTCTTTTTAAGGCTGAGTAATAGTTCGTTGTATGGACAGACCACACTTAATGTCCCTCTTTATTCTTTGATAGATACCAGGCTTTGCTGCCACCTTGACTATTATGAGTCATGTTGCTATGAACTTGGGCATACAAATATCTCTTCAAGACCCTGCTTTTTTTTTTTTTTTTTTTAAGATGGAGTCTTGCTCTGTCACCCAGGCTGGAGTGCAGTGGCATAATCTCGGCTCACTGCAACCTCCGCCTCCTGGATTCAAGCAATTCTCCTGCCTCAGCTTCCCTAGTAGCTGGGACTATAGGCACATGCCACCACATCCAGCTAATTTTTCGTATTTTAGTAGAGACAGGGTTTCACTATGTTGCCCAGGCTGGTCACCAACTCCTGAGCTCAGGCAATCCACCCACCTCGGCCTTCCAACGTGCTGGGATTACAGGCATGAGCCACCGCGCCCGGCCGAAGACCCTGCTTTTAATGCTTTGGACTTATATACCCAGAAACAGAGTTGCTAGATCATATGGGAATTTTATTTTTACTTTTTTCAGAAACTTTTATATAGTTTTCTGTAGTGGCTGCCTTATATCACACCCTAACAACAGCACAAAAGTTTTCCAATTTCTCCAAAACCTGCCAATACTTCTTATGCTCTGTCCTGTGGATAGTAGCCATATTATTGAGAGTAACGTGATTTCTTTTCTCTTTGGAGAAAACATACTATTTATTTCACTTTTCAATATAGCTTAATAATGGGAGGAATGTGCCTGTTGGGGCTTAATAATTGGAGGTATGTGCCTGTTGGGCACTATACGACTTCTCAAACTTTGGAATCAGCCTGGAAAATGTCATCCTCAGTTCCTTGTCTTCGCTGACTTTTAGGTGATACTTGCTGTTCTTCACAGCGACCACTGACAACCCAGCATCACAAATATGTGATGTGAACAAAAGGAAATGTAGAGGGATCTAATGTGGAGACTGTGAGCCTCTGGAGCTGGTAGTTTGTGTGATGCATGATGATATAGAATATTGCTGTGATTCCTTTCCATCGAAAATATAGCTATTCCTCTGCCGACATTTGCAGCTGTGAGAACAGAACAGCAGGACTGCAGTAGGTATTCATTGGAGGGGTCTAGTGGAGGAGCTCATCTGGTTGCCAGGCAATGCTCAGTGTCCTTGGAGATGAGTTGCCATGGAAACAGTGAGGGGCAGAGAGGCGGGGCCGTTCCTTTCCAGCCAAGTGAGCTGCAGAGATGAAGGAAAGTGAGGTGGATGTCCCACAATGTCTTTTAAAAATCCTCTCCCATTGACACATTCAGATGGCCTCCATTTATAATTTCATGTGTATCTGTTCTGCCTGTGGTTTCCAAAAAACAGTTCAAGGCCTGCTAGGGGAATCAAGACCCTTTCGTTGTTCCAAACTATGTTTCTAAGAACAGGGAAATTGTATTTGCTTTTTTTCTTCTCATTTCCTCTGCATGATGTAATATTGCAGGTGTTTGAATTAAGTAGTCTATCTGGCCAGCAGTTTTTTCATGGGGAAAAAAAAACCAGAACAGAATTAAAAAATCAGAGCCTGTGGCTTAGAGTAAGTGCCATTCCTTTAAACTTTCACTTCAGTTACACAGACATTTACTCACAGACACACACACTTGTGTGTGCACTGGATCAACATGGAGAAGGTGTGGGTTCCTGGGGCCTGCAGTGACCAATTTTTTTTTTTTTTTTTTTTTGAGACAGAGTTTTGCTCTTGTTGCCCAGACTGGAGAGCAACGGCGTGATCTTGACTCACCGCAACCTCTGCCTCCCGGGTTCAAGCAAGTCTCCTGCCTCAGCCTCCCGAGTAGCTGGGATTACAGGCATCCCAGCCACCATGCCTGGCTAATTTTGTATTTTTAGTAGAGATGGGGTTTCTCCATGTTGGTCAGGCTGGTCTCAAACTCCTGATCTCAGGCGATCTATCTGCCTCGACCTCCCAAAGTGCTGGGATTACAGGCGTGAGCCACCACGCCCGGCCTTGCAGTGACCAAATTTTAAATGGTGCTGGTGCGAGCCAAGCTCCCAATTTTCACAGACACGGACTCAGGGGTGATGCTGCAGCTGCAGAAGTTGATAGCCCAGGGCCCATAACCACGGGGATCTTTTCCTCCCTGCTTTTTATTATGGAAATTCTCAAAAATACACAAAAGTAGACAGAATAACGTATACCCACTGTGAAAGCATTCAGCTATCTTCTCCTTTTTTCCTTCTAGTTTAAGTAAAGTAAATCCCAGAAATAATATAATTTTACCTACAAATACCTCAGTACATATGTCTATCAGATCATAATTTAACATAATATATTAAAGGAATTTGCAAAAATGTAAAATAATGCCACCTGTATTACTATTTTTTTTTGTTTGGAATATGCAGTGTAATTATTGTTCATAAAAAGTGTGTTATGATAATACACAATAGATTTATTGTAATATTTATTATTTTATTTTATTCATTTATTTTGAGATGGAGCCTTGCTCTGTCACCCAGACTGGATTGCACTGGCGCGATCTTAGCTTACTGCAACCTCCGCCTCCCAGGTTCAAACGATTCTCCTGCCTCAGCCTCTTGAGTAACTGGGATTACAGGCACCCACCACCACACCCAGCTAATTTTTGTATTTTTAGTAGAGATGGGGTTTCACTATGTTGGTCAGGCTGGTCTCGAACTCCTGACCTCAAGTGATCTGCCCGCCTCAGCCTCCCAAAGTGCTGGGATTACAGGCGCGAGCCACCATGCCACAATTTCTGTAATTTTAAACTTAATATTTTCAAATGTCAATGTATAAGATGGCAAATATACATAGATACAAATCATAGCCAACAAAATTAATCATAATTCCTTATTTATCATTTAATATCTAGTCCTACATTTCTGGGGAACTTTATAACCTTTTCTAAAAATTTAAGCAATGCAAATAAATTAGATCAATGCAAAAATATTTAACTTTGTTCAGGTTGAAATCACGGGCACCTGGTGGGGCAACCTGAGGCAGAGGCAGCAGACGCTGGGACCCACAACTGAGTTAAGACCACAAGGCAACTTCCTCAGGCTGCAAATCCCAATCCGAGCCGACATGAAAATGCTCACAACTGAGAATGATGGTTTCCAGCTTCATCCGTGTCCCTACAAAGGACATACACATGTATACATACGTAACAAACCTGCACGGTGTGCACATGTACCCTAGAACTTAAAGTATAATAAAAAAATACATATATAAAATAAAAATAAAAATAAAAATAAAAATTAGGGCCGGGCGCAGTGGCTCACGCCTGTAATCCCAGCACTTTGGGAGGCCAAGGCGGGCGGATCACGAGGTCAGGAGATGGAGACCATCCTGGCTAACACAGTGAAACCCCGTCTCTACTAAAAAAAAAAAAAAAATTAGCCGGGTACAGTGGCGGGTGCCTGTAGTCCCAGCTACTCAGGAGGTTGAGGCAGAAGAATGGCGTGAAGATGGGAGGTGGGGCTTGCAGTCAGCCGAGATCACGCCACTGCACTCCAGCCTGGGTGACAGAGTAAGACTCTGTCTCAAAAAATAAATAAATAAATAAATAAATAAATAAATAAATAAATAAATAAAAAGCTTGAAACCTAAAAAAAAAAATAAAAAAAAAAAATAAAAAATGAAGATATGCTGTTAACAGCTCCCCCCCCCCAAAAAAAATGCTCACAACTCAATTTAAGTGTACATCTAAGTTTCTTATAGAAGGGAATTACATCTCAACTGGATAGTGGTACAATGCATGGGACTGGGTCTATTTTGTAGGTAGCCTTATTCTCCAAACTCCAAATCAGGACTTGCAGGCTGAAAACTACCATTTACTCTGCAGACATCAGGGCAGCAGAGCAGCCCCCAGCTGGTCACTTCTACACCCCAGGCCCCACGCCTCAGGCAGCCAGTGGACTTCTCTGTCATTGTGCTCATTGCTTCAGATGTACCCAGCACCGATTCATGTCCCCATCGGCTCCTCGAGGCCCTCAGCTCTTCCTCAATGGAAACCAAAAACTATCTGAGTCTGGTCTCAATCACTTGAGAAGTTTATTGGCCAGGCCTGGTGGCTCATGCCTGTAATCCCAGCACTTTGGGAGGCCGAGGAGGGCAGATCACCTGAGGTCAGGAGTTCAAGACCAGCCTGACCAACATGGCGAAACCCCGTCTCTACTAAAAATACAAAAATTAGCTGGGCATGGTGGCATTCACCTGTAATCCCAGCTACTTAGGAGGCCAAGGCAGGAGAATCGCCTGAACCTGGAAGGTGGAGGTTGCGGTGAGCCAAGATTGTGCCATTGTACTCCAGCCTGGGTGATAGAGTAAGACTCCGTCAAAAAAAAAAAAAAAAAAAAAATCTAGAAGTTATTTTGCCAACGTTAAGCACATGCCCAGAATAAATAAACGTGAAATTACAGAAGCAGTCTGTGGTCTGTGCCTTGCTCCAAAGGTGACTTTGAGGCCTTCAATATTGAAAGGGGAGGGGTGGGCTGAAGGGGAAAGACGGAGGGTATGATAAGAGGGAAGGTATAGGGAAATAGTCAATTATGTATTCATCTCAGGCTCAGTAAATTGACACTTTACATAAGATACAGTGAACACAGTAGTAGTTGCCTGTGGAGATTTTTTTTTTTTTTTTTTTTGAGATGGGTTCTTACTCTGTCACCCAGGCTGGAGTACGTGGTACAATCACAGCTCACTGCAGCCTCAAATTCCCAGTCTGAAGCCTCAAATTCCCAGTCTGAAGCCATCCTCCCACCTCAGTCTCCCAAGTAGCTGGGACTACAGGCATACACCACCATGCGTGGCTAATTTTTGTATGTTATGTAGAGGCGGGGGTTCACCATGTTGCCCAGGCTGGTCTCGAACTCTTGGGCTCAAGTGATCCTTCTGCCTCGGCTTTCCAAAGTGCTGGGATTACAAGTGTGAGCCACCATGCCTGGCCAGGATACACACTGCCACATTGCTACAATGCTATTGTTCTGGCTCAGAAAACAATACTCCAGAAGCAACCTCAGTAACAACCTCAGACGCAAACGTTTTTCCTTGACCATCTCCTATCCTCCTGTCATTCAGCCCCATTCTTCCCTTGGGCTAGCCATAGAAACTAGAATCCCTCCTTTTAGGTGGGTGATAGAAACCAGAATGCCTTTTCCCCAAAGCCAGCTATAAAATCCAAAAATATTACTTTAATTTTCCATCCACCCTTCTGTTGAAAAACTGGCCATAAAGAAATCTGGCTAGGCGCCAGTGTCTCATGCCTGTAATCTCAAGATTTTGGGAGGCCGAGGCAGGCAGATCACTTGAGGCCAGCACTTTGAGACCAGCCTGGTAAACATGGTGAAACCCCGTCTCTACTAAAAATACAAAAATTAGCCAGGTGTGGTGGCTCATGCCTGTAACCCCAGCTAGTCAGGAGGCTAACACACGAGAATCACTTGAGCCTGGGAGACAGAGGTTACAGCGAGTGCTGAGATTGCACCACTGTACTTCAGCCCGGGTGACAGAGCAAGACTCTGTCTCAAAAAAAAAAAAAAAAAAGTCTGATCTACCTTGTCTGACTGTAGGTTACAAGACCCTCATTCCAGAGAGTGTCCCTGCACAAAGAGGCCAAGGAGAATCTAAGCAGACAAACCTCACTGGGTTTCCCCACTCAGTCCGTTAGCATTAAACCAGACCCTTAGCATCCAATATTTCTACGTGACTCTCCACACTTTGTTGAACCTAAGAATAAAAATGGGCAATTTCTCCCATATCTTTGGGTGTTCATTCTTAAAGCTCCCATGCGTACATTTGTTTTTTTTTTTTTTGTTTTTTTTTTTGAGGCAGGGTCTTGCTCTGTTGCCCAGGCTGGAGTGCAGTGGCGTGATCTCAGCTTACTGCAAACTCCACCTCCCGGGTTCAAGAGATTCTCCTGCCTCAGCCTCCCGAGTAGCTGGGATTACAGGCGCACGCTACCACACCCGTCTAAGTTTTGTATTTTTAGTAGAGATGGGGTTTCAGCATGTTGGCCAGGCTGGTCTCGAACTCCTGACCTCAGGTGATCTGCCCACCTTGGCCTCCCAAAGTGCTGGGATTACAAGGTTGAGCCACTGCGCCTGGCCTCCATATGTACGTGTTAAGTAAGCTTGTTATACCTTTTCTCCTATTAAGCAGTCTGCTTTATGTCACTGATTTTCAGTGAACCATTAGGAGGCCAAAGGCCTTGGCCCCTACACTATCCCGTTGTTCCTGTGGCTTTAAATTCTCATGGGAAATGTAATCCAGGTCTGTCTGATTCATCGATTTGCCAGGCTGCCTACCCTGATTAACCCAGTGAAGGAATTTCAATGGCAAGTGTGCTTGGACTCCAGTGACCTGGGCTTGTCGAGATCGCCTCTAGCATAGGATCAGTTTAGAATTCTCAGAAGAGAAGGTAATATGTAGATTCCCAAGATTACAAACCCTAACATTCATTATGTGGGTGATCATGGGCTAGACACCTCCGTTTTCTGAGCCTCATTTTCTTTTCTTCTTTTTTCTTTGTTTGTTGTTGTTGTTGTTTTGAGGCAGGGTTTCACTCTGTCACCCAGGCTAGACTAGTGGTGTGATCATGGCTCACTGCAGTCTTGACCTCCTGGGCTCAGGTGGTCCTCCCGCCTCAGCCTCCTGAGTAGCTGGGAATATAGGTGAGTGCCACCATGCTGAGCTAATTTTTGTATTTTCTTGTAGATATGGGGTTTTGCTATGTTGCTTAGGCTGGTCTTGAACTCCTGGGCCCAAGTGATCCATCCACCTCAGCCTTGTGAAGGGCTGGGATTACAAGTGTGAGCCAATGCACCCAGACCCTCTGAGCCTCATTTGTTTTTACCTGTCAATGAGTGATAGACATGGGTAAAATTTTGACACAATGCCCAATACATTGTAAGCAATCAATAAATATTTGTTGGGTGTTTTTGTATTTCTAACATAATATAAAATACAATTTTAATTTAATAATATGAGCCAATGGGTGTTACAAATTGTAGTTACGTTCTTTGTGATGTTTTCTCCATCCGCTGCTTTCACAATTGTTACAAGCTCCATCTCAACACTGTCATAATAATAGTGCTAGTAGGCCGGCCTTGGTGGGTCACACCTGTAGTCCCAGCACTTTGGGAGGCTGAGGCGGGTGGATCACCTAAGGTCAGAAGTTCGAGACCAGCCTGGCCAATATGGTGAAACCCCATCTCTACTGAAAAAAATACAGAAATTAGCCAGGCGTGGTGGCAGGCGCCTGTAGTCCCAGCTACTTGGGAGGCTGAGGCAGGAGAATCGCTTGAACCAGGGAGGTGGAGGTTGCAGTGAGCTGGCACCACTGCTCTCCAGTCTGGGTGACAGAGTGAGACTCCGTCTCAAAATAATAATAATAGTAGTAATAATAATAATAATAGTGCTAGTACTCCTTTTTTATTTTATTATTATTATACTTTAAGTTTTAGGGTACATGTGCACAATGTGCAGGTTAGTTACATATGTATACATGTGCCATGCTGGTGTGCTGCACCCATTAACTCGTCATTTAGCATTAGGTATATCTCCTAAAGCTATCCCTCCCCCCTCCCCCCACATAGTGCTAGTACTCTTGTTCCACATCTCTCATGGTGATGTAACTGACTGTTTGCCTGTTTCCCACAGCACTACATGAGAATTTGGGCTGTGTCTCTAAAACCTGTATGTGTCTCTCTCTTTTTTTTTTCCCCGCTTTTTTCTTTTTTTTTTTTTTTTTGAGACGGAGTCTCGCTCTGTCACCCCAGGCTGGAGTGCAGTGGCGCGATCTCTGCTCACTGCAAGCTCCGCCTCTCGGGTTCACGCCATTCTCCTGCCTCAGCCTCCCGAGTAACTGGGACTACAGGCTCCCGCCACCACGCCCGGCTAATTTTTTGTATTTTTAGTAGAGACGGGGTTTCACCGTGTTAGCCAGGGTGGTCTCGATCTCCTGACCTCGTGATCCACTCGACTCGGCCTCCCAAAGTGCTGGGATACAGGCATGAGCCACTGCGCCCGGCCAAACCTGTATGTATGTCTAAAGCCTGTATTACCAGCATTTTGCACTTGTAAACCAGGTAAATAGTTCCCTGGTTAAGCCCTTGGTTTAAAAATCAGCACAGCCCCACCATTGACTACGACCTGTCCCTGGTTCTGAAAGGCACGTCGAGTCTATGGACTCACCAACTGGCAACGGAGATTGTTGATGCTAACTTGTGCAAAAGTGACCTCAAAGTATATTTCATGAATACATAAAAGCGAAATTTTGTTGTGTTGTAACCAAGAAGAGAAGACCCCAATTTGGTCATGCCCTGCCCACAACCCCACATAAAGACGGGTTAGGTATGTGTTTCTCCCATCAACAGCCCCTTAGCGTGTGCCATGTGTTATGATACTGCTAGGGACAGAGGAAAGAGGGCAGAAATAGCGCATATATAATCCCGCATTCAAAACTCCTCACAGTCTGTGTGATAGAAAGAATGAACGGCAGGGCTTGGTGGCTCACACCTGTAATCCCAGCACTTTGGGAGGCTGAGGTGGGTGGATCACCTGAGGTCAGGAGTTCGAGACCAACCTGGCCAATATGGTGAAACCCCATCTCTACTAAAAATACAAAAATTAGCTGGGCTTGGTGGTGGATGCCTGTAGTCCCAGCTATTCAGGAGGCTGAAGCAGAAGAATCGCTTGAATCTGAGAGGTGCAGGTTGCAGTGAACCAAGATGGCACCACTGCAATCCAGCCTGGGTGATAGAGCAAGACTCTGTCTCAAAAGAAAGAAAAGAAGAGAAAAGAAAAGAAGAGGAAGAAAAGAAAAGAAAAGAAAGAAAGGAAAGGAAAGGAAAGAAAAGAAAATAAAGAAAAGAAAGAAAGGAAAGGAAAGAAAAGAAAAAGAAAGGAAAGAAAAGAAAAGGAAGGAAAGAAAAGGAAAGGAAAGAAAAGAACCCAAAATAATGGGCTTCTGAGGTTCCAGGTTGTTAATGGGGATTTAATAGGTCCAAAAAACCCACCAAAACAAGTATATCTTCTTTCCTGTTGAACATTTAAAAATATTCTTTTAACATTTCTACTTTTGTATGGGAAATAGAAATCTAATGACAATGAGGAGAGAGTGTTGGAGGCTTCAGGGTAGAAAGCCCGCAGTAGACTAGGTATTCATTGGAGAAGAGAATGGAGGAGCTGGCCTGGTTGCCAAGCAACGCTCGGTGCCCCTGAGATTGGAGATGACTCACCAGGAAATTAGAGTGAGCGCAGGCAGTGAGGGAGAGGCTGTTCTGTCCCATCAAGAGCAGCTTCAGGACAAAGAAAAGTCATGTGAATGTCCTGCAGTTTCTCTAAAAAAATAGCCTGTTATTTGTACATTCAGATGATCTCCATTTATAATTTTATGTCTGTTACTTTTATATATCTTAGCCCACTAGTTCCAAAAATGTAGTTTAAAAACTTCTGGTGGGGCGGGGGCAGGAATCAGGTTCCTTTTAAAGGGTCCAGAATTCCAAACTATTGTGCTAAGAACATTAAGATTTTATTTGCCTGTTTCCATCTCATTTTCTTCATGATGTAATATTGCTTACAGAATTTGAGAATCTGTCTTGTAGTAAGGAGGATATTAAAGGTTTTTATTGCAAAAATATGAAGCAATGCTACCTGTATTACTGTGTTTTGTCTGGAAAATATAATCGTTGTTCATAAAATACATGTTTGTTAACAAATAATAGGTTTGTTACTTTTTAGAGTTTTAAGTTTAGAATTTTCTGAGCTCCAATTTATAATATGGTAACTGGGTAAAAAATACAAATTATGCAAATAAAAATTATTTGAAGATCCCCAGTTACTTTGAAAAATATAAAAGTGGACTGAGATTTAAAAGTTTCATAATTGCTCTCTTAGATTAAGTACCTAGGTATCATCTGATTGGGTGGAGTAAAGCACACCTTTAATGTTTTTGACACATGAAGCCTGGTTGCTGAAGTGATAGACAGCTGTTCCCCTAGCTCCAAATTCTCACGGGAAATGTAATCTAGGTCTGTCTGACTTTAATTAATTTGTCAAGTTATAAAATCAGCCTAAGTGACCATCAACAAATGAAAAACGTGGTATATATATATACACAATGGTTTATTATTCAGCCATGAAAAGAGTGAAATCTTGTCATTTGCAGCAGTGTGGATGGTACTGGAGGACTTTATGTTAAGTGAAATGAGCCAGGCACAGGAAGGCAAACATTGCATGTTGTCACTCATACATGGGCGCTGAAAAAGTAGATCTAATGGAGGTAGAAAGTAGAGTGGTGGTTTCCAGAGACTGAGAAGCAGGGAAGATTGGGCACTGGGTAAAAATGGTTAAACAGAAGGAATAATGTCTAGTGTTTCATAGTACAATAGGGTGACTATAGTTCCTAAGTATTTATAGTATATTTCAAAATACCTAGAAGAGAAGATGTGGAATGTTCCCAAGAAAAATAAATGATAAATGTTTGGGTGATGGATAGCCTACTCACCCTGATTTGATCATTACACATTGTATGAATGTATCAAAGTATCACATGTACCCTATCAATATGTACAGCTATTATGTGTCAATTAAAAAAATCAGTGCAGTCCCATCACCGATAAGACCTGTCCATGGTGCTAAAAGGCACCTTGAGTCTTGAACTGATGGCATATGCCAAGTGTTCAGAACCATACTGGATACGGAGGAATGAATGCCTGTATGATCCATGCATTTAAACTTTTTTACAATCCATGAGTATTCTGAAGGTGCTAAGCTGGCTGTTACAAGGTTCATATTCTTATTTTTCCAACGGTCTAGAGCATTACCTGTACATAACATGTGCTGATTGCTAATTAAATAGGATTCTGGAGACCCCAACAATATTAGACTATGTTGAAGGAAGGATAAAACAAAAATAAGAAAGAGATGGGAAAATAGGGAGGGAGTAAAATGGAAGAAGGATGAAGATAACATCAAAGAGACAGAGCAGAGTCCATGGAGACAGAAGGTTTTCTAGGAGAGAAATAGGGAGAGGTAAACAGTTTGGCTCCAGCCACGTGGGCCACTCTCTTTTCTTGGAATGAATCATCCTCAGGACCTTTGCACATGCAGTTCCTTCCATGGCTCTGGGTCTTCATGTGGCTCCTTCCTGTCTCCATTCAGGATTCTGAGCAGAGTTCACCACCCAGGGGAGTCCTCACTGATTGCCACCCCCAAGCACTTGCTTTGGTTCCATTATGAGGCTGATGCTTCCTTTTTAAAAAAAATACAGTCTCACTCTGTCACCCAGGCTGGAGTGCAGTGGCACGACCATAGCTCACTGCAGCCTTGAATTCCGGGGCTCAAGCAATCCTCCCAAGTAACTGAGTCCACAGGTGCACACCACCACACCCAGCTGATTTTTTCTTTAAGACAGAGTCTACTCACTCTGATGCCCAGGCTGGAGTGCAGTGCCACAATCTCAGCTCACTGCAACCTCTGCCTCCTGGGTCCAAGTGATTCTCTTGCTTCAGCCTCCCAAGTAGCTGGGATTACAGGCATGTGCCATGAAGCTTGGCTAATTTTTGTATTCTTAGTAGAGATGGGGTTTTGATATATTGATCAAACTGTTCTCGAACTCCTGGCCCCAAGTGATCTGCCTTCCTCGGCCTCCCAAAGTGCTGGGAATTACAGGCATGAGCCATTGCGCTAAGCCCCAGCTGATTTTTTTCTATTTTTAGAGATGGGGTTTTGCTATGTTGCCTAGGCTGGTCTCAAACTCCTGACCTCAAGCAATCCTCCTGTCTCAGCCTCCCAAAGCATGGGGATTACAGGCATGAACGACTGCACCTAAACTGATGCTTCTTTTCCTTGCTTACTGTTTGTGCTCTTCCTTGCCTGGAATGTAAGCTTGGAGTGTGGTAGAAAAATATACCTAAAGTTGTGAGTATCTCAGGTTTTAGGTTTGTTACTGGAGATAGAAGAGGTTCAAACGGCAAAAGTAAGAATTGTATCTCATTTCCTTTTGGACATCATTAAAAATATATTTTTAATCTTGTTACTTTTGTTTGGGAAATAGGAATAAGGTGGCAATGGAAATTTAAGAGTTGAAGTCTTAAGATAAGAAAAGTCTGCTGGTGGCAGTGGCTCATGCCTGTAATCCAAGCACTTTGGAAGGCTGAGGCAGGCAGATCACTTGAGATCAGAAGTTCGAGACCAGCCTGGCCAACACGGTGAAACCCTGCCTGCACTAAAAATACAAAAAAATTAGCCAGGTGTGATGGTGCGCACCTGTAATCCCAGCTACTCTGGAGGCTGAGGCAGAAGAATCCCTTGAACCTGAAAGGTGGAGGCTGCAGTGAGCCGAGATGGCACCATTGTACTCCAGCCTGGGTGACAAGAGTGAAAAACTCTGTCAAAAAAAAAAAAAGCCATTATGCAGTGGTCATGCATTGAAGTAGTGGTGTGCATAGAGGAGCTGGTCCTGCTTCCAGGCTGTGCTCAGAATCCTTGGAGGTGAGTCACCACGAAGTGAGGGTGAGAACAGCAGTGAGGTAGCAGCTGTTCCTTTCTAGCCACCAGGAGTGAGAAGTAAGGGTGAGGGCAAGGGGAGTCAGAGCCCAGCAGGGATGGGGTTTTCCAAGAGAATCACACGAAACAGACTATGAGAGTGGAGTGTGTGCAGAAAGATTCCATTTCAAGATTGACCCTAGAAGGTGACCTGGGTGTGGGATTGAAGGTTTGATAAAAATGGTGGAATCAATGGAGCATTGGTCCTTAAAGGATAAAAGAATGCTGGCATCAGGAGAGGAGGATAAGTCATCTGTTAGGTAGGATGTGATTTGGAGATGGGAATGGGATGCTGGAAATGAGGGGAATGAGCGATCTTGGTTATTGATAAATCATCTGTTAGTTAGGATGTGATGTTGGAGATGGGAATGAGATACTGGAAATGAGGGGATTGAGTGATCTTGGTTATTGATAAGTCATCTGTTAGGTAGGATGTGATGTTAGAGATGGGAATGAGATGCTGGAAATGAGGGGAATGAGCGATCTTGGTTATTGATAAGTCATCTGTTAGGTAGGATGTGATGTTAGAGATGGGAATGAGATGCTGGAAATGAGGGGAATGAGCGATCTTGGTTATTGATAAGTCATCTGTTAGGTAGGATGTGATGTTAGAGATGGGAATGAGATGCTGGAAATGAGGGGAATGAGCGATCTTGGTTATTGATAAGTCATCTGTTAGGTAGGATGTGATGTTAGAGATGGGAATGAGATGCTGGAAATGAGGGGATTGAGTGATCTTGGTTATTGATAAGTCATCTGTTAGGTAGGATGTGATGTTAGAGATGGGAATGAGATGCTGGAAATGAGGGGATTGAGTGATCTTGGTTATTGATAAGTCATCTGTTAGGTAGGATGTGATTTGGAGATGGGAATGGGATGCTGGAAATGAGGGGATTGAGTGATCTTGGTTATTGATAGGTCATCTGTTAGGTAGGATGTGATTTGGAGATGGGAATGGGATGCTGGAAATGAGGGGAATGAGTGGTCTTGGTTATTGATAAATCATCTGTTAGGTAGGATATGATGTCAGAGATGGGAATGGGATGCTGGAAATGAGGGGAATGAGTGATCTTGTTTATTGATAGGTCATCTGTTAGGTAGGATGTGATTTGGAGATGGGAATGGGATGCTGGAAATGAGGGAAATGAGCGATCTTGGTTATTGATAAATCATCTGTTAGGTAGGATGTGATGTTAGAGATGGGAATGAGATGCTGGAAATGAGGGGATTGAGCGATCCTGGTTATTGATAAGTCATCTGTTAGGTAGGATGTGATTTGGAGATGGGAATGGGATGCTGGAAATGAGGGGAATGAGTGATCTTGGTTATTGATAGGTCATTTGTTAGGTAGGATGTGGTTTGGAGATGGGAATGGGATGCTGGAAATGAGGGGAATGAGTGGTCTTGGTTATTGATAACTCATCTGTTAGGTAAGATGTGATTTGGAGATGGGAATGGGATGCTGGAAATCAGGGGAATGAGCGATCTTGGTTATTGGTAATGACAAGGCAGGTAGGAGTGGATGGCTTAGGGAGATTGAATGAAAGCCTTGGAGGAGAGGAGGTCATTATGGCGATGGTCAAACATGTTGGGAGGTTCATCTGTATCATGTGTTCTCTTCCAGGGTAACATTGAGCATTTGGTAGGGTATTCTTTGTTGTGGCAGGGAGGGTTGTGCTAGGCAGTGTGGGTCGCTCAGGGGCATTCCTGGATTCTCAGCAGCTCTCCACTCCTGTGATGACTAAAAACACCTTCAGACACTGCCAACTGTCCCCTAGGGGCACGAGGGCTAGCCCAAGCCTGAGGGTTGAACAAGACAGAAGCCCTGGAAACCCTTCTTTAGGAGGTGCCAGACCCCTCTCCTTGGATATCCAGAGACAGGCTGGGGGAGCAGGTGAAGGGGGTGTGGGATCAGGGACAGGCAGCCTGGAGACCTCCCATCTCTGAGCCCAGTGCTTTCTGTAAAATGTGGACACTCCTAGGACCCTGCTCACAGCCAAGTCTGCTGGGGATGGTTGTGTGTATTTTCCTCTGCATTTAGATTCCTGTCTGTAGAGCTGAGCAGAATTTGAAATCCAGCCTGCACTCTCTCTACAGTTATGCCCACGCCACGGCTGACGAATCTCACCAGAGCCATATCACTGAAACTGTCTTTGCAAAAATTACAACAGCAAAAATTATGACAGTGAAAGAGATCTGATCTAACCGACCCCTATCTTGCCTTTAACCTCCAAAGTGCCTAGATCATTGCTGAGTTTAGGCCAAGTTAATTTGAGGAGTGTTTTAATTCATAATTTAAATGATAACAGCCCTTCCCCCCAAAAAACGAAACTGCCTTTGTAAAGCTAATGAAAGTCCACCAGATTAGGAGGATGAGGAGCCTGAATTCTGCTCAGGTGTAGACTTAAATGATAACCAGGAGTCTGGAGGTCACAAGATTTGCCACTTTCACAATTACCGCTGCAGATAACATCGCTCTTGTAGAACCTAAGATTGGCCTTTTGAAATGTCTTTTTGGGTTTTTGCATTTCTGATGGCCAATGGCTCCATTCGAATCTGTCAACCCACCAACTGGTCCTTTAGCCCCACCCAGAAGTGGACTCCCTGGCCCACCAAACTAGCCTTGAAAAACCCTAACCTTTGAATTTTCAAGATTGATTTGAGTAATAACTCTGTCTCCCACGCTACGTGGCCAGCCTCATATCAATAGACTCTTTGTTGCAGTGTCATGGCCTCAGTGAATTGTTTTTTGCTTGTTTGTTTTGTTTTTTCATTTTTGTTTTTGTTTTTGAGATGGAGTCTTGCTCTGTCGCCGAGGCCGAAGTGCAATGGTGCGATTTCAGCTCACTGCAACCTCTGCCTCCTAGGTTCAAGCGATTCTCTTGCCTCAGCCTCTTGAGTAGATGGGATGAGAGGCACTCACCACCATGCCCGGCTAAGTTTGTATTTTTAGTAGAAATGGGGTTTCACCACATTGGTCACCTGCTCTCAAACTCCTGACCTCAGGTGATCTGCCTGCCTCAGCCTCCCAAAGCCCTGGGATTACAGGCATGAGCCACCGTGGCTGGTGTCTCGGTGAATTGCTTTTTTCTGTCCAGTGAGCAGGAAGAACCAGCCCATCAGGAGGTTACACCATTGCAGATCAATCCAAAGTCCTACAGCCTTCCGCGGCCATGTGCTCATTAATAAAATTTGGGGCACAAATTCTTTTCAAAGAACAAACAAGAAAGTGACACAGCAATTTTTAGGGTCTCATTTTTTTCTCTTTCTTCTCATTTGAGGCAATGCATATGATTTTATCAAATGCTATCAAGCACCTTTGCCACAGCTAGATGGCACTGTGGAAGCATTGGAAAGTAAATAGGCATTTCTAGTTAAAAATCTGGCAAACTACACAGGATATAAAGTTTATCATATACTCCGTATTTTGCTAATATTAATTCATAAGCAAAGACTTTCAAGTTTAAATTTTTAAATAAAAATGGGTTAAATTATTACATAATTCAATATTTATATTTTAATCATTTTTAAGTGTGTAATTCAGTGTCATTAATTGCATTCACATTATTCACAAACATCACCACCTTCTATACCCAGAGTAGTTTCCGTATTGCAAAACTGGAATTCTGTACTCATGAAACACTAACTCTCTGTTCCTTCTCTCTTCGCCCCTGGGAACCGCCATTGTACTTTCTGTCTTTATAAATTAGACTAGTTTGGGTACCTTATGGAAGTGGAATCATAGAGAGTTGTCGCTTTGGGACTGGCTTATTCCCCTTGGCATCGTGCCCTAAAGTTTATCCGTGTTGTAGCATGTGCCAGGGTTTTATTTCTTTGTAAGGCTCAGTAATATTCCATCGCATGCAAAAACCAGTTTTTTTTTGACAGAGCCTTGCTCTTGTCGCCCAGGCACGATCTCGGTGTGGCATGATCAGTCAGTGGCACATTCTCAGCTCACTGCAACCTCGAGATCGCTCAGTGACACGAACTCGGCTGACTACAGCTTCCACCTCCCGGGTTCAAACGATTCTCCTGCCTCAGCCTCCCGAGTAGCTGGGATTACAGGCGCCCGCCATCATGCCCAGCTAATTTTTGTATTTTTAGTAGAGACGGGGTTTCACCGTGTTGGCCAGGCTGGTCTCAAACTCCTGACCTCAGGTGATCCACCTGCCTCAGCCTCCCGAAGTGAAAAACCACAGTTTGTTTACCCATTATCCACTCCTCCCTTGATGGACACTTCAGTTTCTCTACTTTTGACTATTATGAATAAAGCTGCTATAAACACGAGAGTACAAATATCTCTTTAAAACACTGTTTTCAATTTTTTTGGGCATATACCCAGATGAGGACACAGGTGGATCATCTGGTAACTTTATTATGAATTTAACGGAAACCATCTCACTTCCAAAGCCCCTGCACCACATCCCATTCCCAACAACAGGGCGGAAGGCTTCTTATTTTTCCATAGCCTGCCAACACTTGTTATATTCTGTTTTATGGGTAATAGCCATGTTAATAATGTGTGGTGGTTCCTTCTTTCTCTCAAAATCTATTTTTTCGATTTTTCAATAATGACAATTATTGAATAATGGGATATGTGTGTCTACTGGGCACCGTGCAACTTCTCAAACTTTCGAATCAGACAGGGCCATGCCACTCTCACTCCTCATTCTCACTGATTTTCACTGGGGGATTGCTTTTCTTCACAGCAAGCACTGACACCTCAGCTTCACGGAGACATTGTGTCAGCCCAGGAAATGTAGAGAGATCAAAGGCAGAATCTGTGAGCCATTGGAGCTGGTAGTTTCTGTGGCATCGGATGTGGAATGTTGCTGTTCTTCCCTCAATTTTAATGTACCCAGGGTTCCTCTGCAGACAATTGCAGGTATGAGGATAGAACAGCAGGCAGTAGGTCTTCATTGCAGGGGGAGAGAACGGAGGAGCTGGTCTGGTTGCCAAGCAACGCTCAGTGTCTTTGGACATGAGTCACCATGGAAACAGATGAGAACTGGCAGTGGGGGAGGGGCTGTTCTGGCCCATCCAAATGCAGCTGCACAGAATTTAAAAAGTGATGTGGATATTTCACAGTTTCTTGAATTAATAACCTCTCATTTGTACACTCTGATGGTCTCCATTCGTAATTTCTTAGACCAGTAATTTCTAAATGTAGTAAATCAAGACCTTTGTGAGAGTTCCACAACTTCAAACTATTTTTCTAAGAACATTAATTTTTATTTTATTTTATTTTACTGATTTGTTTTGAGACAAGGTCTTGCTCTGTTGCCCAGGCAGGAATGCAGTGGTGCCATCACAGCTTACTGCAACCATGATCTCCTAGGCTCAAGTGATCCTCCCACTTCAGCTTCCTGAGTAGCTGGGACTATAGGCACACACTACCATGCCCACCTGCTTTTTAATTTTTTTATTTTTAGTATTTTTTATTTTTAGTAGAGGTCTTGCTACATTGCCCAGGCTGGCCTTGAACTCCTGAGCTCAAGCGATCTGCCCTCCTTGGTCTCCCAAAGTGCTGGGATTACAGGTGTGAGCCACTATGCCCAACCAGAACATTAATATTTTATTTGGCTTTTTTCCTTCTCATTTTCTCTGCATGATATAATTTTGTGAGTAGATTGAGGAAATCTCTCTTTCTTCTATTTAGGAGGAAATTAAAGGGATTTGCAAAAATGTAAAACAATACCACCTTTACCTTTACTAAGATTTTGTTTGAAAAATATTAACATTGTTCATAAAATGTGGTTTCTTTTAACATATAATAGATTAGTTGCTGTTCTTAAGTTTAAAATTTAACAATTTCTCTGCTTTATTTATAACACGACTAATATAGGAGATATAAACTCTAGAAAGAAACATTCTTCGGGGATTTCTCAATAATTTTTAGGAGTATTGGGGTTCTGTCGATGACACAAATGGAGGGAAAATCATTCCATGCTCAAGGATTGGAAGAATCAATGTCATTAAAATGGCTATACAACACAAAGTAAACTACAGATTCAATGTTATTCCTATCAAACGACCAATGTAATTCTTCACATAATTGGAAAAAACAATCTGAAGCATCAAGAACAAAGTTGGAGGTATCACGTTACCCAACATCAAACTGTAAGACTACAGTCACCAAAACAGCAGGGTACTGGTACAAAAACACATGTAGATCAATGAAACAGAACAGAGAACCCAGAAATAAAGCTACTCACCTACAGCCATCTAATCTTTGACAAAGTTGTAAAAAAAAGCAATGCAAAAGGACTCTGTATTTAATAAATTGTGCTGGGATCACTGGCTAGCCATATGCAGAAGAATAAAACTGGGCCCCTACATTTCACCATATACAAAAATTAACTCAAGATGGAATAAAGATTTAAAGGTAACACCTCAAGCTATACAAATCCTAGAAGAAAATCTAGAAAACACCATTCTGAACTTGGGACTTGGGAAATAATTTATGACTAAATTCTTAAAATCTATTGCAACAAAAACAAAAATTGACAAGTGGGACCTAATTAAACTAAAGAGCTTCTGCGCAAGAAAAGAAACTTTCAACAGGGTAAACAGGCAACCTACAGAATGGGAGAAAATATTCACAAACTATGCATCTGACAAAGGTCTAATGTCAAAAAATCTGTAAGGAACTTAAACAATTAAACAAGGAAAAACCAAATAACCCCATTAAAAATCGGCAAAAAACATGAGCAGACACTTCTGAAAAGATGATATACAAGCAGCCAACAAACATATGAAAAAATTCTCATAATCACTAATCATCAGAGTAATGCAAATCAAAACCACAATGAGACATCATCTCACATGAATAAGAATGGCTATTAATAAAAAGTCAAAAAACAGTAATCGCTGGTGATGCTGTGGAGAAATGGAAACTCTTATACACTGTTGGCAGGAATGTCAATTAGTTCAGTCACTGTGGAGAGCAGTTTAGAGATTTCTCAAAGAACTTCGAACAGAACTACCATTTGACCTAGCAATCCCATTACTGGGTATATACCCTGGCATGTTGGCTCACACCTGTAATCCCAGCACTTTGGGAAGCTAAGGCTGGTGGATCACCTGAAGTCAGGAGCTCAAGACCAGCCTGGTCAACATGGTGAAACACCACCTCTACTAAAAATACAAAAATTATCCAGGTGTGGCGGCGGGTGCCTGTAATCCCAGCTACTCGGGAGGCTGAGCCTGGAGAATCACTTGAACCCAGGAGGCAGAAGTTGCAGTGGGCGGAGATTGCGCCACTGCACTCCAGCCTGGGCAACAAGAGTGAAACTCTGTCTCAAAAAGAAAAAGGAAATTGAGAATACAATGACTAAAATTTGAAATAGATAATGTAACCAACTTTTCCGTTATGTCTGGGGTCATTGCTATGGCAACAATAAAAGGGTTCCCTGTTTCCCATCAGTCTTAAGCAAGATCTAGTGGCAACCTAACTGATACTGCTGGCAACTAAAAAGCAAAGGCTAGGCATGGTGGCATATGCCTGTAATCCCAGCACTTTGGGAGGCTGAGGTGGGAGGATCACTTGAGCTTAAGAGTTTGAGACCAGCCTGAGCAATATAGCGAGACTAGAGCCCTACGAAAGTTTTAAAGTTCACTGTGCATGGTGGCAAGGATCTGTGATTCCAGCTCCCACTCAGGAAGCTGAGATGGGAGGATCCCATTAGCCCAGGAGGTCAAGACTGCAGGGAGTCATGATCACACCACTGCATTCCAGCCTTAATGACAGAGTGAGACCCTGTCTCAAAAACAAACAAACAAAAGCCAAAACAGCATGCTAAAAATATTTTCATAGAAGAAAACAGTTGGCCAGGTGCGGTGGCTCACGCCTGTAATCCCAGCACTTTGGGAGGCCGAGGTGGGCGGACAACAAGGTCAGGAGTTCGTGACCAGCCTGGCCAATATGGTGAAACCCCATCTCTACTAAAAATACAAAAATTAGCCGGGTGTGGTGGTGCACACGTGTAGCTCCAGCTACTTGGGAGGCTGAGGCAGAATAATCATTTGAACCCGGAAGGCAGAGGTTGCAGTGAGCTGAGATTGCACCACTGCACTCCAGCCTGGGTGACAGAGTGAGACTCTGTCAAAAAAAAAAAAAAAAGAAAGAAAGAAAAGAAAAGAAAGTTGAAATTATTTGAGGGGTATAATTGTTTTCTTAGCCAGTATGCATGTTTTAAATTTAGGACAATTTATCATTAACTATAGAAATTATAAAGGTAATTAAACCCATATTACTCATGTTCTGAACCAAGAAAGCAGCATATTTGGCATTCTAAATACTTACGAAACATAAAAGACTGCTAGAGCAAGAAGCCAGCCTTGTAATTAAATATGAAGAATCAACTTTTGGTTGTTGATAAGTTGTATCTCATGCTTACTTTCTGTTTCACTGATTTATATTTTTAACTTTATTATTTCCTTCCATTCTTCCTCTTTCTTTCCTTTTTTTGAGACAGGGTCTCGCTCTGTTACTCAGGCTAGAATGCAGTGGTGCAATCTCGGCTCACTGCTGCCTCTGCCTCCTGGGCTCAAGCGATCCTCCCACCCCAGTCTCCTGAGTAGCTGGGACTACAGGTGCATGCCAGCATGCCTGGCTACTTTTTGTAGAGATGGGGTCTCAGTATGTTGCCCAGGCTGGTCTCGAACTTCTGAGCTCAACTGATCCACCCACCTCAGCCTTCCAAAGTGCTGGGAGTACAGGTGTGAGCTATTGCGCCTGGCCTTCCTTCCTTCTTCTTTCTTTAGACTCAATTTTGTTTATTTTTCACCTTTTTGAAATGGATGATTAGATAATCAATTTTCAGCTTTTCTTGTTTTCTATTATAGGTATTTAAGGCTGTACATTTCTATCTAAGCACAGCTTTATATAAATATCATGTTTTGATAAATAATGTTTTCATTATTTTGCAGTCCAGATTTTTAAAAATTTTTATTTTTTGACTGATGCTTTATTTAGAAATATATTGCTTAATTTCTAATGTATGGATGTTTTTGAGTTTTCTTTTTGTTTTTGTTTCTAGTTAATTTATACCATGATCAGAAACCATACTCCGATTCAATTCTTTGAAATTTGTTGAGAATTGCTTCGTGTTCTGTATTTGGTTAATTCATGGGTACTTTATATGATTGTCTCTTCTAGTTATTGGGTGCAGTGTTTTATGTACACCAGTTGGGCCAGGTTTGTAATCACAATGTTCAAATATTCTTGTTTAAAAATTCACAATGTTTAAAAATTCTTGTTTCTTGTCTATTTATTTTTTCAGTTACTGAGGGAATTATGTTAAACTCTCCTACTAAGAATATGAATTCATTTATTTCTATTTCAAAAAAGAGTATGAGTGTTCTAAAATAAAAGGTTTGAGGAGTACTCTCCTACAATAAATTTCTAGATACAGTTTCACTGAATAGAAGGAAATACACCATTGGTGGTTTCTGATACATGATGCCAAATTGCGACAATGTTTTTCAGTTGTGTTCCTGGGCTCCGAATTCTCATGGGGAATGTAATCCAACCTGTACGACTTTTACCAATTTGCCAGCCTGCCTCCCATAATAAATCCAGTGATGGAATGTCTATGGGAAGCATGCTTGGGCTCCTGTTACCTGGACTTCAAAAGATATCTTCTAATATAAAAACTTTTAGAATTGTCAGAAGAGATGGCAGATTGCATATACCCAGGTCTGCCAACCACGGCCCCAACATTCATTACATGGATGATTATGAGCCAGACACGTGCACTTTCTGAGCCTTGCTTCTTGCACCTGGAAATACAGGATGAGGTTGGTAAGAACTTGACAAAATACATTCTAGGTGCTTAAAAAATCATTGCTGGGATTTGTTTTTTTTTGTATTTTCACAATAAATATGAAAACAGTTTTAATTTAATGATTATGAGCAAAAAAGGATGAAAACCAATAGTCAGTTTCTTTGTAAAATTTTCCCCAGCCAGTCTACCACCAAGTGTTTAAATAATTCACTCCTTACAACTGTTGGAGTAGGTGTCACACATCTCTTGATTTCGATAACTCCTGGTGCTATAACTGGCTGTTTACTGTTTTCCCTATCAGGCCATAAACTTCTTGAGAATTTGTACTGTGTCTTGACAACCTGTATCACTACTGCTTTGCATCCAAGAAGCAGGTGAATATTTTTCTGGTTAAGCTCTTGATTAATCAGTACTGCCCCACCATTGACTGAGATCTGTCCATGGTCCTGAAGGTCACGCTGAGACTATCAACTCATTCACAGAAAAGGGAGGCAGTTGATTCTAGCTGACTTGTGCAAAGGTGATCTCCACGTACATTCGTGGAATAAAGTTAGGACAAGTTTTATTGTTTAGTGAAAAGAGAAGGCCACGAATGAGTCATGGCATGCCCACAATCCCACATAAAGTCTGGTTTTATGTTTATCCCATCACTCAACAGTCACTTAGCAAATGCTGTGTTAGGGACAGTGCGGCGGCGGGGTGGGGGCAGAGAAAAAAACAGAAATAATGAATATGTGATTCCTGCATTCAAAATTTCTCACAGTCTGTTGGTATTCTGAAAGTACTAACCTGACTATTACAATGTTCATATTCTTTTTATTTTTTGAGACAGAGTCTTACTCTCTCACCCAGGCTGGAGTGCAGTGGCACAATTATGGTTAACTGCAACCTCCACCTCCTGGGTTCAAGTGATTCTCCTGCCTCAGCCTCCTGAGTAGCTGAGATTACAGGCACATACCACTATGCCCAGCTAATCTTTGTATTTTTAGTAGAGACGGGGTTTCACCATGTTAGCCAGGCTGGTCTTGAACACCTGTCCTCTAGTGATCCACCTTCCTCAGCCTCCCAAAGTGCTGGGATTACAGGCGTGAACCACTGCACCCGGCCTTGTTCATATTCTTGTTTCTCCAATTGTCTGTAGCAATGCCTGTATGTAAAATGTGTTGATTGCTAAGTAATTGTGCTATCAGGAGACCCTGAAAAAATAAGACTATATTGAAGGATAGATAAGAAGAAATAGAAAAATATAAGAGAAAGAGAAAATAGAGGGAGGTTGTAATATGAGAGAAAGGATGTGAAAGTGAAAGAGAGGAAGAAGAGCATATTCAGAGAGAAGGAAATTCTAGGAGAGAAATAGAGGTGAATTATTTGGCTGCAGCCACACGAGCCTCTGTGTGGGCCTTGAATGAGCCACCCCCAGGACCTTTGCACATGCTGTTCCCACTGCCACCCCGGTCTTCACAAGATTCTTCCTGTCTTCACACAGGGCTCTGATCAGAGGTCACCTCTCATGGAAGCGGTCCCTGACTGCTGTCCCCAAAAGCCCTTCAAGCACCCCCTGCATTCCACTCATCATGAGGCTGACTTCTATTTCTCCCTGTTTCTGCCTGTACTTACAGTGGAATATAAACTCATTGAACAATGGTAGAAATAAGAAACTCCTGTTTTGAGATTCTTCTGGTGCCAGGAGATTGTTACTGGAGATGGAAAAGGCCCAAAGGACAAAAATAAAACTATACCTGATTTCCTGTTAATCATCATTCAAAATGTTCACTTCCTGGGGTGGTGTATGCGAAGGAACGAGGAATAAAATGTCAACGGGAAAAGGAGAGTTGGAGGTCTGAGCATAGAAAAGCAGGAGATCAGTGGGTGTTCATGGCAGGGAGAGTGAACAGAGGGGCTGGTCTTGTTTCCAGGAAGTTCTCAGCATCCTTGGAGAGGGGCCACCATGAAGTTAGGGTGAGAGCTGGCAGGATGAGGGCGAGGCTGTTCCTCCCCAGCCACCTGCAGCTGGAGGACTGAGGGATGGAGAAGGCAGAGTCAGAGCTCCACGGGGATGGAGCTTTCCAAGGGAGCCACATGAAGCAGAGTATAAAAAGAGATTCAATTGTGTGCATAAGTACTGATTCTAATGATTGACCATGAAAGGTGACCTAGAGGTAAGGTCAAGATCAGTGGAAGATGGTTGTATGGATGGAGTGTTGATCCCCAAGAGATGAATGGATGTTGGTGTCAGATGGGAAGGAGGGGTCCCCTGGCAGGCAGGAGGTGATACTCCACATGGGATGCTTGAACGGAGGGGATGGTGTGATACTCTTTATTGGTAATGACAAGGTTGTTGGGAAGTGGATGGTTAAGGAAGTTTGGAGAGGAAATTTGGGAGAGAGGAAATCAATGTGGAGATAGTGAAAAGTGGTGGGAGGATCACCTTTGTTAGTGTTCTTCCACCTCAGCATTGTAGAAAATGTGGGCTGGAACGTTCTTTTACGCAGGGTGGAGGAGGCTGTCCTGATTTTCTAGGGCATCTGTCAGCATCCCTGCCTGCTACCCAGGGGATGTCAATAGTTCTCTTCAGTTGCAACCCCAAATGTTTATCCAAACTTGCCAAATGTCTCCTATGGGCAAAATACCCCTCTCTGGGAACCACAGATTACAATACACATAACATTCACCTGGAAATTAGCGGGAAGTAATATTGGTGAGGATGACAGTTCACACCCACAGAGGACTAAGATCACAAAGAGTAAGGGTTTCATGAGGATCTATGCACCAACCCTGTCTGTTATTTTCTGTAATTCTGGTCCATGACATCTGGGACCTTGCTGACTCCACAGGGATGATCCTGCCAGGTCTTGCCTATTCCGAAAGACAGCAGTTTCCTTGAGAGGGGGACTTTCATGTGGAAATGAATCCAGAGCCCACACCCCAACCAGCTCCTCTATGGAGCTGTCACACTCAGGGCCACTGTGACCTGCCCTGTCACCCAGGGCCATAACCATGGATAGCCATGGACTCTGCCCAGAGCCTCTGAAATTATTCCAGGTAGTCAATCCTGAGACTGCTCGTTTTGTCTCTCTTGTTTCCTTCAGAAACCATAAGGAAGGCTCTTTGCCCACATGCTCCCCAATGAGCTTCTGCTTCTTGACGGACACTGGGGCTTCCCCTGTGGCCCCTCTTGGCTTGGCGTGCCCCCTCCTCTTGTCAATGTCACAAGCTATTTTTTTTTTTAGTGACAGTCATTTCCTGCTCTTTTTTTATTTTGTTTTGAGATGGAGGGAGTCTCGCTCTGTTGCCCAGGCTGGAGTGCAATGGCGCGATCTCAGCTCGCTGCAACCTCTGCCTCCTGAGTTCGAACAATTCTCCTGCCTCAGCCTCCCAAGGAGCTGGGATTACAGGCGCCCGCCACCACACCGGCTAATTTTTTGTATTTTTAGTAGAGATGGGGTTTCACCATGTTCGCCAGGCTAGTCTTGAACTCCTGACCTCAAGCGATCCGTCCACCTCAGCCTCCCAAAGTGCTGGGATTACAGGCTTGAGCCACTGTGCCCAGCCCTCCTGTTCTCTTTAATTGTTTTGTGTGAAACTTTGTGATGCGGGGAATTGCTTCCTGCAAGAATTCTTAAATTCCATTTTGTGAGAGTCCTTCAAAACCCAGAGGCATTTTCTCAAACTACGTGTGTGTGTGTGTGTGTGTGTGTGTGTGTGTTTGTGTGTGTGTGTGATTGAAGGGGAATTGGGAGATGACTCTTGAGTCTCAGGTCATTTTCTTGCCTCATATTTACCTTATTAGGACACTCCCTAAACCCAAACGCCTAATCTCAAGGCTAGAGCAAGACAGCAGCCCTGGAATCTCTCCTCTGGGAGGTACCAGCACCCGGCTGCTTGGATGCTCAGAGGCAGGATGGGAGCAGGTGACGGGGGTGTGGGCTTGAGACCAGACAGCCTGGAGACCTCCCCTCTGTGAGCCCACTGTCCTCCTTTGTAAAATGCAGACACTCCTAGGACCTCGCTCACAGCCAGGGCTGCTGGGGATGGCTGTTTACGTTGTACCCTGCACTTAGGGTCCTGTTCAAGGCAAGGGGCAAAATGTGAAACCCCGCCTGCTCTCCACAGCTGTGTCCATGCAGAGCTGAGGGATTATTTTCAGGCATCCCACTGATCTATCCCACTTCCCACAGCCCACCCTGTACATAGGCACAGCCAGTGTAATTTGGGAAAAACTCATTTTAAACAAACAAAAAAATGTCCCAGCCAATACAACATATCCCTTTAAAAAGTACATTATTGTGTTTTTCTTTTCATTTGAAGCAATGTCTATGACATTGCAACATATATATAACTTAATATTTAACATTTTAACCATATTTAATTGTACAGTTCCCATATTAGGTGCTTTCACATTGTTTTACTATGATCTCCGTTGCTCATCTCCAATATTCTTTTCATCTTGAAAAACTGAAACTCTGTACCCACAAACAACAACTCTACTTCTCCCTCACACCCGTCCCTAACATCCACTTTCTTTTTTTCTTCTTTCTTTCTTTCTTTCTTTCTCTCTCTCCCTCCCTCCCTCCCTCCCTCCCTCCCTCCCTCCCTCCCTTCCTTCCTTCCTTCCTTCCTTCCTTCCTTCCTTCCTTCCTTCTTTCTTTCTTTCTTTCTTTCTTTCTTTCTTTCTTTCTTTTTTTTTCTGAGATGGAGTCTGGCTCTGTCACCTAGGCTGGAGTGCAGTGACACAATCTCTGCTCACTGCAACCTCCGCCTCCCGGGTTCAAGTGATTCTCTGCCTCAACCTCCCGTGTAGCTGGGATTAAGGCTCCCGCCACCATGCCTGACTAATTTTTGTATTTTTTTTAGTAGAGACAGGGTTTCACCATGTTGACCAGGCTGGTCTCAAACTCCTGACCTCAGAAGATCCACCCGCTTCAGCCTCCCAAAGTGCTGGGATTACAGACGTGAGCCACTGCGCCCGGCCCACTTTCTACTTTCTGCTCTATTAGCTGGTCAGCATTAGGGACACTATATTATTGGAGTCATAGAGTACGTCTTCTTTTGTGCCTGGCTTGTTTCACTGAGCATAATGTCTCAAGGTTCATCCAGGCTGTAGCATGTGGCAGGATTTCCTTCCTTCATAAGGATGAATAATATCCCATGGTATTGATAGAGGATATTGTGTTTATTCATTCATACTTTGATGGACCCTTGGGTTGCTTCTACTTCTTGCTGTCGTGAATGCTCCTATGAACATGGGTGGACACATATCTGCTCGAGTTCCTGCTTTCGATTATTCTGGGTTTATATCTCAAAGTGGTGTTGATGCATCATATTGTTAGGGAAACAGGAGCATAGGAGAACCAGGGTGACACCATTTTAAAATCTGTCCAAAAAACTAGCAAGGCACATTCCTTGCCAGCCCTCCTCCATGGCCATTAAAATGAGTATAGCTGAGGAAACAGCTTAATCAAGCCTGCAAGGACAAACTCCTATGAGAGTAAAATGTCCAGATACCCCAATACGGCATTATATGCTTTTAAGATGATTATAGCTATGCTTTGATGCATTATGCACCAAAATGCCAAGGATAGCTTTCTTTAAATCAACAAAATAATAAATTTTGTCACGCTGCCAGCCCACCTGCACATACACATAACTTTGCTTAGCTATTACCTAGATAAGACCCCCACATAAGTAAAACTTAAAACAAAGATGAGGCATTCCTCTCTTTGCTTTCTGAGGACGCCCTACTCTGTATCTGAGTCACTTTCAGTAAATGATCTCTTCTTACTGCACTCTGCAACTCACCTGGAAGCCCCTCCTGCAAGAGATCCAAGGACCTTCTCTTGGGGTCTGAATTGATAACTGTTTTCTGGCAACAATATGGTAATTCTACTTTTATTTGTCCAGAAACTATTGCACTGTTTTACAAGGCAGCTGCACCATGTGTCCATCCCACTGTCGAAAACCAAAATTTCCACCAGTTTATTTCCACTGTAATCAGATTCAGGATCGGCTGCTCAATGCTCGAAAGCCAGGCATGGGAGGAAAGGGTTGACAGAAGTAAAGACAGGTTCAATCAGAGAGCCAGAAAACTGAGACAGTGGCAAGCTAACATTCTAAAGCACCATCTTCAATTTTAGAATTCACCATGGGGGTTTTAAAGGGGAAGTTGGTATGGGAGACACGTGGAGTGTGCAGGGTGCAGGTCTGTGTCTGTTCTGATGGCTATCATGGGTTCAATTGGAGAGCCAGAAAACCGAGATGGTGGCAAGCTAGCATTCTAAAGCGCCATCTTCAATTTTAGAATTTACCATGGGGGTTTCAAAAGGAAATTTGCTATGGGAGACATGCGGAGTATGCAGAATGCAGGTCTGTGCCTTTGTTCTGGTGGCTATCATGGGTATCACCCACCCCAAGGCCTGGCTGGCATTATCCTGACTTCAGAGGAAGAGATAAAGGGGTCAGATGGGAGGGAAAGGAAGTGGGTGATTAAAATATATTTTAAAAACGGAGGTCCCTGGCTACACAATGATTGAATTGGCGTTTGTTATCGATTTATGGATCGGGCTGCATCCCATCTAGAAATACAAAGGCATTTTTGCCCTCATGTCAGAACAGTAGGCGCACTTTTTTGTCTTTTGTTTTTCTTTTGAGACGGATTCTCACTCGGTCACCCAAGATGGAGTGCAGTGCTGCGATCTCAGCTCACTGCAACCTCCGCCTCACAGGTTCTAGCAATTCTCCTGCCTCAGCCTCCTGAGTAGCTGGGATTACAGGTGCCCACCACCGCGCCCGCCTAATTTTTTGTATTTTAGTTGAGACGGGGTTTCACCATGTTGCCCAGGCTTGTCTCAAACTCCTGAACTCAGGTGATCCACCTGCCTCGGCCTCCCAAAGTGCTGGGATTACAGGCATGAGCCACCGCACCCGGCTAACAGTTGGCTTTTGTAGGGCTTCTTGAGCAGGAACAAAGAAACAGCACCATACAAAAAGGTGGCTCTTTTAACTTCTGGTTATTTTAGGTTACTTTCCTTTTCAGGGTTAAAGCAGAGGGGCTTCCTTCTCTTGGCCGCTCACGTTACTTGGGTCCTTTTAGATCAGATGCTGTGGATCTCTTGTGTTTTGAAAAAACTGGCCTGTTTAGGGATTTTCCTGTTTTTCCAAGTTTCAGTGTGATGACATGCACTTAACCTGAAAGACTCCATTTTTATTTGGTTTGTGAAGGGCTAGAGAAGGAGCTCAGTCCACAACAACGGTCTCCTATCAACTTTATTTAACCCATTAAGTGCAGAAGGGTTCCGATTTCCCCAAAGGCTGCCAACATCCTTTATTTTCCATTTTATGGAGAGTAGCCATGTTAATAATGTGTGCTGGGTTCTTTTTTTCTTTTCAGTGGAAAAAATCATATTTATTTCATTTTTCAATAGCAATTATTTATTGATGGTGTGTGCGTGTCTGTTGAGCACTGCACAATTTCTCAAACCTTGGGATCAGACTAGACCATGCCACCTGACTTTCGAAACCTTGCTGATTTTCATGTGGTAATTGCTCTTCTTCACAGCAACCATGGATGCCCCAGCATCACAAAGACATGACGTCAGCAAAGGAAATGTAGAGAGACCGAATGTGAAATCTGTGAGCTACTGGAGCTGGTGGTTCACGTGGTGTCAGAGGTGGAATGCTGCTGTGCTTCCCCTAATTTTAACGTATCCAGGGTCCCTCTGTGGACAGCTGAATCTGTGAGGATAGAACAGCAGGAATGCAGTAGGAATTAGTTGGAGGGGGGAGGTAATGGAAGAGCTGATCTGGTTGCTAAGCAGCTCAGAATCTCTGGAGATGAATCATAATGGAATTAGAGTGAGAGCAGACAGTGCGGAAGGGGCTACTCTGCTCCAGCTAAATGCAGCTGCAGAGAATAAGTGATGTGGATGTTCCACAGTCTCCCCTTTCCTTTCCTCTCTCTTCCCCTCCCCTCCCCTCCCCTCCCCTGCCTTTCCTTTCCTTTCCCTTCCTTTCCCTTCCCTTCCCTTCCCTTCCCTCCCCTCCCCTCCCCTCCCCTCCCTTCCCTTCCCTTTCCTTCTTTTCTTTTCTTTCTTTCTTTCTTTTTCTTTTCTTTTTTTTTTTTTTGAGACAGAGTCTTGCTCTGTTGACCAGGCTGGAGTGCAGTGGCACAATCTTGGCTCACTGCGACCTCCGCCTCCAGGCTCAAGTGATTCTTCTGCCTCAGTCTCCCGAGTAGCTGGGACTACAGGCACCCGCCACCACGCCCGGCTAATTTTTGTATTTTTAGTAGAGACAGGGTTTCACCATATTGGCCAGGCTGGTCTCAAACTCCTGACCTCAAATGATCTGCCTGCCTTGGCCTCCCAAAGTGCTGGGATAACAGGCATGAGCCACCGCATCCAGCCCCAAGTTTCTTTACTTAATAAGTTCTCATTTGTTTATTCTGATGGTCTTCATTTGTAACCGTACATCCATTGCCTGTATATATATTTGGCCAACAATCCCGTAATGCAGTTCAGGATCTGTGGGAAAAATCAAGACGTTTTCAGGGGGTCCACAATTTCTAGACTATTTTTTTAAGAACATTAACATTTTATTTGCTTATTTTCTTCTCTTTTTCTCCGCATGATGTGATATTATAAATATTTGAAGTAAGAAGCATATTGGAAAATCCATTTCTCTTCCATTAAGGAGGAAATTAAAAGAGTTTGCAAAAACTTCAAACAATATCACCTTTATTACTAAGTTTTTGTTTGGAAAATATAATTATTGTTCACAAAATGTGAGCTATGTTAATATACAATAGATTTGTTGTTGTTGTCATTAAGCTTAAAATGTAACGTTTTCTCTGACTTTCTAACATGATCTATATGAGATCATGTTATGTTTTATTTATATCTTATACGAAGAAATATCCTTTGGGAGTTTCCCAATAATTTTAAGAGGGTAAAGGGGTTTGAGATGACAAACTTTGAGAATTACTGTCCTGGGTTAAATTCCTGGGTTCCGTTTTGCTGGATTGAAAGACACACACACTTAATGTTTCTGAGACATGATACCACATTGCTATGATGTTCCACAGCTGTTTCTCTGGCTCTATTTTCTCACGGGAAATGTAACCCAGGTCTGTCGGACTCTTACCAATTTTCCAGTCTGCCTCCTCTCATAAATTCAGTGAAGGAATTTCTTTTCTTTCTTTCTTTCTTTCTTTCTTTCTTTCTTTCTTTCTTTCTTTCTTTCTTTCTTTCTTTCCTCTCTTTCTTTCTTTTTTCTTTCTTTTTCTTTCTCTCTCTCTTTCTTTCTTTCTTTTTCCTTCCTTCTTTCCTTTCTCTCTTTCTTTCTTTCTTTCTTCTTTTTCTTTTTTTTTTCTTTTTCAGAATCTCTCTCTGTCACCCAGGCTGGAGTGCAGTGGTGCAATCTCGGCTCACTGCAAGCTCTGCCTCCTGGGTTCACGCCATTCTCCTGCCTCAGCCTCCTGAGTAGCTGGGACTACAAGCGCCTGCCACCACTTCTGGCTAATTTTTATATTTTTAGTAGAGACGGGGTTTCACCGTGTTAGCCAGGGTGGTCTCGATCTCCTGATGTCGTGATCTGCCCACCTCAGCTTCCCAGCGTGCTGAGATTATAGGTGTGAGCCACCGCACCTGGCCCAGTGAAGGAATTTCTATGGGAAGCACGCGTGGCCTCCAGTTACATGGATGTTCAGAGATCTCCCCTCATGTGGGGTAAGATTAGATATCTCAGAAGATAATGTTCAAGGTATAGTCTTCAGTTTATAAACCCCAGTCCCGACATGGGGTGTCGTGGGCCAGACATGTGCCCCTTCTGAACCTCATTTCCTTTACCTGTAAGTGGAGGATGGGTTGGGTAAAAACTCAACAAAATGGCCAACACATTATAGGCATTTAATACATTATGACTAGGTTTTTCTGCATTTTTACACTAAATAGGAATAAGAGTTTTAATTTAATAATTATGAGCAAAAGAGGATGAGAACAAATACAGAGTCAGTGTCTGTAAAATTTCTCTCAATAGGCCGGGCGTGGTGGTTCATGCCTGTAATCCCAGCTACTCGGGAGGCTGAGGCAGGAGAATCACTGGAACTCGAGAGAAGGAGGCTGCAGTGAGCCGAGGTTGTGCCACTGCACTCCAGCCTGTGTAACAGAGAGAGACTCCATCTCAAAGAAAAAAAAAAAAAAAGGAATGGATATAGAAGAAAAGGAAAAAAGAAAAAATATAGAAAAGAACATAGGGAAACTCATAATTTGGGATAATAAGCATAATAAAGTCAAAGTCAGGAAGAAGAATGTGATTCTAGGAGACAAAGAGAGAGAGGCAAATTATTTGGCACCAGGCCTCTGTGTTTCCCTTAAATGAGCCACCCCAGGCCCTTTGCACGTATTGCTCCTTCTGCCATCACTGGGTCTTCATGTGGTGCCTTCCTGTCTCCATTCAGGACTCTGACCAGAGGTCACCTCTCAGGGATGCCTTCCCTGATTCCTGTCCCCAGAAGCTTGTCATGCACCTCTGCCTTCCAACCATCATGAGGTCGATTTTTTAATTTCTTCTATGTATATAAAAAAACCAGGATACATGTGCAGAATGTGCGGGTTTGTTACATAGGTATACATGTGCCATGGTGGTTTGCTACACCTATTGACCTGTCCTCTAAATTCCCTCCCCTCACTGCCTACCCCCAGCAGGCCCTGCTGTGTGTTGTTCCCCTCTCTGTGTCCATATGTGCTCATTGCTGAACTCCCACTTATGAGTGAGAACATGTGTTGTTTGGTTTTCTGTTCCTGTGTTAGTTTGCTGAGGATGATGGCTTCCAGCTTCATCCATGTCCCTGCAAATGACATGATTTAATTCCTTTTTATGGCTGCACAGTAGTCCATGATGTATATGTACCACATTTTCTTTATCTAGTCTACCATTGATGGGCATTTGTGTTGGTTCCATACCTTTGCTATTCTAAATAGTGCTGTGATAAACATACGTGTGCATGTGTCTTTATAGCAGAATGATTTATATTCCTTTGGGTATATACCCAGTAATGGGATTGCTGGGTCAAATGGTATTTCTGGTTCTAGATCCTTGAGGAATCACCATACCATCTTCCACAATGATTGAGCTAATTTACATTCCCATCAACAGTGTAAAAGCGTTCCCATTTCTCCACAGCCTCGCCAGCATCTATTGTTTCCTGACTTTTTAATAATCGCCATTCATACAGAATCAAAGAAGACCCCGTATAGCCAAGACAATCCTAAGCAAAAAGAATAAAGCTGGAGGCATCACGCTACCTGACTTCAAACTATACTACAAGGCTACAGTAACCAAAGCAGCATGGTACTGATACCAAGACAGACATATAGACCAATGGAGCAGAACAGAGACCTCACAAATAACACCACACATCTACAACCATCTGATCTTCGACAAACCTACCAAAAACAAGCAATGGGGAAAGGATCTCCTATTCAGTAAATGATATTTGGAAAACTGGATAGCCATATGCAGAAAACGGAAACTGGATCCCTTCTTTACACCTTATACAAAAATTAACTCAAGGTGGATTGAAGACTTAAATGTAAAACTGAAAACCATAAAAACCCTAGAAGAAAATCTAGGCAATACCACTCAGGACACAGGCATTGACAAAGACTTCATGACAAAAATGCCAAAAGCAATTGCAACAAAGGCCAAAATTGACAAATGGGATCTAATTAAACTAAAGAGCTTCTGCACAGCAAAAGAAACTATCATCAGAGTGAATAGGCAACCTACAGAATGGGAGAAAATTTTTGCAATCTACCCATCTGACAAAGATCTGATATCTAGAATTTACAAGGAACTTAAGCAAATTTACAAGAAAAAAAAAAATCCCATCAAAAATTGGGCAAAGGATATGAACAGACACTTCTCAAAAGAAGACATGTACATGGCCAACAAACATATGAAAAAAACCTCAACATCACTGATCACCAGAGAAATGCGAATCAAAACGACAATGAGATACCATCTCACGCCAGTCAGAGAGGCTGTCTTTTTTGGTTTACTTCCTGTTTTTTGCCTCTCTCTCTAGTGGAAAATAAGCTCCTTTGAGGATGGTAGAAATAATGAACCCCTGGTTTGCATTACTGATTGTGCCAGAAGATTGTTACTGTGAATGAAAAGCTCCAAAGGACAAAAATAGATTCATACCTGATTTCCTGCTCATTATCATGAAAAATGTTCATTTCTCATGCTGCTTATACCAAGGAAATAGGCATAAAGTAACAACGCACACAAAAGAGTTGGAGGTTTGAATATAGAAAAGCAGTCATGCAGTAGGTATTCACTGGACACAAAGTGAATGGAGAAGCTGGTCCTATTTCCAGGCAGTGCTCAGTGCCCTTAAGGATGAGTCACCACAAGGTTAGAGTGAGAACAGGCAGTGGGGCAGGGTCTGTTCCTCCCCAGCCACGTGTACCTGCAGGAGTGAGGATGAGGAATGACATGGAGGGAGTCATGGCTCATCAGGGATGAGAGTTTCCAAGAGAATCACATGAAGCAGAGTACGAAAAGGAGATTTGAGTTTGTGCAGAAGAAACTGGTTCTAACAATCAACCATAGACAGTGACCTGAAGGTGGGATGAAGATTAGCGGGAAATGGGTGAATCAATACTATGTTTTTCCTAAAGAAAAGGAAAATTGGCATCAGGTGAGCAGAAGTCACCTGGAACATAGGCAGTGATGTTGCAGATGGAGGCTTGAGCTGAGGAGATGGGCTGACAGCCTCTGCTGGTAACAACAAGGCTGATGGCAATTGATGGCTAATGGAGTTTAGATAGGAAATTTGGGAGAGAGGAGATCCATTTTCAGATAGTGAAGTGTTGGGAGGGTCATCTATGTTAGTGTTCCTCCACATCAGCACTATTGAAAATTTGGGCTTGAAAGTTCTTTTTTTATAGGGTGGGGAAGCCTGTCCTGTTTTTGTAAGATATTGATCAATAGGATGCCGTCTGCTACCCAGCTGATGCCTACAGCCCTCCTCCAGTTGTGAAAGCCAAACATGTTTCCAAAAATTGGCAGATGTCTCCTCATGGCAAAATATTCCCTGGTGGAGAACCACAGATATTAACGTGTAGGATATTCCCCAGGATTATAGAGGAAAGTGATGTTGGCGAGGACAACAGTCCACATCCACAGAGAATTGAGATCTCACAGAAATAGGGGCTTTTCATGAGGCTATATGTACCAACGTTGCCTGTTATTTTCTGTAATTCTGATGGGTCACATCTTGGACCTTGTTGACCCTGGAGGGATGATCCTGCTGGGTCTTGTCAATTCCTGGAGATAGTAAACAGCTCCCTTGAAGGGCAGCCTTTCATGTGGAAACCAATCCAGATCCCATTCCCCAATCATCTCCTCTATGGAGCGTTCACACTCAGGGCCACGAATCACTCAGCTGCCCTAATCACCCCAGGACCAGGCATCAGACAGCTCAGGGACAACCCCTATTCCCAGAGCCACTGAAATTCTTCAGAGAAGCCAATCTTGTACCTGCTCGTTTACCCCCACTTGTTCTTTTCCTTGGAAACCATAATTAAGGCTCTTCACTCACAAGTCCTTCCATCCCCTTCATCTTGCCGGATACTTGTCCTTCCTGTGTGGCTACCTGGTGTGGTGTTCCCCTCCTCTTGGGAATGTGAGCAAACAGCTATATTTGCAGTAACAACTTGCCCCTCAGTCTGTTTTACCATTGTGTGTGAAACTTGGTAATTTCTGGTCTTGATTCATGCAATTATGAGCCTCATTTTGTGGGAGTCTATTGAGCACCCTGATGCATCTCCTCGTCGTGTGTGTGTGTGTGTGTGTGTGTGTGTGTGTGTGTGGTTGAAGGGGAGTTTGGGAGACATGCCATTCTCAAGCAAATTGGAGACGCAGACCACTTTCCCTGCCCCTTATCTACGTTATTAGAATCTTGCCCAACCCTAAATGCCCAATCCCAAAGATGGAGCAAGACAGGGGCCCTGGACTCCCTCTTCTGGGAGGGGCCAGGGCACTTTTCTTTGGATGCTCAGACATGGGATGGGAGCAGGTGATGGAGGCGTGGGCTCGGGACCAGAGAGCTTGGAGAATTCCCTCTCTGAGCCCAGTATTTTCCGCCGTAAAATGCAGGCACTCGTAGGTCTCGCTCACAACCAGGGCTGTGGGGATGGCCATGCGTATGTTCCTCAGCATTGAGGCTTCTGTCCAAGAAGCTGAGGGGAGGTGAAATCCAGCCTGCACTCTTTCCAAGTTGTGCCTAGTTCGAGGATGAATAATCCAACCAGCGCCACTCCCTCATTGATCTCTGCAAAGCCCCTTAGCCCACCATGGCCTTGGGTTCACTCATGAAATTTGAGAAACAAATTAGTTCAAGGAACAAGAGAGCAAATAAATAGTGACACAGCCATTTTCAGGATCTCATTTTTTTTCCTGTTTCTTCTCACATGAGGCAATGGTAATGCTACTGTAAAGTGCCTTTGCCATCACTAGGTGGCACTCTTGAAGCACTAGAAAGCATACAGAGGTTTAACTTTTTATCTTTTCATTTTTAATTGTGGCAAAATACACAGAACATAAAATTTACCATATAATCCATTTTTAACTAATATTAATTGAAAAACAAAGGCTGGCAAGTTTAATTTTTTTTTTGAGACGAAGTCTCGCTTTCTTGCCCAGGCTGGAGTGCAGTGGCGTGATCTCGGCTCACTGCAAGCTCCACCTCCCGGGTTCAAGCGATTCTCCTACCTCAGCCTCCTGAGTAGCTGGGATTACAGGCCTGCACTACCACGCCTGGCTAATTTTTGTATTTTTAGTAGAGACGGGGTTTTACCGTGTTGACCAGGCTGGTCTCAAACTGTTGACCTCAGGTGATCACCTGCCTCAGCCTCCCGAGGTGCTGAAATTACAAACGTGATCCACCACGCCCATCCTCTAATTTTTTTTTTTTTTTTTTTTGAGACAGTCTCGCTCTGTCGCCCAGGCTGGAGTGCAGTGGCGCGATCTCGGCTCACTGCAAGCTCCGCCTCCCGGGTTCACGCCATTCTCCTGCCTCAGCCTCCCGAGTAGCTGGGACTACAGGCGCCCGCCACCATACCTGGCTAATTTTTTGTATTTTTAGTAGAGACGGGGTTTCACCGTGTTAGCCAGGATGGTCTCGATCTCCTGACCTCGTGATCCGCCTGCCTCTGCCTCCCAAAGTGCTGGGATTACAGGCGTGAGCCACCACGCCTGGCCTAAAAATTTTTTTAATTGTAAAAAATGATATAGGCCAGGTGCAGTGGCTCAAGCTTGTAATCCCAGCACTTTGGGAGGCTGAGGTAGGAGCATCTTGTGAGCCCAGGAATTTGAGACCAACCTGGGCAACATGGCAAAACCTTGTCTCTACAAAAAATAAAAATAAATTAGCTGGGCATGGTGGTGCAGGCCTGTAATCCCAGATACTCAGGAGGCTGAGATGGAAGGATGGCCTGAGGTCTGCAGTGAGCCGTCATCGTGCTGCTGCACTCCAACCTGGGTGACAGAGCAAGTTCTTTTCTTAAAGAATGGTGTAAATTATTACATAGTTTAACATTGGTATTTTCATCATCTTTTAAGTGTGCAGTTTGTTGGCTTCCATTACATTCGGGTTATTTGCAAACATCACTACCTTCCATGCCCAGAACAGTCTTCGTCTTGCAAAACTGGAATTCTGAGCCAATTGTACACGAGCTCCGCATTTCTCCTCTCTAAGCCCCCATGAACCACCATTCTACTTTCTGTGTCTATGAATTAGGCTAGTCTGGGGCCTGACCTAAGTGGAATCATGCAACAGTTGTCCCTCTGGAGCTGACTTATTCCACTTGGCATCACGTCCTCAGGGTTCCTCTGTGTTGTAGCATGTGTCTGGGTTTCCTTTCTTTCTAAGGCTCAGTAATATTCCATTGTGTGTGAACACTACAGCTTGTTTACCAATATCCACTCATCCTTTGGTGGACACTTGTGGTTTTCTACCTTTGACTATTATGAATAATGCATCGTGTCACATTTCCAGCAACAAGGCAGAAGGTTCCTACTTTTCCAAAGCCTGCCAGCACTTGTTATTTTCAGGCTGGGTGTGGTGGCTCATGCCTGTAATCCCAGCACTTTGGGATGCTGAGTTGGGCAGATGACCTGAGGTCAGGAGTTCGAGAGCAGCCTGGACAACATGGTGAAAACATGTCTCTACTAAAAATACAAAAATTAGCCAGAAATCTCTTGGCCCCTGGAAGCGGAGGTTGCAGTGAGCCGAGATCATGCCACTGCACTCCAGCCTGGGCAACAGAGTGAGACTCCATCTCAAAACAAACAAACAAAAAACCATTTGTTATTTTCTGTTTTACGGATCATAGCAATGTTAATAAATGTGTGGTGGTTTCTCCTTTCTCTTAAAAATAATTTTTCTTTTCAAACAAAAACTATTTTATTTAGAAAAGCCATGTTGAATCATGGCCCAGCTTGGAAAGTTATTTATTTCTTAAAATTAATTAATTTTTATTAAAACTTTTTAAAAATGTAGATACAGGCTTGTTACAAGGACATCTTGCCTGATGTGGAGTTTGGCTTCTAATGGCCCCGTGGCCCGAGTAGTGAACATGGTGTGAGACAGGTGGTACCTTCTCTTCCGGTGTTGACAGTGTCCACTGTTCTCATATCCATGTGCCTGTGTACCCAGTGACAGGTGGTACCCTCCCTTCCGGTGTTGACAGTGTCCACTGTTCTCATATCCGTGTGCCTGTGTACCCAATGTTTAGCTCCCACTTATAATGGAGAATGCATGGTAAAAATCATTCTTTATTCTTCAATCATGGCAATTCCTTCATCATGGGACACACGTGCCTGTTGGGGACTGCAAACCTCTCACCCCTTGGCTTCAGCCTGGACTGCACCACTCTCATTTCCTTATCTGTGTTAATTTTCGGGTGGTGATTGCTTCTCTTCACAGCAGCCACTGACACCCCAGCATCACAGAGATGTGATGTCAGCAAAGGAAATGTTGAAACTGTGAACCCCTGGAGCTGGTAGGTTCTGTGGTGTCAGATTTCGAATACAGCTGTATTCGATGCCTTCAATGTTAAGGTACCCAGGATCTCTCTGCAGAGATCGTCACAGCGGTGAGGACAGAACAGCAGGAATGCAGTAGGTGTTCACTGCAGGGGAGAGAATGGAGGAGCTGGTCTGATTGGCAGGCAACGCTCAGTGTCCTTGGAGATGAGTCACCATGGAAACAGAGTGGGAACAGGCAGTGGGGAGGGGCTGTTCCTCCCCAGCCAAATGCAGCTGCAGAGAAGAAGGAAAGTGATGTGGGGCTGGCGCGGTGGCTCAGGCCTGTAATCCCAGCACTTTGGGAGGCCGAGGCGGGTGGATCACTTGAGGTCAGGAATTCAAGACCAGCCTGGCCAACATGGCGAAACCCCGTCTCTACTAAAAATACAAAATTATACAAAATACAAAAATACAAAAAATACAAAAATTAGCTGGGCATGGTGATGCATGCCTGTAATCCCAGCTACTTGGAGGCTGAGGCAGGAGAATCACTTGAACCCGAGAGGTGGAGGTTGCAGTGAGCAGTGAGCCGAGATTGCACCATTGCACTCCAGCCTGCTTAATTCAAAGTGAAACTCCATCTCAAAAAAAAAAAAAAAAAAAGAGAGAAAGAAAAAAAGGAAAGTGATGTGGATGTCCGGTAGTTTCTTTCATGGATAACCTCTCATTTGTATGTTCAGATGATCTTATAATTTCATATCCACTATTTGAATATATCTTACATCAATGTTTTCCCAAAAGGTAGTTCAAGGACCTTGTGAAAATCAAGACCATTTGAAAGAGTTCCCAAGTTCTATATGTTCTTAAGAACACTGTTTTATTTGCCTTTTTCTTTCTCATTTTCTCTTCACGATGTAATATTGTGTGTTTGAATTAATTAGCTGAAATGAGAATTAGGCTGCTTTCTATTAAGAAACGTTTTCTTTTTGTAGAGACAAAGTCTTGCCTTTGGCGCCCAGGCTAGAGTACAGTGGTGCAATCATAGCTCACTGAAACTTCAAACTCCTTGGCTCAAGGAATTCTCCCACCATAGCTTCCAGAGTAGCCAGGACTACAGGCACACGCCATTCAACTGGACTAATCAAAAAATTTTTTTTTGTAGAGGGGGAGTCTCACTATGTTGACCACGCTGGTCTTGAACTTCTGGCCTCAAGTAGTCCTTCTGCCTTGGCCTCCCAGCATGCTTTGATGACAGGCATGAACCACAGCACCTGGTTATTAAGAAGAGTATTGGCTGGGAGGAGTGGCTCATGCCTGTAATCCCAGCACTTTGGAAGGCCGAGGCAGGCGGATCACAAGGTCAAGAGATCAAGACCATCCTGGCCAACATGGTGAAACCCCGTCTCTACTAAAATTAGAAAAATTAGCTGGATGTGGTGGTGCACACCTGTAATCCCAGCTACTTGGGAGGCTGAGGCAGGAAAATCGCTTGAACCTGGGAGGCAGAGGTTGCAGTGAGCCGAGATCACGCCACTGCACTCCAGCCTGGGTGACAGAGTGAGACTCCGTCTCAAAATAAAAAACAACAACAACAAAAAAAGAAGAGTATTAAAGGGATTTATAAAAAAGTGAAACAGTGCTCCCTTTATAACTAATTTTTTGTTTGGAAAAAGTAATTATTGTTGATAAAATGTGGGTTCTGTTAATATATGATACGGTTGTTACTTTTTTATGTTTTAAATTTAAAAATTTCTCAGCTTCAGTTTATAATATGGTAAATACTCCTAGATATAAACCATGCAAAGAAAAATTCTTTAGAGATTCTCAGTTATCTTGATAAGTATATAGGCCTTCTGACTTTTAAAAGTTTGAGAAATACTATTTTAGGCTAAATTTCTAGGTATAATTTTACGGGGTTGAAGAAGACACATGCTTAATGTGTCTGATCCATGATGCCAAATTGCTCTGAAAGTATAGAGCTGTTTTCTGGCTCTAAATTCTCATGGGGAATGTGATTTATATGTGTCAGGCTTATTGATTTGCCAAGCCGCCTACCATTATAAACCCAGTGGGGGGATTTCTCCAGGAAGTATGCTCTGACTCTCATTACCCAGGCTTTCAGAGATCTCTCTTATATAAGTTTAGAATTCCCAGAAGAGAAGGTGGAATGTAGATTCTCAAGTTTATAAATCCCAGGCCAACATTCATTACTGGGTGATCATGGGCCAGACACCTGCCTCTTTTGAGCCTCACTGCCTTTGCCTGTAAATGAGGATTGGGGGTGTATAAGGATTTGGCACAATGCCCAATACATTGTACAAATTCAATAAATAATAGTTTTACATTTTGCATTTCTACCATAAATAAGAAATACAGTAGTAATTTAATGATATGAGCAAATGATAGAAAGAATAGAGAGGCATTTTCTTTGTGAAAATTTCTCCAACAACTGTATCCACAATGGTTAAAGCTCTTCTCTCCCCAATACTGTTATGATACGTGTGCCACTTCTCCTGTTCCTTGTCTCTCTTGGTGATATAACTGTTTACCCATTTCCTTCACCAGGCCATGAACTCTTAGTGTTCGGGTTGTGTCTCTAAAACCTGTATCAATAGCACTTTGAACTTAGAAAGCAGGTAAATAGTTTCCTGGCTTAGCCCTTGATTTAAGAATCAGGGCAGAGGCTGGGCGTGGTGGCTCACGGCTGCAATCCCAGCACTTTGGGAGGCCGAGGCGGGCGGATCACGAGGTCAAGAGATGAAGACCAGCCTGGCCAACATGGTGATACCCCGTCTCTACTAAAAATACAAAATACCGGGCATGGTGGCACACACCTGCAATCCCAGCTACTCGGGAGGCTGAGGCAGGAGAATCGCTTGAACCCGGGGGCAGAGATTGCAGTCAGCCAAGATCGTGCCACTGCACTCCAGCCTGGGTGACAGAGTGAGACTCCGTCTCAAAAAAAAAAAAAAAAAAAAAAAAAAAAAAAAAAAAGAGGCTATGGTGAGCCAAGGTGACACCACTGCACTCTAGCCTGGGTGATAGGGTGAAACTCCATCTTAAAAAAAAAATCAAACTGTATTGAAGGATGGGTAAGAAGAAAGAGGAAAGGGGAAAATGAAGGAGAAACGGGGAAAATGAAGGAGAAAGAGAGAAAATAGGTAGTTTGGGATATGGAAGGATGAAGAGAAAGCAGAGAGGGAAGAGAGGGCATTCAGACCAAAGGAGGTTCTAAGGGAGAAATAGAGGCAAAATGTTTAGCTCCAGCCACATGGTTATATCTTCTACCCTGGAATTAATCAGCCTCAGGACCTTTTCATGTGCAGCTCTTTCCATCACCCTAGGTCTTAATGTTGCTTTTCTCTGACTCCAGTTAAGGTTTTGATAAAAGTTAACCACCCAAGAAAGTCCCCCCTATACTTCTATTTCCTGGTGCTTCTTTCCTTCCTTCCTTCCTTCCTTCTTTCCTTCCTTCCTTCCTTCCTCTCTCTCTCTCTTTCTTTCTTTCTGTGTTTTTTTTGGAGTCTCGCTGTGTCACCAGGCTGGAGTGCAGTGGTGCGATCTTGGCTCACTGCAACCTCCACCTCCTGGGTTCAAGTGATTCTCCTGCCTCAGCCTCCCGAGTAGCTGGGGTTACAGGCGTGCGCCACCATGCCCGGCTAATTTTTTTTTGTATTTTAGTAGAGACAGGGCTTCACCATGTTGGCCAGGCTAGTCTCGAACTCCTGACCTTGTGATCCATCCGCCTCGGCCTCCCAAAGTGCTGGGATTACAGACATGAGCCACCGCGCCTGGCTGCAGGTGCTTCTTTTATTTGCTTGCTGTTCACTGCTTTCGATCCACTGGAATGTAAACTTCATGGATAATGGCTGAAAATGAACCTAGCATTGTGAGTTTCTGCTAGTTTCAGGTTTGTTACTGGGAATAGAATAAGTCCAATGAGCAACAATAATAACTATATCTCATTTTCTTTTGAGACATCATGAAAATATTCACTCTGTGATGCTACTTATATTTGGGAAATAGAAATCAAGTGAAAATGGGGATGACAGGCTTGGAAGTTTAAGGATAGAAAAGCTGGCATGCAGCAAGCATTCATTGGAGGGAGATTGAATGGAGAAAGTGGTCTGGTGTTCAGGAAGCCCTTGGCATTCTTGGTAGTGAGTCTCCATGAAAGCAGAGTGAGAACAGGAGGTGGCCGAGGGTCTGTTACTCCTCAGCTATGTCCAGCTGCATGAGTGAAGGATGGAGCAGGGAGATTCATAGTCCAGCAAGCATTTATTTTTCTAAGAGACTAACAAAAAGTAGAATATGAAAAATTGCTTCATATGTGTGCATAAAAATTTTATTTTAATCAGAGATCATAGAAGGTGACCTTGAGGTGAAAGTTAAGATTAATGAAAAATGGGCAAGTCAATGGAGCATTAGTCCCCAATGAATGAAGTGATGTTGGCATCTGGTGAGGAGAAGTTACCTGAAATGTAGGAAGTAATGTTGGAGATGGGGTGCTTTAGGTAAATGGATGGAGGGGTTTGTGTTATTGGTAATGAGAAGGCTAATGGGAATGGATTGCTAAGAGGCACTGGACAGAAGCATTGGAGAAGAGGAGGCCAATATATTGATAGTCAAGAGGTTGGGAGAACCATTCATATTAGGTATTATCTACCTTAGCAACATAGAAAATTTGAGCTGGATAATTCTTTATGTCAGGGGGGTTCTGTTCTGACATTATAGGATGAGGAACAGCATCCCTGACTACTATCCACCAAAAAGATCATTCATCATAATCAATTGGGATATTCCACGGATGCAAGTATGTTTCATCATATGTAAGTCAATAAATATGATACATCATATCAATAGAATGAAGGACAAAAATCATGTAATAATTTCAATAGATGCAAAAAAGCATTTCACGAAATTTAATATCCTTTCAGAATAAAAATTCTCAGCAAACTAGGTGTGGAAAGAATGTACTCAATATAATAAAGACCATATATGGCAAACCCACAGCTAATGTCATGCTTAATGAGAAAATGTTGAAAGCCTTTTCTCTAAGATCTGGGACAAGAACAAGTATGCCTATTCCCACCACTTCTATTGAGTATAGTACTGCAGATTCTATCCAGAGTAATTAGGCAAGAGAAAGAAATGAAGGCATCCAAGTTGGAAAGAAAGAAATTAAATTGTACCTGTTTAGAGTGACTTGACCTTATATATAGAAAATCTTAAAAGTTCCATTAAAAAGTGTTATAACTAATAAATTCAGTAAAGTTGTAAGATACAAAATCAACATGTAAAAAGTAGTAGCATCTCTATACACTAATGGTAAAATATCTGAAAAGGAAATTAAGAAAGCAGTTTCATTTACAATAAGCTTCAATAAAATAAAATTCTTAGGAATGAATTAAACTTAGATGGTGAACGATCACTACACTGAAAACTATAAAACCCTGAGGAAAGAAATTGAAGAAGATACAAATAAATGGAAAAATATCTTGTGTTTATAGATCAGAATAATGAATAGTGTTAAAATGTCCATACTACTGAAAGTGGTTCAATGCAACCTCTCTAAAATCAAAAATGGCATTCCTCATAGAAATAAAAAACTGCATATTCTCACTCATAGGGGGGAATTGAACAATGAGAACACATGGACACAGGAAGGGGAACATCACACTCTGGGGACTGTTGTGGGGTGGGGGGAGGGGGGAGGGATAGCACTGGGAGATATACCTAATGCTAGATGACGAGTTAGTGGGTGCAGCGCACCAGCATGGCACATGTATACATATGTAACTAACCTGCACAATGCGCACATGTACCCTAAAACCTAAAGTATAATAATAATAATAATAAAAGAAATAGAAAACAATCCTGAAATTCATATGAAACCATTAAAGACCCAGAGAAGCCAAAGCAATCTTAAGCAAAAAGAATAGAGCTGGAGGTCTCACACTACCTGACTTCAAAATATACCACAAAGCTATAGGAACTAAAACAGGATGATTCTGTCATAAAAATACACACATAGACAAATGTGACAGAATAAAAATCCCAGAAATAAATCCACACATTCACAGCCAACTGTTTTTTACTTTTGACAAAGATACCAAGAACACGTAATAAGGAAAGGACAATCTCTTCAACATATTGTGTTGGGAAAACTGGATATTTATATACAAAGGAATGAAGTTAGACCCTTAACTCACCTTACATACAAAAATCAACTCGAGATGAATTAAAGACATAGAGGGAAGCCTCAAAACTATAAAACTAATAGACGAATACATAAGGGAATAACCCCATGAAATATAAAGGAAACGTCATTTGTCTGGGCAATGACTTTTTGGATATAACCTCAAAAGTACTGGCAAGAAAAGCAAAAATAGCCAAATGGGATTGCATCAAACTAAAATGATTCTGCACAGCAAAGAAAACAATCAACAGAGTGAAGAGACACTGCACAATGAGAGAAAATATTTGCAAACTATATATATCTGTTGAGGGGCCAACTCACACTCACACTCCTCATCCATGCTGATTTCAGGTGGTGATCTCTTCTCTTCACAGCAACCACTGCCAATCCAGTATCACAAAGGTAGGATGTTAGCAAAAGTAATGTAGAGAGAGCTAATGTTGAGTCTGTGAACTGCTGGAGCTGGTAGTTCATGGTGTGTCAGATGTGGAAAATTGCTGTTCTTCCCTTAAATTTAAAGCATGGAGATACCCCAGCAGACAGTTGCAGCTGTGAGGATAGAACAGTAGGAATGCAGTAGGTTTTCACTGCAGGGTGAGAGAAGGAAGGAGCTGGTCCTGTTTCCAGGCAGCTGTCAGCATCCTTGGAGATGAGTCGCCATGAGATTAGAGTGAAAACAGGCAATGGGAGAGGAGCTTTTTCTCCCCAGCCATGTGCAGCCACAGGAGTGAGGGACAGAGCAGAAAAGGATCAGAGTCCAGCAGGGATGGGATTTTCCACAAGAATTGCATGGAGAATATAAAAAAGAGATTTGCGTGTGTGCAGAAGGAATTGATTCTGAGGATTAGCCATGGAAGGTGGCCGGGTGTGAAGGTGAATCTCAGTGTAAAATGGTAGAATTCCTGGAGTGCTGGTCACCAAGGAACGGGGGTACATTGGCGTCAGGTGGGGAAGGGGTCGCCTGGAAGTCAGGGAGATGATGTAGGAGATGGGATGCTGATCTGATGGGATAAAGTGATTTTGGTTATTGGTAATGACAAGTTCAATGGGAGTGGAAGGCTGAGGGAGGATTGGAGAAGAGGTCAATATGTGGATCGTCAAGAGGGTTTGGAGGAGCATTATAATGGGTTTTTCCATCTTGGCGGTGTGGAATGTTTGGATTGGATAACGTGTCGTGTGGGGACAGGGACTTCCTGCGCATTGGAGGATGTTGAACTGTGTTCCTGGCTTCACAGGACCCTTTCAGAGGTGAAAATTAAAAATGTCTCTAGACATCGACAAGTGTCTCCAGTGAGCAAAATCACCCTGGCTCGGAACTACTGATCTAAATGGGTTATAATAATCAACCACAGTGTGGATCGAAGTGGTATTTTGGGGTTGTCACTCCACATCCACAGAGAACTCAGAACAACAGGAAGTGGGGAGTTCCCTGAGGATGTGGGCACTGAACCATCTTTAACTTCCTGTATTCTGATGCTTTCACATTTGGGACTGGCTGACCCTGGAGACATTTCCCCTCTCAGCTGTCTTCAATCCCTAGAGATAGTCACAACTCTCTTGCAAGTGTGCCTTTCATGGGTAAACCAACCAGTTCTAGCTTACACCCCCAGCCACACCTTATGGAGCTCTGAGCCACAATCCACATGCACAGTCACCCAAGGTCAGGTATCAGAAACAATGAAGGACGTCCCATAACCCACAGCTACTAAAATGACCTAAATGAGTCTGTTGTCAGCCTGCTTATCCCGCATGACCTGTTTCTTCCAAAGGGAACTTCAGCGGCTTTGTCCACGTTTCCTCCTGCATCTCTCTGGGTTTTTGCTGACTGGGTGATTCCCTGTGTAGCTCCCCTGGCTGTGCTGTGCCCCAACTTGTGATTATGAGCAACAAACTCCTTTTAACGGCAGGTGTCTCCTGATCTGTTTAACTCCTGTGTGTGAAACTTTGTGATTCATGCAATGAGAACCAGGCTTTATGTGAACAGACCAGAGCCGAGGTGCAGGGCGGTCATTCCAGAGCCCAGGTGCAGCAGTTGCAGGGCGGTCATTCCAGAGCCCACGTGCAGCAGGTGCAGGGCGGTCATTCCAGAGCCCAGGTGCAGCAGGTGCAGGGAGGTCATTCCAGAGCCCAGGTGCAGCAGGTGCAGGGTGGTCATTCTGCCCACACAGGTATGTGTTGGGGGAGGGCAAGTTGAAACAGAGCCTGAGAGATGAATCCATTAACGAACAAATTGGAGCCCCAAGCCACATTTCCTCCTTTACGGTCACCTTGGTAGGATCCTACCCAAGCCCCAAATGCCAAGCTAGAGTGCAGAGCAAGATGGCAGCCCTCAAATCCCCCCTCTGGGAGGTGCCAGAACTCCCCTCCTTGGATGCTCAGAGACAGGATGGGAGCAGGTGATGGAGGCGTGGGTTCAGGGCCAGGCAGCCTGGAGACCTCCCCTCCCTGCGCCCAGTGCCCTCCTCTGTAAAATGCAGACACTCCTAAGACCTCACGCACAGCCAGGGCCGCTGGGGATGGCCGTGCGTATTCTACCCTGCACTTAGGCTCCTATCGGAGGAGATGAGAGGATGTGAAATGCAGCCTGCACTCTCTCCACAGCTGTGTCCATGCCAAGGCTCGAGATCCCACACCTCAGCCTAGCATTGCTCTGTCCAAAGGCAGACAGGCTGGAACAGCCATGTGTGCAGTTATTTTCACTTCAAAAAAAACCTTATTGAACAAAAACCAAATATATGTAAACACACCAGTTTTTTAAGTATCTTATTTTTTTTTTCTAATTTGAGGCAATGCCCATTGTTGTCAAGTATCTGCTGTCATTAGATGGAACTCTTGAAGAATGGAAAAGTAAATAGGTATTCTTTCTTAATATTTAGTTGTAGCAAGATACACATAATATAAAATTTGTGGCCACGCATGGTGGCTCATGCCTGTAATCTCAGCACTTTGGGAGGCCGAGGTGGGGAGATTACCTGAGGTCAGGAGTTCAAGACCAGCCTGGCCAACATGGTGAAACTTCATCTCTACTAAAAATAGAAAAAAAAAATTAGCCAGGCGTCGTGGCGCATGCTTGTAATCCCATCTACTTGGGAGGCTGAGTCTGGAGAATTGCTTGAACCCAGGAGGCAGAGGTTGCAGTGAGCCAAGATCATGCCACTGCTCTCTAGCCTGAGCGACAGAGTGAGACTCCGTCTCAAAAACAAAAAATTGCTATGTTAACCATTTAAAAAATAATATTAATCCTTGAGTAGAGGCTTTAAAATATTTAAATTGTTTACTTTAAAAAATATGGTAAAATGTACATAACAACATCATTTTCACCAATTTAGATGCACAGTTCAGTAGTATTAAGTACATTCACATTGTTCTGCCACAATTTTACCACACGTTTCTAGTATCCTTATTATGTGGCAAAACTGAAATTCTGTATGAATGAGACAGTAACTGCCCGTTCTCCCCTCTCCCAGCCCCTGGCTCCCACCATTCTGCTTTCTGGGTCTGTAAATTTGAGTACAGTAGGTACCTCATAAAAGTGGAGTCATAAAGTACTTGTCCTTTTTTAACTGGCTGTTGCATAATGTCTCAAGCTTCATCAGCGCTGTAGCACGTGTCAGAACTGTCTTCTTTTTAAGACTTAATCACATTCTAGTGTATGTGTAGACCACATTTTGTTTTTCCCATTCATCCCTTGATGGACACTTGGGTTGCGTCCACCTTTGACCATTATAAGTAATGCTGCCATGATCATGGATGTACAGATATTTCCTCAAGATCCACCTTGAATTCTTTCAATATATTCCCTGAAGTGGCATTGCTGGACTGTATGGGCATTCTATTTTTAATTTTTCTTTTTCAGGAACCATTTTACTGTGTTCTGCAGGCTCCGCACTATATCCCATTCCCAGCAACCGTGCAGAAGGATCCCATTTCTCCAAATCCTGCCAACATGTGTCACTTTCTGTTTTAGAAATAGTAGTCATGGGCCAGGCGCAGTGGCTCACGCCTGTCATCCCAGCACTTTGGGAGGCAGAGGCGGGTGAATCACCTGAGGTCAGGAGTTCGAGACCAGCCTGGCCAACATGATGAAGCCCCATCTCTACTCAAAATACAGGTGGCGGGCACCTGTAATTCCAGCTACCCGGGAGGCTGAGGCATGAGAATCGCTTGAACCCAGGAGGAGGAGGTTGCAGTGAGCCGAGATCACACCATTGCACTCTTTCCAGCCTGGGCGACACAGTGAGACTCCATCTCAAAAAAAGAAAAAAAAAGAAATAGTCATGTTAATGGCTATGTGGTGATTCCTTTTTTTCTTTTCAAGAGAAATTTTGTTCTTTCGTTCGTCAATAATGATTACTTAACAATGGGATGTGTGTGTCTGCTGGAAAGGGCACCACTCAGCTTCTGAAACCTTGGACTTGGACTGGGCTGTGCCACCCTCCCTCCTCATCCATGCTGGTTTCCATGTGGTGATTGCCTCTCTTCACAGAGACCCAGCCTCACAAAGATGCGATGTCAGCAAAGGAACTCTAGAGGTAAAACTGCAGGAATGAGGGACGTGTTCTTTGGAGAGGGAAGAGAATGGAGGAGCTGGTCTGGTTGCCTAGCAACACCCGGCATCACCATGGAAACAGTGAGAACAGGCCGTCGGGGAGGGGCCGTTCCTCTCCATCCAAGTGCAGCCTCAGAGACAAGGAAAGTGACATGGACATCCCACAGTTTCTTTAAAAAATCACCTCAACAGGCCGGGCGAGGTGGCTGACGCCTGTCATCTCAGCACTTTGGGAGGCCGAGGTGGGCAGATTACCTGAAGTCAGGAGTTTGAGACCAGCCTGGGCAACATGGTGAAACCCGGTCTCTACTAAAACTACCAAATTATCCGGGCGTGGTGGCAGGTGCCTGTAATCTCAGCTACTTGGGAGGCTGAGGCAGGAGAATCGCTTGAACCCGAGAGGCAGAGGTTGCAGTGAGCTGAGATTGCGCCACTGCACTCCAGCCTGGGAGACAGAGCAAGACTCTATCTCAAAACAAGCAAACAAACAACAACAAAAAACCTCAACATGCACATGGTCTCCATTCATAATTTCATGCCTATTGTTTGTATATCTTTAGTCCGGTAGTTCCCAAAATATAGTTTAAGGACTCCTGGGGGGAAACCTTGACACTCTTAGGAGTGCCACAAGCTCCATACTATTCTTCTAAAAACATTATTATTTTATTTCCCTTTTTTCTTCTCTTTTTCTTTGTGTGATGTAGTACTGCCAGTGTTTGAATTAAAAAGCGGTTTGGAGAATCCATCCCTCTCCATTAAGGAGGACCTTAAAGATATTCGATAAAATGTGAAAACATGCTACCTTTATTACTATTTTTTGTTTGGAAAATGTAATTATTGTTCCTAAAATGTTGGTTAAGCTAATAGGTAATAGGTTTGTTACTGTTTCTTAAGTTTTACATTTAAAATTTACTCTGTGTTAATTTTTAATGTGGTGAATATAGATAGATATAATCTGTATGTATACAATTTATTTGTGGGTACT